>NW_025937115.1:153535-575979 GCF_000764305.2 Hyalella azteca
GCAAGAGCCCTGTTATGACGCTGCAAGAGCCCTGTTATGACGCTGCAAGAGCCCTGTTATGACGCTGCAAGAGCCCTGTTATGACGCTGCAAGAGTTCTGTTATGACGCTGCAAGAGCCCTGTTATGACGCTGCAAGAGCCCTGTTATGACGCTGCAAGACCCATGTTATGACGCTGCAAGAGCCCTGTTATGACGTTGTCAGAAGAACGCAAATGCACAGTAAAAGCATTTATTTGACCGCGTTTATAATTCGCCGCACTTCCTGCTTCTCTTCACTAAAGGCGCTGCGCTTAACAAGCTCGCGGGAGCGCCTATTTGCACCAGCGAGATTGCCGCGATTTCTCTCCGACTCTAATGACTAAATTGCTTGAACTTTCCTGTTTCAAGTTAGAAACTTTGATGATATAATGGTGCAGTTTTAACAAAAGTTAAATCGATCTTTGTTATTCAAATATTCAAGAAACTTGCTCGACGAAATCTTATTATGCAGAAAGCCTCTCCGACACTTTCAATTTTATTAACTTCCGTGATGTGTACATCAGGCTTACATAGTAAAAATGTGCTACGCATTGTTTACTTAACGAGCTTGGGGAAATTCTGAACCTTCGAGCAGAAAGCGCGTTTCTTCGCTTCCAAGCTCAGCGTTTATTTTAATTACCTTGTGCAAACTAATTAGGTGGGACGAGCAGAGCAAATGCCGGGCGTTCGCTGTCACTCGTTGCTGATTCATTAGGCCTAGCATGTGCAATAAAAGTAAGCTGGGCTGGACGGGTCTTCTTTGTGCTTTTAATTTCATCTTGATTCCAAGATTTATTCCATTTAAAAATTGCCTAATAAAAGGGAAGCCGCCGGTTTTCATTAATTAGCAAGAGTTGAACAAGATAAATTCTTTGTTTTTGAACGCATGTTGAGAAATTAACAAAGCTTGTGATATTTGTGTTCCGTTTAATTCTGTTTTAGGATTTATATAAAAATATTATCAAGGTAAGCCTTCATTAAACAAGTCGATATGTTATTCCAACCTTTTAGAAAGTTTATGATTTAAAGGAATATTTTCGTATGCTTTCAGGTACTAAATAGAGATTTCTTAATTATTCTGGCATTACCGAACATATCTTGGGACCTAGTATTCATTTTACGGAAACAAAATGTCAATGATTTTTGATCAAAATATTCACATGCAATCTATGATGTGTGAAGAAATTTATTATCCCTTCTGACTTTACGGTTAAATTTTGGTGCATAGCATCGGATCTTTTTTCTGGATTCCGAGCTCAAATATTGGCCAGGATAATATGTTTGAGCTTGACTCACTCACTCCCTTGTCTTGGCATCAGCGGGTCAATATATCGCCGGCTTTTGACACAACATTGCTCCGCTCCATGACACCTCCTTTGTGAGGCTCGAAAAGATGAGGAAATCTTGCCGGACGACGAGAGTGTTTCTGGAACGGATCGTAGCATGACAAGATTCCGCGCCTCCTCCCTGGATTTACTTCCCAATTCAAGACTCAGTCCACAGTCTAGAGAAGAAGTAGACTCACTTTCACGGGAATTTTAAAACTATTTAACCACAAACGAAGCGCTAAAGACTCAAGGAAAGAACGTGCTCGTGAGTTCACATTTTTCGCCTAACTTTGTAAAACTCACTTGCTAAATTTAAGTCAGAAGTTGCTGCGAATTAAGAAATGATATTATGGGCTCTAGAAATGTTAGACTTGAAACCAGATTCCAGGTGTCTGTGAACTCCATTATCCAGAAAGTCTCATTGAGAAATGTTGATCTCAAAGCCTCAGCAGGCCGACCTCTGAACCCCAGTAGCGTCGACGCTACACCACCTCCACGTCCCGGTCGCTTAATTTACTTAATTTCTGCAACAGAAGCGCAAATTGCGCTCCAGTCGCTTGGCATTCTTCGAAAAAAATATTCGACTAGCGTAAAAGAATCAACTTTGCTCGCACTGAACAGGAATTTCTGAGGATTGCATGAGATTCGTCGAGCATCAAGTCAAGGTTTCGATGACATTTCAAGTTTTCTCGTCTGAAATTTTTTATTTCATGGGACAAGGTTCTCTAATCAAAATATGATTTCTGAGTCACTCCATCGTTCGTTTTTACGTAAATTTCTTTGTGATCATGTGAATCCTTAACAAAGAATTTTGCTGTCATCTATGGGGTGATTTCATTTATTGAATATGCAACAATAATCAAAATATTTTGCACGATATTCTTTAATTTGTGCTATTTCAATCCGTGTAAAGCCTTTTACACCACGCATTTATATCACACTATCCGCGATAAATTAAATCTCAACTGGAGATATTCCTACGATCCTCTTCTGAACAATTTCTTCCTTCAAATGATAAAAACCTATAGAGTATTTTATAATATAAATAAATTTGATAAAATTACACACATCAAGTCTGTCTTACTTATAGCGTAATAAATGATCATTTTTTACGACTTTTTGTTGAGATTTTCCTTGTACATCATCAAAGGCCAAGCGGGTTCGCGAATCTAAAGGTCTTGGCGAGATAATTTCTAGTACGGACTCCCATGATGATTGTTGAATTTGCGAATGAAATAGCTTGCTATGGGACTTTAAAGCTATCATTTTAGAATTGCTAATAATGCGAGCAGACTCTGATTATGTCGCTCAGTACACGTTATAAAGACCAGTTTCGGCGCAGCACGGCAATGAAGAGACCATGAAGCCCCTCCCGAGAGCAGACCAGACGACCTCCGACGGAGCGAAGTTTTCTGTTGTTGTATTGGCAAATAATGCCTTTGAGTTTCATGCTGGTAATATGATACAAATTTTATTCAAATTTATGTCGCATGAATTATCAATTAGCTATAACGATACATTATTTAGTACTTAGTCGTGAGCATCCGATTTCCGAATGAACTTGCTTCATGTTAGTGGGTTATTTTAATACGCTGTTTACAGTGAAAGAAATTCTCTCTTTCTCGCTTGAAATTAGTTTCTAGATTTACAGTAATTCCACTGTAAATTTTGATGTCACTAAATATTATTATATTTTATAAGACATCGGTCAAAGAACTCTCCTCAAGTTGCAGCAACGTGATCTTATGTACTACCCGCTGAATCTGCCTGAGACAACTTTATTATATGACTAAAAACTTAATCAGTTTTCATCATACATAACAAAATTAAAGAAAACCTCAAAAACTTTCATCAGTTTTCATCATACATAACAAAATTAAAGAAAACCTCCAAACTACCAAAAATTGAAAAGATGTTTTCAAGATAGTAACGTAATCAATTATTCATCAGTGAACGCCTTAATCGCTTTCTTGGTCATGCAAAAGCTTGGTCATTCGCCCCTCCCCCCTTTCATGAAATCTATCAAGGATACAGATAGGCGGCACGTACCATACACAATAATAATTGCAGCGTCATAGCAGGGTACTTACGCGAGTTAATTAAAATATACATCACTTGGAAAAATACATCAATAATATTACACGAATGGTGAAATACTTTTTTTACCCACAGCAGAGCAGACGCTCTGATATCCCTTCTGCAGGTGCAGGACCAAACTAGGTCAGGATGACCCATGTATGCACTGAAGCTGCAGCAATATTTGGATGAATTCCCCATAAATTAATTATGTATGTAAAAAAACAACAGCGCTGTTGCCTCAACCAAGACAAAGCACATCTATACATAAATTGGTTTTAACTAAACCTTAAATCAGCAATTAAAATAATCAGTGCTTTATATGTTTACGACTTTTGTCTATTTACGACCTTGAAAATACAAGTAAACTCTCATGTTTATATTGATATGAAGTTTATTCTTGTATTTGCTTTCTCTAATGTAACTGCCCGCAGTACTTCATCTCGTGCTTGCTGGTTACTACGACGGGTTCTGCATTGTAGGCAAATAACGTACAGTGATAGGTCACGCTCGCAGCATGACTGCCATGGGTATTTCATGCGCCTGTATACGGACGACGAGCATGATGCTTGTAGCATGACTAGCATGCGTATTTCATGCGGCGTATATACGCATGACAAGCATGATGCCTGCCGCATGACTAGCATGCGTATTTCGTGTAGCGTGCATACGCATGACGAGCGTGATGCCTAAAGCATGACTTTCATGCGTATTTCATGCGGCGTATATACGCATGACGAGCATGGTGCTTGCAGCATAACTTTCATGCGTATTTCATGCGGCGTGCATACGCATGACGAGCATGATGCCTGCAGCATGACTAGCATGCGTATTTTATGCGGGGTGCATACGCATGACGAGCATGATGCCTGAAGCATGACTTTCATGCGTATTTCATGCGGCGTGCATACACATGATGAGCATGATGCCTAAAGCATGACTAGCATGCGTATTTCATGCGGCGTATATACGCATGACAAGCATGATGCCTGCCGCATGACTAGCATGCGTATTTCGTGTGGCGTGCATACACATGACGAGCATGATGTTGTAATGATGCGCATAAACAATGCGTCGTGCAATGCGCATAAACATGCAATGCGTCGCATAAATGATGCGCATCAACAATCCATCCTTCACCGTTCCTTGCTGCACTCTAAAATTTTGCTTCCCAATTCAATTGTAAAACATTTTACTTTGCTTATGAATTTTTATCCAGATCCATCAGCAATCCGTGGCTTTATAACTATTGTCTTGTGAGAGTGTTTCTTACAATATTTTAATTGCATGTAATTTTAGACTGTTTAAGTTTGTACACGATTTGTAAAACTTGTTTTGTACATTTTTTTACCACCAATAACGCACATATAATTCATTGCACATATTGTTATCATTTTTTAATAAAAAATTTCTTTATTATTGTTATTCAATTCATCCTAGTTTTTTTTTACTTAATCCGATTTATGTGATAAATTCTTATGTCGTGAAATACGACGTAAAACGCGCTGAACGTCACTGGAACATCGTTGGAACACCGCTGAAACATCACGGGAACATCGCTGGAACACCGTTGGCTCATCGCTGGAACATCGTTGGAACACCGCTGGCACATCGCTGGAACATCGTTGGAACACCGCTGGCACATCGCTGGAACATCGTTGGAACACCGCTGGCATATCACTAGAATATCAGCATTTAGCATCTCTGTGAACGCCGCTCAACTCGCTGCTCCTAAACTGTCCACTTATCAATAGATAAATGGCTACGAGATGAGCACGTACTCCGTTGATAAAAAATTCCTGCCGGTTCAGCTTGCAGGCTCATGTCGGTTATTTCGGGGCACTAATATTGACGCTTTGATTTCTCGTAGGGGCGCCAAGCAACAGGCCTACTCACTTGGCTCTCATCCACCCCCCTTCCCCACGCGAGGGATTCCAGCAGACTTTCCCCGCAAGGAATATGTACTATCTTACTATATATTAAACCAGGACAGAGATAACACGAGCATTTGCACCTCGACATGATGCTGACTTCAACGGTGAGCATTTTCCATTCTGGGGGTATTGATTGGGTTATGTTTTGGATTGTATTTGTATACTTTAAGCCATTACTCCAATACTAAAAGAAAGCCACTCTTTATTTTTATACATAAGCAGAATAACTAACCTTATTTAACAATGGACGTCGCAAAAACTAAAAAATATTGTCATTTTATGGCTGTTTTAGGTGAAAATATAATCCAGATGTGATGGGCATCGAATGCATTGGCGCTCATTGAAAGTGAACGTCCCCGAAATGCCTGAACTCGCCGAAGAGGTCACTCAGGTGCCTGCCGAGATGCTGGACCCAGTCACAGATCGCCAGCTCACGAAGGAGGATGTCTTGTGAACCTCTCCCGTGCCTATAAAAAGTCCCGGGAGATTCCTCACATGTTTTAACGGTGTAGCTTCATGAAGAAGTGTTGTGTGCAAGTGTCCCTTAAATTAAACTAACAATACATGTGTTTATTGTAAAATTAGAACTTCGAAGAATGAAGAAACTCTGAAAAAAAAGTTCGAAATCGTCCTCATATCAAGTAACTTAATTTCTGACCCAACATAAAAAACTGGCTGCCTTGAATGAGCTTGTTATGTATTTTTTACTGCGCTTATCGATTTATAGGCAAATATAGTGCGAAGTGAATTCAATTGTAGGTATAATGCTTCAGTTACCTTAAGCATTATCATTATACGATACACGTTGCAAGCTTACAGAGACTGTCGCCTCCAGAGTAATTTCAGCGGTGGCTTTTTCCTGTACAATTCTGCAGCAACGAAATCTTTAAATTTTATAACAAATGCACCTTGCTTCCAATGGCCTTGTGGTCTTAATGAGCGAGAAAATGGTGGCGACACATTCGCCTGGGCGCACTGGTTGGTGGAGAAGATTCTACAACGCGTGAATTATAAGGGAAAGTTAAATAATTCAAGAAATGAAAATGGAGGCGAATGAAGGGGTTAGTAAAGGTATGAAGCGATCGTTTGATGATATCGACAGTGGGTTGGGGAGCGCAAGACTCCAGAAAAAGAAATTCAAACCTGAACTCACGGAATTTTGTGTTCTGGCCTCTTCGAGTGCAGCTCCTGAGCCCGACACAAATATTGTTATAAAGTCTGAAGAAAATCAAGTAGGATTGCAACCAAAAAACTTACAAGACGGCGCAGTGCCTGCCAGTCCATCTTTTTCAGCGCCTAGCGATCTGATATACCAAGGCAGTTCTTCAGATGACAATTTAGCGATGAAAATCAAAGATTCCAACAACAATAAGACTCAAGCCTTCCCAAGCAGTAACCCAACAGGGCCCTCTGCCAACGTCAGTTCGAAGATGTCAGCCTCAAGCACCAGTAGAAAAGGTGAGGTTTGTCCGAACTAATTTCTCATTCCATAACAAAAACAAAAAGCAGTTAATCATTATTCGATTAATCTTGGGTCTTTCATTCAATATTCAGCGCACCCAGAGAGCAGGATATGAAGGAAATTTCTGTTGTCCGTCAGCTGATTCGTAACGACTTATTGAGGCTCTCGAGCTCATGAAGCTAGTTCCTGTGAGGGGGAACTTCAAACACCTATCCTTAAGCAAATTTTATGAAATAATACAACGTTTTTTCCTCAAACTTGGAGAGCTGAACTACATCCAGAAAACCTCAAAATAATAGATACGTTGAAAATTAGGAATGTAAGACTAATATTACTTTGAATTTAATTCATACTATCAAAATAAATCTACAAAGGTTCGACTGCGTACACGTCCATCGATCAATCAATAGGATATAGAGTTTGCTTAATTACTTTCTTCCGTATTCCAGCAAATAAAATCAGTAATTAATGTGGCCCTTAATTTTTATCCGAGAAATTTCCGTTAACCAAAGTGAACTGATTAATAAATATCGTCGAATTCACCGCTTAGATTTCATAACAGAAATATCTCAGTTCGCGTTTTAAAATGAGTTGTAACATGCTCAGTAAGAGAATTCTATGTAAGCCACTGCAGCTTAGCGTCTGATGTTATTACACTTTTCAACTCATTTAATTTGTTTGAATGAAGGCAGTTTTTCATGTAAAACATTGTCTGAATGTTTCAATTCTCATTGCAGTTTACGGACTGCGGCCACGAACAAGCATGAGGCGACCGAGGTCTACAAGCCCAGTCGATGTTCCAGCCACCGTCGCAGAACCCAAGAAGATCTACGATGAACCCAGTGCCAGTAGCTGCAGTGTGGACGCATCGCTACCCAGCCCAGCAGCACCAAGCCCCACCAAGGGTAAAGGTTCTTCTTCCAAGCCCCGGGTGAGCAAAAGTAAACCCTTGTCCAGGTATAGACGAATTACAGCCAACGCGAGAGAACGGGACCGCATGAAGGAAATAAACTCTGCGTTTGCCACTCTTCGCGCCGTGCTCCCTACCTTCGCGAACAGCAGAATTGCCTCCATGACGAAGTACTCGACCCTGCAGTTAGCCGCGTCTTACATCAAAGCTCTCTCTGATATCCTCAACGAGGCTCCAACCGCTCACAATGAAAATAAGAAGGAGAATAACTGCCCAACTTACCAGTCGGGTATGGGAGGCAACATGGTGAATATTGCGACTTCAAATCATCAAAATGTCAATTTGAGCGTTGGTATAAGCGAAATTTCTTTCAATAAATCGACGGATTGTGATTCGCATCAAAAAAATAATGATTTTTCCATATATTCTTCAAACTTAAATCCTAACGCTAATTTAAACGATATCACAGATGATAATTTAGGGGAATTGGCAGATTTTAGTCCTTTGCCAGACATGTGCTGGACGTTAGATCTAATGTTGGAGTAAGGCTCAGATATAAATTGATGCTAGGGGAACAATGTGCCTTTTAATGCCATATCTGTGGAGATCTAGTCATAAAATAGAATATTATATGCATCGGCTCACTTTACTTTCTCCCTGTGCCCGTTTATCTTGTGCAACTCAATAAAAACTGCGAGTAAATAGGGAACCAGTGCTTCTAAATTAGCTGTTACTGCTTGTTTCTTGAAGGTAAAAAATGGCTGAATTTTTTAAGCCAAATAGAATATTTGGACTCCAGTTCATCTCGAGCGCACTCTATTTTTTAGCATAAATAAAACTCTCATGCGTCATCATTACGATCACTTTGTACTGATTAATTTGTTACATAATCGTTTATTTATTTATATATAAGGACATGTTTCAATTAGAATATCCTTTTATTTATAGTTATTATTTTATCAGAATAGGAAAAAGCTACTCTAATACTCTGTTATCAAGATGATTCTCAGCTCAGAGCGCAGCAACTTATTGCAGAATGTAAAATTTGTTGTACTAGTTTAATAGAATATTTATTTCTGTAATTTATCTACTGGAAATACAATTTCCTCTTTCCCTGAACCTTTTATTGAAACCCTTTATGTATGTGTTCGTTGAGACGGCCTCTCCATCAAAGGAAAGAAAAATTATATCATTGTTTTCAATTTCACCATGAGAATAATTTGCCTCAAAATGGCAGATGGATGGCCATCAGTAATTTAATAGTAATTAACTGTCAAAAAGTTGATAACTTATTTAATTTAGTCAGAATCAGCATTTATTTTCGAAGTGACATCAGAAGCATTCACTAGTCCACGGGAATCTTGCTCCATCTTCCAGGAATCGTGCCATGGTCAGAGAACTGCCAGCATTGGTTTATTCTTTATTAGTAAAGATAATTTATTGAATGATCGCCATCAATTTGACAATGGTCATTAAATAATAATTCTACATATGAATCGTCAAAATATCAATCCAATTGTATTTTTAATATCGGTAAGATTTATTGAATTCAACATTTATTGCAAACGCTAATCTAATGTTGAATACAATTTTTATCCATAATTGGTATAATAAATCAATACCTGACTAACTCTTAGAACACAAAAATGTAACTCAGCACTCATTGCAGTGAGTGACAGAGAGCGCATTTTCTCGTCGACGAAAACGTGAAGTCACGGACAAACGGACAGACAGACGGACATGACAGACGGACAATAGCGCCTTTTTTCCATAAATGAGAAAATTCGCTCAAAATACTGCATCTAAAGAAAGGCTCTCATTTAACAGCAATTAAGACAGTGACGGTCGTGGAGCGTGAATAGGACAAGCGTAGCACGGCTGCTTCCTGCAACGGTCAGCAGTCGTCGTCAGTTAACTCACTTAACTGAATAATTTCCATAATTTAAATAGAACCTAAATGTAATGAAGAACTTAATTCAGTTAGAGAAGCTAAATATTTTTTATGTCTGTAAATATATGAAGCAAAAATATATATTGTTTAACATATGTTTTTATGTTGTTTAACATATGTTCAAATGTTCTTTAACATTGGTTCATGTGTTGTTTAACATCTATTTTAACAACACCAAAACATTTGTGCTGTTTATTGACTATATTGCCTTATTATATCGAGCTTAATCCATTAGTGTATGATGAAGATTGAAGGAATATTTCACATCGTTAATTAAGGTCTTTTTGTTCCTCCAAATCATTTTTAACACGTTTTTCTTTACTCAGCTTCGCGTTTGTTTGTTTGTTGTTAATATTGACAACGAAAATTAGCCCACTTCTGATTGCTCTATAGAGATCTGAAATTCGGCATGCAGGCTATTTTCGCCTAACAATTTCAGATACGATCATAAAAACTTGCAATTAGAGACCTAAATTGGCTTAATTGAGTAAAGTATATATATATAGTATATATATAGTATGACGTGCGGGCGCTCACGTTATAGACGAGCAGGCGCTGACGCTGCGTATCATCGATACGTTCGTCAAGTCAAGTAAATTGGCTCGCAACAACGTTTTTTCATGTGTAGCAACGGACTAAAAAGGAGAAAATAAAATACGTAAAAAATTTAAAAAAACACGTTTTTCTTGTGGACTAAAAAGTAGGAAATAAATTATGGCTCGCCCCAAGAAACGTGGGTCGGGCTGTACGTTCACCATCAAATTTCCAAAATTCGTGTGTTGTGTGCTTTTCGCTTTTATCATAAATCTGACCGACACACGTTTTTTGGGGCGAGCCATAATTTATTTTCTACTTTTTAGTCCACAAAACGTGTTTAAAAAAATTTAAGCATTTTATTAAGTTTGCACTACACTAACATATGGAAATTCGCATAAATATTTATAAAAAGTTCTGCTTGAAAAATTGATGAATAAGGTTGGGAAGCGTTTGAACATTTTTCTGTGGACATCTGGCAACATGTTTCACACATCCAAATAATGTTAATAGAATACCACAAATATCTAAGAATTTAACAAATAAAAGACGGCCGCTCTCCACATTTCGCGTTTAAATGCAAAATTTGTTATCACTTCGAGTACGGATAATAGAATATAAGGCAGTACCTTTGCACCTTTTATCACAGGTTATTCTAATGACAACAAATGTTAGCGATGAAGATTAAATAATTGGATTTCAATAAGAGAGGTTAGCTGTTTATCATCTGAAAATTTATGCCGTTAATTCGTTCGATTTGAATTGCGACTGAAATCATCTAATTTGCTCTATATATCATTGGTGACCATTAATGTTTGGATCAAAGTTTGCTTTATTATGAATTTTTGTCTATGTGAATCAATTTGTGGAAGAGCAACTTTCCGTTGATTCAATTCAACGTAGCTACATACACAGGCTCATCTAAGGCTCACAAATTAACGTCAGTTTCAACCACATTTTTCGTTGTCAGCCAACGTCTTCTGAGCCGTAGGTTGAACCTGGAATTTAGCGTTACCGTCATTCCGGCACCGCAATTTCCAACCTGTTACACCGCCGTAAATTGGATAGAATTACGGTAGCTCAATACATCATTAGTAATGCTTGTTTCCTGGCTATCATGTCACATGAACCGCACATTATATAACCAATAACATTCAGCGTACATTTGTCATCAGAAAAGCCCCACTTGAGGGCGAACTGTCGGGCGCAATCCATGATTACCGACCGGCGATGGACATAAAATGAGATTGGGATTGATTGTGTCCACTTGATCGAAACCAATAACAAAATTAATAATTACTGGGCAGTATATCTTCGATTATCTTGCCTTGTCATCTCGAATCGCTTGTAGTTTGTGAATGGAAAGGAGTATAAATTGAATTGCGTGATAGATCTATAACGAAAATTCTGTTTCATGCAGGAAGTTAGCGATTACTTTCGATCACTTGAGCTGTTGTAACTATTTCCAGCTCATAATACATATAATTTATTGGCTAATATACGCTTCATTTGTCGTCATGGAGCATCCAAATTGACAAAATAAGGCATGATTGTTAACTTGAACAACCGCTGAACTAAGTCAAACTTTGCTAACATGGTAAAGATGCTCATGTGGCTCGCTTATTTAGTTCGTGTAAAAACAGTTAAGTAAAATATTCCAAAGCAGAAAAAAATATACATAGTAAATGTTTTTATATATTTGATGTATTCAGCTAGCCACAACTGAACATTTAATATTTTTAGTATAAAATTATTTTAATAACGTCACCTACCTGAGGCTGTCGTCCTGTCAGACGATTCCGACGCTTGTAAAGCCAGCGTGTGTTAGTAAATACGTATACTTCCTTCATGTAACAACAAAAATCTGCTTAACATTTTTGGGCAATCTAAAAGGTGTGATTTTAATCAATAAATTAAAGTTTAGTAACAAAACAACACGTAAGACTGTTTTTGCGTAAGATCGTAGCGGTGATAGCAATCTCTTGCGATCGCTATCTCGTTCTGTATCACTTATACGGGGCTCGGTAGCACCTCTGCATGCTCGCTCCATATGAATGCCACGACCGTTGTTTCGAATTTCATTCCGAATCTTCTTAAGAATTAATTAATAGGTCGTGAATACAAAGTTTCATTTGACTTGGTAAACGAGCAAAATGTTTTGGTATTCAGAACTAGTTAGGTTTAGGAATAATTTTTCATAACCATGTCGTCTCACATAGCTTATGTGGACGCAGCTTCATATATACTGTAGCTTTTGAAATGAAGCCCTGAAAACTTTGAGAACTAAGCACTCAATCTGTAACAAATCAACCGAGCAATCCGTAAGTTTAATTAAGGAAATACATTGATTAACTTGTTCAAAAATTCAGTTTCTTGCAATAAAGATGATTAATTAAGATTGATACGATAACGCTATGTAATTCATGGTTTATGTTTATTTTCTTCCGATCTACGAAGTATGAGTTAAATTTTGACTTGAATAATAATTTGGTAATTGAGTCTATAAAAGGATCGGGGTTTACGATCTAATGCAGCGTAAATGTAATCCTTTTTTACTATTGAGATGGCGTAGCAAACATGAAACAGTAAATTTAAATAACTTATACAGTTATACATCTCTCACGGCATTTAATCAGTTAAGAAGCTCAAATATAATACAAGAGCCAGATATCCGGCCGCGTATTTCAATGTTGATATTTAGAGCGCATCTCACCAAATGAAGGCCTGCCATGTAAAGTACACTTGATCTGCCAACCTAAAACGATATAAAAAAAACATTGAATGCAATACTTTAAATTAATTCAGTTCATAGCTGCCCCATATAACAGCTATCGTGGTGTTTGCATAATATTTTCTGTTGTGATTCAAATGCTCCCTATGTTCGATACAATCGCATGTCGTTGGAGCTTTTCGCAAGCCTGGTAGCAATAACATTGCTTGCCTCGCCTCATTTTCTTTCGTAATCTGCATACGAGGCCGAGCTTTTCTGACTGCAGGTGTACGGGGATAAAAAAATACGGCTTGGTTTGGCCTGCGGGCGACATCAAAAGTTGCTTCTCAGGAACGCGGATGCGGACCGTTTGTTCGACCACAAGCTGAGGAGCATCGTTATGGCGCTTACTTATATAAGTTTATTTATTTTGTTCCCACTCGCAAAAGCCATTTCTAGGGTATCTTGAAATTAATTCCAAGCTTGGAATGCTGCTGCCTTGCTCGGCAAAATGTTCCCTGCATAATATCTGCAGAAATAAAAAGTCTCATAATGCAAGTGTTATTTAGCATCCATGACTTGTTTGCAATGAGAGGGAAATGCAAATCTTCTCAGAGCTGCAGCTACAAAAACATCCTGCATATGTCCCTCATCAAATATCTCGCAGGCACAAAAAGCCGTCAGAACTCAGGTCGCGTAAATAGCTTAACCTTTTCAATTATTCCAAGCAGGCACTTTGACCAGTGCGTGAAGTCCTCGATTATTGGGCGTTTCTTCGGAGACGCTTTCAATGATAGCTTGAAAATTTATCCTATCGTGCGCATACATGGGCGACGCTGCGATCTGACGGTAACAACTGAAGAGGATGATGGATGCTCGTGCCGGTGGGCTTCGTAATTCGATTGGCTGTGGGGTCGGCATCGATCACGTACTCTCATCGCGTGGTGAACCACACTGACAAATTCTTCTAATGTTATCAGAGATGAAGTGAGTATTGTAAGTCTTGATAACAATTAAAAACACCAGAGAAGTGTTGCTTGAGCGATCATATGGTCGAAAAAGTAGTGAAATATTCATATACACTGCTTCTAAATTTTTTTAGCTGGTTTGCTTTTGTTGTACAAAATAAATGTTCCTACCTAGCTGTTTGTAATCGTGTAATGAACAACTCTCTAGACAACGTTGTTATGCCCATAAAATGTATGTTCGCCTGCGTTGATGCTAATTGTGAGGTTAACACATTCGGAAAAAAAACTCGTAAATGCTTTGACACAACTTTTACGAACATCGGCTTAATGCAATTCATGCAGAATTGCGAAAGCAACGAACGTTACTCGTGCTGGGATTAGTTCGCTTTTAACGACGCTATTAAGTCGAGACATGTCGAGTCTCCACGCGCTTCCCACGGAGAGACGAGCAAATCACGGGCGTTGTGATTAACCGCTTTTTCCCCTTCTAATTTCGTATGCCGCTAAGTCTCGATAGTTTTGCAATGCGTTAACGAAGCTTCATCATGATCGTCTGAGCAGTGCGGTGTTGGGGACAGCTGTTGAGCGGCTTGGGGAGGTCAGAGGTGCGTTCGTGAGGACCCAAGGAACGCCTAAAAGGGCATCTCTTAGCACCCTGAGTCCATCAATAGTCTTTGCTGAGTATTGGCTGAACCCAATGGCCGGACCACCCTCACATTATTCCTTAATGTCCCTGTAAATGTTGACAAATCAATGTTTGTCAGATATTCTTACACCCTGCCGATTCACGCCGAAAGTAACTTCGCTGCACCTAATGGACGTAAAGTTTACACAACTGTTAGTACTCACACACTTCCCTGGCCTGCCAAGTCCTTCATTCAACGTGAAGATTTTCAAATTCTTTAGGATCTTCGTACTCACTAATGCATTTGTAAGAACTTGCAAAGCTGTCAAAAAAGCATCGTCATTTTAGAGTTTTAGACATTATTCATCGTCGTTTTCCTTGACTTGAATTTGCACCTGCAAATAATGATATTCACCGCATAGGATTTTCCTTCCCCATAATTTTCACGTAATGGAAAGATTTCCGAAATTCTCACACGCGTTCTCTATCTACAACACAAATCTTCAACGTATGTGCTTTATGGTTGCCAATGTGCAGGAAATTCCTGCAATACATCACCTTGTCGTTGCCGATGCCAGGCGAAAATTGCTGCGGACGTCGATTGCTCGCTTAACAGGATTAGCACTGGAAATCCAGGCAATACAGACCCTTTAATCGCGCCAGAGAAGAACTTTCTCTGACTGTGGCCCGCACATGATGGCGGCAGGCGAACAATGAATTTCCGAATTACCGTAATGAAATATTTTCCAGGGTTAACATAGACTCCATTTACGTACTTAATCCTAACAGAGTGAGCATTGACTTGAAAAGATAAACGTGATCCCTCGATGACGGTGAGAATACAATTTGTTACTAGAAACTTTCAACGCTTGAGTGTTCAGTAAAATTATTAGTATTCAAGCCTGAAGAAATTAATTTGGTTATATTCTGGGGTTGCTTGAGATTTTCTATTCGTAGAATAATTTTGATTTGGCTGACATACAGGGCAGTATATTGCTAAAGTAGTTTGACGAGCCTATGAATAGCCTTAAGCTTCTTACCTCATTCTAACAGGAAAAAAATGTTATGTTATTCCTTGGAACGATAAATATCATACTAATAAAAAAATTTTTGAAAAATAGAAGAAAATTCTTGTTCATTTTCGTAAGGGCTGCAACTAATAGGGATTTAGAACTTATGTAAAACCAATTTCAAAATCAACTTCGAAATGCGTGCATAACATTCCTTGTATGTGAAATGCGATAAATTTCATGACGTTCAGTTTCTATTTTCATTTCATCAACTTTTACCCGTAGAGAAAGCAATTGCATGTTTGCTGCTGCGTTACAATTCAAACGCATCTTTAAAGTCATGACTTTGCAACATCCCATAAATAAGAAAGGACTCATTTTTTAAAAAAATCCGGAGAAGCATTTTTAGAATTTATAGTAATTACCTCAGATCTTTTAATCTTGACATTTCATCTGCGTTCCTTGAAGCTTTAATATGAGATCGAGACTCAGCGCGATGACGTACCATTTTTTGCACGACGGCCGCCCGGCCAGTCTACGGCCGCTGGACTGAAAGCAAAATCTGGCTTCAGTGCCGCCGTTTCCAGTCTTCGCTGAGCTCAGAACCCGTTCCCGAACACGCATTTTTTCCAACTATGAGCGACGACGACCAGCTTAATTTCCTTGCAAAAGAGCCTTAAGTTTTTTATCGCCCTATCTCTCTAATCGAAAGCTTATTTTTTTCCAGGGACGTGTTCTGGAATAATGCTTTTCTCGTAGCAAGTGTGACATTTGATTGGCACCACTGCTCGCAATTTGTCGGTATCAATGATAGCTCGGGGCTATGGTTGAGAAATATTCTAGCGTTTTAAATAGAATTTGATGTGACGTAAAAAACTTACCATGCAATTATAAGAATCATTGCAGACTCCAGTAAATGCTCCCATTAACGGAAACCGAACTTTGAAATAAAGATGCTGCCTCTGCTCGAGAATTCAATGCCATTTTTCATTATAACATCTATCATTCGTTTAAATTTCATCGTGCGATGAAAATTATAGGGAAAGAGTTTTCCTAAACTTGATTTAAAAAGTAAAATGAACATTCCCATCACGTTTTTTTACTATAGCATATAAAAAATATAACTCAGTACCTACTGCAGTGGGCGACAGAGAGCGCATTTTCTCGCCCTCGAAAACGTGGTCACGGACGGACAGACAGACGGAGGGACGGACAGACAGATGGACGGACATGACGAGCACAATATCGCCTTTTTCCATAAATGAGAAAATACGCTAAAAACCATTAGAGTCTTTTCCAAACCCATTTAGGCGCACAAATATTCATATCTGCGCCTGGAGTAGAGTGCTTGTTGTGCCGAAGTCATGGATCAGTCTCGATTGACACGTAGTCACGATTGAAGCGTTATCAAAATAATATTGAAGCGTTATCACAATTGAGGCATAAAGTATTGCGTGACACACACGTGGTCACGATTGGCACGCAAGTAGTGACGATTGGCACGTGCATGGGTAGTCACAATTGACATGCACGTAGTGACGATTGGCACGTGCGTAGTCACGATTGACACGTACGCAGTCACGATTGGCACGTGCGTAGTCACGATTGACACGCACGTAGTGACGATTGACACGTACGTAGTCACGATTGACGCGTACGTAGTCACGATTGACACGTACGTAGTCACGATTGACACGTGAGTAGTCACGATTGACAAGTACGTAGTCACGATTGACACGTACGTAGTCACGATTGACAAGTACGTAGTCACGATTGACACGTACGTAGTCACGATTGACACGTACGCAGTCACGATTGGTCCGTACTTAGTCATGATGGGTATTAACGTAGTCACGATTGACACTACTTTGACACGATTGACTCCTACGTGGTCACGATTGACGCGTAGTCAGGATTCTATTTAAGCTGCTTGACAAAAAAAAACTGAATGCTGGACGAGACAAAAGTCTTTATTCATCACATAGTCACAATTCGTTCATCAAATAACGTAAAGCTTGAAATTGAATTAACTGTTCTTTGAAGACGCAAAACAATTCGTTCATTTGTTTAAAATCATCTGTAACCATTGTAGGGCAAAGGGTGTGGTTGCAGAGGCCGTAACACGCTACACGTCACCCTACTCGTATAAGCGTATCTCAAACACTACACAATATCGTTTACCCGAAGACATTGTCATATTTTTAGTTGCGCGTATTCCAATATTAGTGACTATTATCAGCCTGCGTGTGTGTGTTTGTTGGTATTTCCATCCACCACGAGCCAAATCTCAAGGGTTCTGATATGAAGCAATATCTTGCTGAACAGGTCGAGAAATTTGCCTCTAAACGCGCTTGGTACATAATTTTTGTGAATCTGTGAACTTTTTGTTTCTCATCTTTTATGATTTTTAGCGTATTTTCTCATTTATGGAAAAAATGCACTATTGTGCTCGCCATGTCCGTCTGTCTGTCTGTCCGTCCGTGACTTCACGTTTTCGTCGACGAGAAAATGCGCTCTCTGTCACTCACTACAGTGAGTACTGAATTACATTTTCTTCAATTTTGGGCCGTAAATCTTCCATGCTCTCTGATTCCATCATCCGAAAACTGAACCTCGCTTCCGAATTTTCTCGAATATTTTGTTAAAGCAAAGCTCTGGAGCCTCCGGCATAAAGACGACTAGAGTGCTTTTCACTCTTTCGCATAATTTATGGCTTCCTCGCCAACTATTTTACGAGGTAAAAAATTCATCACGATTCCCATCTGCTGGAAACGCTCGAACAAAAGTTAAACTTTGACGTATATGACCATCTATTCTGCGTGCCTGCCGGGGAATGTCATTTGCTGCTAATTGCGGCGATGGCTGTGATTGTCATCACGAGCTGGCGCAGGAGGTGACTGCGATCTGACGGCTCCTACTGATTTCGAAACGATATCTTGTCGCAAGAAAATTCGACATATTGCAGGGATAATCTTAGCGTAATAATCGACGATACATTGACTAAATTGATTAAATTTCGAAGAATTATCGTAATAGAAGTGATGAATATGTTTAGTTGACGTGTCTGGTCGGTGAAGTGATAATCTAACTGTCTTTTCCCTTAATGCACCTTGACAGTACCTTCGTTCGTTCCAAGTCTTATAAATTAACAACAGAATTTTCGATAAATAAAAAAATTAACATCCTCCGTTCATTAATTATTTGCTTCATATAAAGAATATAACGAGCATCAAAACAACAACCAAAAATAACAACATAAAAAATATTGTTTAAAAGTTTGAATAATGACGCTTAAATGTATTCTAGAGAATGTGTTTAGTGTTTGAATTGTGTTTAATGGAGATCAGTAATTAGAGATAACCTCGGAATCTCGTCGATGTTATATGCATATAACTTTTATCCGTGATATTAAAATACTTAGTGAATGCTGCTCTGCAAAAAACCGACAGAATTTTTCCAACAGTGAATGGAACGTTTTATTTATTTATTTATAGGTGAACATGGATTAATGTTGCGCGACAAACACGAGGCTTTCTTCCCGGCGATGAGTTTTTGCAAAGCTCTTTCAATGTGTTACAAGGAGGCCTTCATATAGGCCTTTCATTTCCCACTAATATTTCGGAAGAGATTTGTAAACGAATTCTACTTGACGTCATTGAGGAAATCTGAAGCAAATAAATGTATAAATAAATAATTAATCATGTGGATCAAATTGGAATATCTTAGAACAGACCACATAGAAGTGTGTACTGTCCCTCAAAATTAGATGCACAGTGATATTTATTTCACTGTGCATCTAATGATATCTATTTCACTTTGCATTTAAATAATATGATTCACTCGTAAAAGCACAGTAAAAGATATTTATTTCATTTTAACATTTTATTTATTTATTATATATATTATATATATTTTATATTATAATATATTTATTATTTATTTCGCTTCCATGTTAATAAACCCGAGCAATCAACATAAGAAAACTATTTCATTCTGCAGCCCATAACATGAAGTTATTTGATGTTTGTATCCATTGCTACACCAATAGTTATGCGATGTGTACATCAAGAGTCATAAATTTGAAATAAAATATTCATCTACATCCTATTGGGACCATCCAAAAATGTATCTTCTCGAATGAAATCTGCGGCTGTTATTATACATTATGTATTGCAAATTTTTAAAAGTCATTGTATAATTTTGTTAGCACAATTAATGTCAACAGTTTTAAACGCGCCTACTATCATACCTTCAAAATCATTAGTAAATTCCCATTGAATGTGACGCCTAGATTTATTGAATTTGTACTGGAGCCGCAAATAAAGTGAAATGTCTGAAAAGTTTTGAAAAATAGATGTGATAGAATATATTTTTCAACACGGTCATTAAAGCCAAGTTCCCGGAAGGGTACAATACAGCGTCGATTCAAGTATGAAGTCCCTTGTGCCTCGCTATTTTTCTGCTACTGCTCAATTTGTTCCATTCTTCTGATTTAGGCTCGGAAAATTTGCATTTTACGCCACTTTATTTCATTCCACGACATGGAAAATACCTGGCTCGGATTTCAGGGAATTTGCTTTCAGCCGCGAACGCTCATTTTGCGCATCTGTCAGGTCAATCCAAATTAATTGATAGGGGCGATTTGCGCTCGAAAAAGTTCCACAAAGGAGCTGTATCATATGGATGATGTATGCATGGCTCAGTCGTCCTCAGGACAACAGATGCAGCTCGTTAGCACTCATTATTCTACGACTGGATAAACAGTCTTCACTTCTGCCAGTCTCGCCACGCACCAGCTGTCTCGAATACCGCCATCTGTCCCCGCTGTCACACTCGTTACTGTCTGTAGCATCCTTCACAATCGTTATACTGTATACAGCATAGTCACAATCGTTACTGTCTGCCGTAATTCGTCGTGAAAGTCTTGCATTCGTCACAATCGTATGTTTCCGCTGTCACGATCGTTACTGTCTCCGCTGCCAGATCGCTACGGTCTGCCGCAACTGTCACAATCGTTATACTGTCTGCCGCATCTGTCACAATCGTTACTGTCTCAGCTGCCAGGTTGCTACTGTCTGCCGCATCTGTTACAATCGTTATTGTCTCCGCTGCCAGATCGCTACTGTCTGCCGCATCTGTCACAATCGTTACTGTCTCCGCTGCCAGATCGCTACTGTCTGCCGCATCTGTCACAATCGTTACTGTCTCCGCGGCCAGATCGCTACTGTCTGTCTCATCTGTCACAATTGTCTCGCCTTGCCACGGTTCTCTCAGGAATATCTCCATTAATAGCCACATGCTCGGGCAAACTTCAAAATAACTCTCGCAAGAATTTCACAGTTTTGTAATGCCTTGATTTCACTAAGAAATTAAATGACTGTTATTCTGGATTATAATTTTTAAATGGCATGCAGAAGCGGTCATTCGAACTTTCCATGCGGTGAGCATAAATAGCCGTATTATCAAATTATCATATGAAAATAAGTCCATTAATTGTTTGACTTTTTTATATTATTCAGGAGCTTTCACTCTAATGGCTGCGTAGGAATGTTTTTAGGCTACAATTAACGTGTAATTGCTTTGTTGCAAGGGAATCCTAACAGTGTTTTATTAGATTAATTTTTAATTGTAAATTAATTTATTACGTTGAAGATATTCATTGGGGAATGATTAAAATACATGATTTTTCGTCATGCCTTCTTATTGAAATCAGACTCCTGCAAAACCAAAAATTGAACAAAACTATAACTTTCGATGCATAAAAAAATGCTTAAATTGTAGCCTAAAATTGATTCTGCACATGAAGAATGATTGAAAATAATATAATTTATTGTGAACATAGTACGACTATAAATATAATAACTCGCATTACATGATAATGTGAACACAGATTTAATTTACGTGTACAAAATATTTCATTCTCCAGCTCCAAACTAGAACTCAAGATGCTAACTAAATCGTCAACAACTACATTGTATATGACATTGTTTACATATGCCCCAGGCAAACAGAATACATTAAGTGTTTGAAAACTTTGCATTCAACATCTAGCCTAATCATTAATTTTTAGTATTATATTTTAGGAAAGCTGTCCTAAAATTATGAAAAACAATAAGCAAATTTCCCGCAGTTGTTTCTCATTGATAACTTCTTTCAGATTTCTACACGCGAAAAGCCTCTTGTATGATGCAGAGACATATTATTTTTTCCGATGACAATTCAATCGAATATGAAAATCCATCCAATTGAGTTAGAAACTGAGTCAAACTCCCGCTATATACGCACACGCTATAAAGTTCACTTCATGAATCGGCGCTTTATTGAAGCTTGTACAGGAAGGAAGCAAGTACGATATTCGTTTGGCACTTCATACGATTGACTCCCTGGCACTTGCTATGACAGATATTTGCATTTGATGAATGACCGCAATGTATAGATGCTTGATAAGTGGCACCTCGCTTCGAGAACATACCGAATCTGCTGCGATAATATCTCGCAGACCCAGGGTTTGCTGTTAGGGTCTACAGGATCTTGCTGGTGGTGTATGCGTCAGATTTAGAACTACCTCAGCAAGCTTTTTTGGAATGAATACAATGATTGACACTGATGAAAGCTAACATTGATCAATGTGAGCTGCGTTCGATGTACATACGGTAAATAAGCAAAAAGTTTCGTAAAATCAAGAGAGCGCAACATAAGTTTAACACGCGCGTGCTAATGTCGGAGATGTTGTGGCACCATATATGTTAACAAGCCTTGCAATCATCGAATGCATTGTGGATTCAGTCATAGCGTTTCAGCTCGTCTTGGGATCAGCTCTTCGTTTTAAAACTTTCCTTCATACAATGCCAAGCTCCAAGCATTAGTTTAATGCATGCAAAACCTCTCATTGTGTAAATTCTGGCACCTTCAGGTGAGTGAAAGCCATAACACGTCTTTGCCAGCGATGAATCTGCATCGCAATGGAGCAAAATAAAAACAATAATCACGAGTCATCCATCTTAGCCTTCGGTAAATTTATTCCACAGCCACCAATTTATGGAGCACAGCCGATAGCCTTGCAAAATCTTCAGCAAATAATACGGTGAGATCGCAAGCTTCTCTAAAAGGTGGAACGAATTTTTGACAGATGAAAGAGCGCGAGCGACGTAATGCTAAGGAAAACAACATCGTAGAGCACACGTTCATGAAGGCATAAACGCAGGCGTAAATAGAGCAACTCCATAACTTGTAAATCCACTTATAGCAGTTATATAGATAAAATTAACCATTGAAACTGAATATTTGGGGAAATTATTGTTGAAAATTCAAAAGCTTTAAACCTGCCGACTTTCTAACGACAGTTGCTCAATTATTCACACTTGCCATATACATCAATTAAGGAAATATTTTGTTCTGTTAGAATGTTGATGAAGGATTCGTAGCATTAAAAAAACAAAGTAATCAAGGTTTAGTAATACAGTATTATTCCAAATTACTATGTGAGGCAAAATCTTTTCCTGATTCTCATGAAACCAAAACATTCATAGATGGAAAAGATCATTTGATTCCACCCTCACCTCCACTATCATCCATCGTATTCGCTCCTTATTTATAACACCCTAGATCAATAAAAATAGAATCACTATCTCATATGTTACCTGCACCAAAATATATTCATTTTCTCATCCTTCTAATGTACTCAATCTCTGGGGCCGTATTATCAAAACTTCGTAAGTACGCAAAATCGACGTACGAGTGGCGTAAGTGCTGACTTGATGACGTCACTCTAGAGGTGGTATTATCAAAACATTTGCTCGCGAAGATACGTAACGTAACTGTACGCCTGCTCGGAGATGTCGTAAGTGGAGTTCTCCACAAGTTTAGAGTGTCTGCTGAAGCGATAGGAAACTATTGATTTACTAGCAAGTAGCAACACCTTGACTTGTTATAGAATTTTGTCAATAATCCGACAGTGCGTATTATACACGCATAGAATGATGGCTCTACTTGTGAAATCTCCACTACTTGATCGTGCAACATTTGCACGATCAAAATATGTGATCGTGCTAAACAGTGCTATTGGAAAAAATTCAATTGAGTTGATGCCAGAAACTGATTTTGTTTTCATTTTACGTTATACTTTACAAGCAAATGCATATTACGTTATATTTTACAAGCGCGAAAGCAAAGCTTTCGCGCCCAACTCTCATTCATTCCTTCTAGTCGGTACTTTATATCTCCGCCAACCATAATTTTTAGCTCCTTACACAGATTTCTTCTTCAACTCACGCTGTTTATTAAAAAGAGTTCACAACTATTTTAGAACGGCTTTTTCTGGGCCAACAAGGAGCAATACCGACTCAATACCGACAGACAGCATTTGATAGTCGATAGCATCGAAAGCATCGATTCCCGCCATCGAAGTTCACCGAATGTAAACAAATCCGAAGCCTCTGATTGGTCAGTTGGCCAGATGGTTTTGATAGTACGCTTTTAGCTAAGTCTTACGTACTAATGTTTTGATAATGCCAAAATTAGGGTGTACTTACGTAATACGTAACTTTTTTGTCGGAAGTACAAAAAGTTACGAAGTTTTGATAATACGGCCCCTGGTCATCTTGATAAATCCAAAGGCATTCATTTATTCGACATGCCATGCCAGACAAATCGCTGCTTGGGCAACACAACATTGATAGGCATATCTGATGCTGCAAGCAATGTACTGCTTCACGCCGTAGATGTGCTACCAATGTCAACGTTTTGGCCTGTTGTTTTCCATGTTATGGCCAAGACATCGTGCTCGCACAGGCATGGTTAAAGTAATATTAGTTCAATTGTTCAGATGTTACTAATATTAGTGCTATTGCTCATTATTAGTGCTATTATGTTACTAATATTAGTTCCACTATGCGTCCACCCGTCAAGAATGTGCGAGGTTGGTATTTATTAATGTTTCGACGGATCACTGCTTACGCATTGCGCATTGTAAATAGCATACATATAGTTTATTTTTAAAATATTGAGTATTGTTCGAGTGAGCACACACGTCGTAAATAGAGTATATATGTCTGATGTTACAATCAAAGAGAAAAGCATCGAAACAGAATGACAATAAGAATATTAAATGAAGTCATGTATCTTTTCGATCTATAAGGGTGATTCATTTTTAAGATCGTGGATAATAATAGAAATACATTAACACATTTTTCGTCTACGAGATGTCGTCTGATGGACGATGTACTATGTACTGACCAAATCTTTGTACTATGTAGTAAAAAAGTTTAAGGTTTAGTCACGCGGTTTAGACTATGGTACTCCTAAATTGAGCTGCCAATGGGAGAATTGCAGACGCTAGCACTTAACATCCCTGCCGATATTGCACTCGTAATGCAGTAGGTAAGAATTACAGCTTTACGCCCAGTGACAGCAGTGTATATTACCTATATGCTGTGCGAAAAATTATCTATGAAAGCAAGTGCACAAATTTACTCAAACGCCACCTCAGTCATCGGGCGTTTTATCCCTAACATTGATATAGTTTAACGATATCGAATTATCTCTGAGAAGGCTAGCTTTTAAACAGCGTCAGGAAATCGATTTGAACTCTTCGTGAATGCAGGGATTTTTCACTATGTGGGCCACCTAAAATATATGTATGTAGATTAATATTTAAGGACTGTCACCTCATAGAAATTACTTCATTCAAATATAGGAACTTCTCCCAATATGAACAGTACTTTCTCAGTTTTTACTATTTAAATAATGATTACTATTCTATTATCAATTTCTATTATTTAATTTGCATGTACACTTTTGTACAGTATATTGTACAACCACAATACACTTAACTTTATTCAAATCTAGTGTGTGGTTTATGTCATGAAAGTTTATGAGGAATTTTTCAGTTGTTCAAACATGAGTCAGATTCTTGAAATTGTTTGACATCTCCATCTCATCATCTTATTGCCATTTGCATTCCAAACGAAACGAGCCTTTACAAATGAGTACTTGGGGCAGGCTGTCGACTCGTATAAGAAGACTATACGACGTATTTTACTGCCCGTACTCGTGTTCATGCTCTTTTTTATCAAATAAATGAGGTTCTTCTTGAACTGCGTCTATCTCAGCAAGCACGAAAAAAGTTATCTCTCAAGAAATCTATCCATTTTAACACTCAACCGCATGCGTTTATCCAATTTGGTTTTGCCTTGTCATTCGAAAAGTAGCCATGAGCAACTTTTTGTTGCTGTTGGAATTTTTTGCAAGGTTCAAATCATCATCACAATTTAAGTGTTTGCTCGGATAAATTAATATATTAAACGGGAATCAGAAACAGTATAGGATTTGGATAAGCATGAGGTATACCTAACTTAAGAGGTTATTCTTTTCACAGAACATCTCTTTATGAAATCTAATTTAAAATGAATATTAAGAATGCAGTAGCTTTCCAATATTAAAGCACGCTAAAGTATTGCCAGGAGGATTAATTCAATCAGAGCACCGTTTTAAGCCATTTTTTTACCCTGAACCAATTACGTGCATTAAATTATCGGATGCAGCTCTTCAACCTCGGTGTTGCGGAAGACCTTTCAGAAATCTTCACGACCCATAAGAACTAAAGTTCAGTTCCGCTTGAAATGACTCACACGTAAAAAAAAACTTGATTATTACCCGAGTTCTGTAAACTGTACATCGTTTGTTGTGTTGTAACTTTGCAACGACTTCAATTCATGGCTCCTAAGAAAAACAAAATGCCCTAAGCCGTACTTGATTACGAGTGATCGGTCGTGGCCGCTGCAATGAAAACAGCCGCGTGGACGAAGAATGGAATTAGAGGCCGTCGTTGCGAAACACGATGTATGATCTGTGATCTGAGGTCTTGACTCAGTTCCTGCCCCATATCAGGCAGAAATGGACAATATTATACACTGAGCTCAAATCCTAGCAGGCAATTTAATGTGCTCGTATTTTCAGGACATGCAGAACGAAGTTCATCGTCTTACAAGGCATCTTTCATTGAGTACTACGCAACAACGCCCTTATTCTTCCAATTCCGCACGAGCTATGAAGATAAATTGTAATTTAAGTTTACCTATTATAAAACAAAGCCTAAACCAAATTCATGTTATTATATGTATTTTATTTGTTTTTAATATTTCGCCTCAGTCGTTGGCAGAAGGATCCATGTGTGAATGAACAGTGATTCAAGCACCAACTAAATATTTTAAATGTACCAGCCCAGTTTAGTCATTGACAGTATAGAAAACAGAGTCATTAGTCAGAAGAAATTCGATGCAGTCACAGCAATGGAGAGTAACACTCGATTCGATGCAGTCACAGCATAGAGTTACACTAAAATCCATAATGTAACAGAAGATTTATATCAATAATTAGTGCAGGCGAACCTATGTGAGTGAAACGTTGAACCAAGCTGAACTGCCTGTGTTTCGAGTCGGAAGGCAAAAACTTATATTTTTTATAAAACTTATGATATTTTTTTACTCAAAACCATGTAGAACTTTTTTAGACTGTCAAGTTGAAAGTATGGAATGGTATTTACCACACGTGTCAGTTTGTAGCCTAGCAACCTATACCATCAAAAAATGCTGGTTGCTTACTAGATAGCTAGTATTTTATTGCTAATTAGATCTTTTTCAATTATTTTGATTATTTTTGAATAACTGTTGCGCCATAAATTGCATAAATTACGCCACTTGAACTCCTATCTTCAAAAACGGCGATTCTTAGAAAATAGGAGCCAAGTGTAAATGTTTAGGTACCTTTTATATGAATTTCTTTCTATCTCCAAATCTGATGAAAAACCTAAAGAAAAACCTCAGTAATGGCAGACGTGGTCTCAAGCAATGAAAGGTTCGCTGGTAATTGAAGCTGGCGTACTTGTTCTCCGGTGAAGCAAAATCCACGCGGCAGCCAGAGTGCAGGTATCGACGATACCGCCATAAGTGAGCTAAATAACACCAATGTCCCAAGAATTCATGATAATGGCTGGCGTCGCGGACGATAATGCAGCACTTAAGGTAATTGAATTTTGCATGGGGCTCAGCAAGAGACGACATACGGCCGGAAAAACACCCTCAACTCGGCAGGCTGAACTGGGCACCCGAACAGCGTGCCTGTAGATGATTAGGCGCGTCTTAACTAAGCGCTACAGCTCTTCATTATTTCCTAGAGCATTTAATAATTTTCGGGTTATTCATTGGTGATCCATAAGGTTTTTGTGCTAGGATTTAATTGCGCACGCAATACATAGATCCTGGATAGACTGCCCTGTAAATTTCGTTCGTAAGAACAGCCTACTTTAGCCAAGACTTATGAAGGTTCGGACAATAGCTGGTACGGGTGTAGTGTCTGCTACTTCAATTAAACTTTTCTTCTGTTTCGGTGTTTTATACAACTTAAGTGTTGTTTTGCATTTATGATTAATTTTGAACATGGTAAAAATCACCGATTTTCAATTTTATACCTCGAATAACAGTAGATATATCAAGTGACATTTATTCGTGTATCTATCAATAGCCTCAATAGGGCATGAATTATTCAAGTCAAAATTAAAGAAAGTTCGAGAATCGTACCTGAATGTCCACCAATGTAACTCATCTCAATCTCATACAATATACATGCTCAAATAAACTTATGTTTATTCTGGTATATGAAAATAAGTGTATACATTTGTTCCATAATCTCCTGCATTGGATATACCGGAAAATTTTCCGCATTCTCTTCTTCATTAAAAAATGTTGATTCGTAGGCAGTTAATCAGAGCATCTACAGACGTCGGCCGGTCTTTGGTCAGGACTGATAGGCACAAAGACACGATTCATCATTGCCGGAAAAACATCAAAAGCCTTTCAATCACAGCCGCATGCTAATTGCTCTCATGCAAAGCCCTCATTTCCGATCATTTTCACCAGCGATGAACCATCAAGAGCTAGATTAGAGCAGCCGTCGATTGCATCGATGATGAATTAAGTTCCGATGATGATGCATAGATTTAGAAATTATCTCTGGCACAACAAAACGCGTCAAAACCGCTTCTTCTTGCCAGTCGAAAAAAGCCAATAACTGCAGCAGTTCAACGCTAAATGAGGCACACAACATGCGTAAATCATCTCTCTCATATCAAGGGGTCGCTCCGAGCGTCGCGTTGATTTTTTCCCTCCATGATCCGGATAGCGAATAATGCGAATTTTAGCATCGAAAGTCTTCTCTTTGCTTGTATAAGCTATAAGTTGACGTCACAGCGTCCGAGCCGCTGATTTATTGGAGGTAATTGGGTCGTATTACTTTGAGGCTCGCGCAGCCAACAACCTATCCTTCTGAGCCGCCGAGCACTCATAAAATTTTTGGTAGACGAAAGCGGTGGCCCGTAAACGGCCACCGTCAAGTCTGCTGACATTTTTGAAGGCTAGTGTATCTGTTGCCCAAAAACGGTCCTCGACAATTCTGCTAGCATCTTCAACCGAAAAGGGCCGTTGCTCGGCAAGCAATTCATTTAATCAAATCAAGACCGAATAGATAATTTTGAGGAAAAGATCAGAGTGTTCTCCAATTGATGGCCAGATATTCGTGAGGCATATCAAATACCAGCTCAATGTTCCGATAATCTAGAACTTGCTGACTCATGGTAATCTCTGAAGAATCAGAGTGAGCTCCCAAGTAATTCACATAAATAGTTGGGATAAATTTACCTTCATTCATTTCTTATGGCAGCCCTTAAATTGATTCGCTTCACGACATGAATCCTTTTCAATGACACTAAGAACTCTTCCTGGCCTGCGGCTTCAAGTCTGATTTATATTCTAAACTGACGACTAATATCGCGGTCATGAGCGACGAAGCACTGCTCGGAATTTGTCAACGTCCGCTTAAGTCTTCAAGGTAAGCGATTCAAAGTCCCCATAAGTGAGTCATTAATCCACTGAAATTAATTACTAAGCGTGAAATTCACTTATAATTTCTCTAGGCGACTTGAATGGATATTTTAATGATACACGTCAGGATTAATTTCACATGAGCGATTTATTGCGCTAATGCGAATGATATTTCATGCGAGCTCGCGTGATGAACTTGGTCTCATTTATTCATGGGGTGACTTGACCTGAGGATTTATGAAGCGTAATTATTCGGGACGACCAAGGGCAGTCGTCACCAGCCAACCCCTAGTAACAACTAAGAGCAATGGCGCCATAAGGTATGATGAACCAAATCATTTAATGTTTCGTTACATAGAAAATACTAATCCAGTTTTTATGATAAAGTTAACAAATTATTCACAAAAAATAATAAATTTCACCAAGTGGTTTACTTGAGGCCATGGAGAGTGCATACTTGTCCGACCGTGCATCCTCTCTACGAATGACTGTTCACAATGGCAACACTCTCATTCAACTCACTTTATTAGTAAACGATCATTTAAATACATCGAACTTCTCTTACTTTGATTGTGGTTCTCCCAAAATTACGTCCGTATGTCGTAATATCTTATTTAATAATTCTATGTTCAGATAAAAAAAAAACAAGACAAGAAGTCTCAAAGCGAAAATGATCCAAAAAATACTATTAGTCTCACTACGATACTCAGAAGTATAGCTCCGCGAGGTTTAAATTGTCAATTTATGCGCTGTCCATGCAAATGATAAATTTTGACGATCCCGAGTTTCCAATTTCACCCATTTTACAGTCACAACTGCTCCAATATCCAGTCAACGTTCGCCAATTTGTATAATTTATTGGCTAAGTCGAGACAAGCTTGTCATTGGTCGAGAATAATTACCTGTCAAACACCGTGTTTACGCGGAGAGCAAAAAGTTTGTGCTGTATCTGCTGCGCCGAGTGTCATCTAACCAGTAATCTGCTCCTGGTTTTTTAAGCTAAAACTAACCTGATATTTCAGACTCTTCAGCCAATTAATTATAGAAGTTTTTTTACTTCTTCGGATACGAAGAGTAAGGAAAAAATCAGCTTCTCATTAGAAGCGCTCAGATAGACCTACATTTTTCTATGAAGAGACATATGAATTATTTACAACACCGATTGACGACTTTGAATGCGTGTTAAAATTCTGAAGAAAATTGAAATATTATAAATATTGACATAAAAAGCTATGCTTTTTAGAAATTTTATAATAAACATTTTTCATACGATACATTAATTACGCACGATTTGACGCTGCTTCAATAATTCGAGTGAGCTAATTTATCACTTGTCTGTTCCTAACATTTTAATTTTATAATTGAAATATTTTAAATCACCACAACCCATCTTGATCCAATTGAATTTAAATGCAATTAATTGAAATTTTTCAATATTTTTCCACAAATCCGAATAGTCCGTAATAATACAATATTTATTCACATTGTAACCAAATTTCATTGCTACGATATTATCAAGTCATCCAAGCCGCGCTCCTATAACTTCATAAGAATACTGGGTCTAAACTTCGTCAAAATTCACAGTAAATCTGCGCCGGTTAAGAGATTGTTTTTGTGCGAGTGTCAATATCAGTGGAGATTGTGAGAGGGGTATACGTATGTAAAATATCAATGTTGAACTACCGCGCAATTGCCGGGCGTCGATCGATTCACAGCCTCCCCACTGCGCCGCTTTTGCAGAATATCCAATAAAATCCAAGAACTCAATTTGCACGCTATGACTCGAACTGACTATCGCTGCATGGACTTCCATTAATCTCAAGATGTCTGGGTTTCATTGCATAAACATCGCCTAGCTAGGTGCTGAACACGATATGTTTCCTGCGACTTGTATTTACAAACCTGTAAACATTCATCGCGATCTGCACAACGAACACTCTCGCTTGGAACCATCGTTTTTTTTAATTTTTTACTATTGTTCTGTCTTCCAGCTATTATACAGATTGGATTAAAAAAAATGCTTTTAAATGTCACCGCCTCAGAAGGAATCAATTTCGGCTCGGATAACTACTTTGACGGAATTGCAGTCTCCTATAACATTTTCCCCCATGGACCAGCTACCAAAGGAGATTTAACCAACCAGAGAACTTATATTAAAAACATAAATATGGTAACTGTTTTTAACCTTTCAATGTTTTTTACTTGAACTGAAAAATTTTACTTAGACGGACCAAACCCTGCATGTCTTTACTACAAGTATACAAGTAATAACGCCAGATGAATTTTAAATCCATAATATTAGTTATGAAATTTGCAAAATTAAACATGGTTTCCGTCGAATTCCTGGCTGATCAGGATGCAAAAGTTCACATGGGAATTATTGCGTTGTTCTTAGTGCGAAAAAATTTGTTGATAGTAGAGTCCGTCAGTTAAATATCAGGCCAAAAAGGTTCTCATTTTAAATAGTGAAATTTAATTGCTAGAATTAATTATTAAATTTCCATGTCTTAAAGCTTTAGACCAGTCTTTGAGCGTAGCACAGCTTTTGCAACAAGAAAGTCGATCAAAAATTAAGGCATTACGAGATCTTATTGCACAAAATTGATTACAATATTAACAACTGGATTGAAAGAAGCTCTTGTCTTACCTAGCAATTGAACTCAACCAGCACGCATACGATGATTACAAAAATGGTAATTTCAAACAAAACCGAAAAGTGTGAAGGCAATATTATCATGAGTATGTCTTGAAGTCCTGGTGATTACAAGCTTTCAACATCAAAGTTTGTATAACAATACGAGGCACGCGGCGCTATGCAGTCCATTTACCGCTCAGTCCTTGCTCTGAAGTTGCAGTTAAACAGCACGCTGCTCTAAACGAGCAGAAATTTCCAATGTTTCCGAGAAATACACCGCAACAAATCTCCAGAGAAACGTCCAACAGGAGAATAGTCCTTGCATTTTACGTTGAAAGCCTTCCCTCTTGCTCAACATCCTGAATGTTTGAGTTGAAGCCTTGTTCGACAGACTATCAGGCAGGTCGTGTGCATAAATAAGCAACTGTAAGTACCTGCAAAATCCTTGTTCTATTCAAAATCATCTGAAATTTAGTCAAATTTTGAGTTTGCTTCCATGCAATGAGCGTAGAATGTGAGTGTGTTGGCTGCAGCGGATAGAGCACTTGCACGAATATGCTAATATGGTCGCTTATGTTCTCAATCGCACCCCCTCATTGCAGCTTGACTCCTAGACAAAATGTAAAAATCCGACATGGGGTGAGGTAAGTATTGTAAGAACGAATTTTTATTAAAAAAGTGTTTGAGGTACAACTTGAAGCCAAATAAATATTTCATGTCACCACAAAACAAAGGTGTTTTAAATCTATTTCAAGAAGATCCATTATATCATGAACTTATAACATGTAATTACCTATTTTATTCTAGATATGACGGGGACCAATATTAATGCGTTATTGCTTAACTCAGTCTGATTTAAAAATTCGATTTTTAAGCTAAGCGGCAACGAAAGGACACGAAGTTATCGAATAAGAGGTAAATTCGAACCTTGATCGCTGAAGCAGAAACTACACGATAGCGTACATCAAGTCGCAGTTTTCGCTTTCTCACTGGGTTAACGCAAAAACTCAATCCGTTTAGATTCAATAATGTTATTCTCAATTTATGAATACACGCTTGCTTGAGCATAATCGAGTTATGCTGGGACACGGGAATAACTGGTCTAGAACAATGAGCACGGGCGAAGCCTGGAGCTGAGATGCGAGTTGAAATCGAAATTACGAGGTCACCATTCAACATACTTGACTTCGATCTTTAAGAGAGCATTCATTTTGCCATGGATAACATACTCTTTTGTTCGTGTAATGCCCGACAATCAAATGAAAATGACCGTTACTAACTTTTTTCTCATTTGCTGAAGCTTGGAGGGCGAAGGCCAAATTCGATATTTCTGCTGGCAGCTGAGGGACGAAGTTTCTATGTTCAATTAGTTAGTCCTCTCTACAGAAAGCTACCAATGAAATTATAATATCATTCATAATAACTAAACAACTTTCAGGTACCCGACTGTAATTATCTGTTGAATTACGAATTCGGTTTCCCGGCTTGAGGAGTCTCAAATAAAAAAATAGGACTGATATCTCCATTAAAAAGTGTATCCACACTCCATTCACATTATCTACAAAAGAAAATCTAGTACAAAGGATAATTCCAATCAGAAATTTTCCACGCAAAAATAAATCTGCCGTGAATATTGCCTCTAAAGACCACACTGGACGTCAAACCCTAAGCCCTCCTGCTGAAATGTGGTCGGCCATTGTACTGTTGGGGTCAGACCTCTGGAAGAAGGAAGGGTCGCATAGTTAATGCAGGGTCAAGCTCCATAAGACATATCCGTCGAGCCCAGCATGGATTCCATAAAGCACACCTATCCTCTGGAATATATTAATACCGCACACAGACAAATTAGTGCACCGTGAACGCAACTGAATGTTCTAGAACTGGGGCCTCCGAATCCGAGCGAGACTGGCTTTCCCGGACCCAGAATTTATCGCCCTCACTCATGTAAGGGATGGTCGAGGCTTATTTATGACACAAATGCAAGAAAATGCTAATGGAGGACCTAATTAATTCTAATCCGGTAACTAAAGAATATATTAGAGATGCCAGTAAGCGACTTCACTTAAGGGCATCGGGTTTAAAGAGAAGTTCACAGAAGAATGATTATAAGCAAGTACCTACTCTTTAACGTCGCCTGAATTTCAGATTCACAGAATTACAGGATGAATTGATTTTGTTGATGGGAAATTTTTAATTTTTATTTCAATATTATGATGAATTACTCATTTGAATTTAATATGCGGAGGAACAACTCTGCTGCAAGAAAATAATATATAAGTTTGCTCATAGCACCTTCGCACCTAGCTGAGATAATTATGCGATGTGCAAGAGTGCTCTTTCATAAAATCGAGAGAATTAATATAAAAATATTATTAGAGACCGTAGATGTGATAACAAGGAACTAACTTTATTCATGTGATAACAAGGAACTAATGAATTACTGAAAAATTCATTTTTATGTTAAAAATTCAGCTTAAAAACATCAGGCAACATCGCTATTGCTTGCTGATCTCTCATCCAACGCCTTCAAAATAGTAAAAAAATATCAATTGAAACACAGGAGAGTGTATTCAATTGCCCTGAAGGTGCCCGCACCTCAACTTTGCGACGGCGAACAAAGCGATTGATTGTGAATAGCTACTAATTCCACAATCAACATTGAGCGAACATAGCGAAAAGAGTGTTAACGAATGTGTATTTTGTATTCGTAATTATAGTAAAAGTAGCCAGAAATTATTAAATTTCGTTATCTTAGCAAGACTTGAATGGACCCAAATCTGATTAGCATATTTACGTGTATATACCGAGACAATATTTATTCACTGACAAACTTGCATTAATGACGATAGTTTTATTTCGAGACTTGAAATTGTGAAGTATTGTTTCGTATTTATTCAAGCTAGCTTGCAACATGCTTGTCGCAGTCGTTATTGGTGTCTTGTCATTTATCTACAAAAGGTGCATTTTTTTCAATCATGGGTTTTAAATCCGGTATGGCTTAATCACTACATAGAACTATAAGAAAAGGAGTCCATTTTTCTGTAATAAATTATATTATTATATTTTGCAGTCATTGGCACACATATCATCAAGAAAAGTAATGCCTGTGGGCCAATCCAAGCCTCTAGTGCAGGTTCCACCAGTTCAGTAGTTTAACAACTTTTTGTATTATTATTTTTTGAGAATGTTCAAGTTTTATTTTACTCAGCAATGGTAGATGCAGGGTTCAAATTCTCACAGGTAAAAGCGATCAGTGTAAGAGTGTTCGGCAATGCCTTAGGTTCAAGTCGGCCTCTGAAGAAGCCTAAACGTGTGCCGGACAAGGGTCTTGGAGCTCACTAAATTGATAAGAGCGACCTAGTCAAACAACACACACGTTTCGCTCCACTGAACCCAGGCTGCCATAGCTAGAAAGTGCAAGTACGGAGACGAATCAGAAGGCGGCCAAACCTAAAAAATTGTTCCGTCTGTTCGAGTGGGAAGATCACGTACTCACTCAGTCGAGGACGAGGAAACCCTTTCCAGAATTGTGATTTGGGCTGCAAGGTAAACTGAGAAGTTGGATTCTCCAGCGTTACGTCTATAAATAGGCAAACATCTCGGCCGCGCACCAAAGACACGACTTGGTTCAATGCACTTGAAACAAGTCTCAAAATTAACTTCCTGCTCAAACTTTAACATTCATTCCTGATCGGACATTGTATTGCATATAGAACTGCTATTTGTTCATGGCGGAGAAGTATGGCGTTCATGTTCATGGCGTTCATGGCGTTCACATTTTCTTATCTTGTTCACACAAGTTTTTTCACGTCCTGAAATTCCATTGGAGTTTTCGTCGAACATTTCAGTCAGCTATCACCATGCGTCAAATCATGTACTATAGATTCTTGAACTTAACATCATTTTATCCCTACTTACAACTCAATAATGTGAGATGGCACTAAAATCTACGTTATTTTTCATTCTATCATGTCGTAAATTTTTCTCAAATAAAGAGCCAGAGACAAAACAGCATCAGAAATATGAAAGCTATGCACGGATCATCGGGCCTATAATTTGTGTCTGATAACTTGAAAGTCCAATGCAATCAAAGCTTTGTCTCAATCCCTGTTGAACCCCTGTTGGACCCCCTGTTGAACCCCCTGTTCTACCCCCCTGTCGAACTTTTGTTGAACCCCCTAAATCCCCTGTTGAACCCACTGTTGGAACCACTGTTGAACCCCTGTTGAACCCACTGTTGAACGCCTGTTGAATCCCCTAGCTGTTGAACCCCCTGTCGAACCCCTTATTGAAGCCCCTGTCAAACCCCTAGTTGAACCCCCTGTTGAACGTTCCGAAAGCGACAGACACACTCGAGTCCGTCCATTTATAAAAAATTGCGTGTTTAAATTATTCCTTGCTTTTGCATTCAAAACTTCATTCAGGTCGGTGCTCTGTAATTTAACGCAGGAGTCTCAATGCACTGTCAGGTCATTAATGCTACTTGTCACTCAACCTTACGACTTATATGAGACCAAACAAAAGCTCGATATTTATTTCTTTATGGTGCAAAATTTTCGAAAACGCAGAAATTGCACCTCTCTCCAGAAAATGCGTCCCATTTTTCATTCGGTTTCCAACTTCGACGAATTATTAAAAAATTAAATTCGATGAACGTAAAGTACTCAGTGCAGCAGAGAAAAAGGTGCAGCACAAGTACGCTTATCCCAAATAAAAATTAAGGGTGGCGCACCGATGATTATTGGTGGCGATAGTCGATTATAGGTGGCGTAACGGTGAGTGGCCAGATCTGCCGAAAATCGACAATAAAACACCAATAAATCGAAAGGGTGGCGAGTATAGGTGGGAGTCATCGATGAATCGTCGATGAGTTATAGGGTCTGAAACATCTATGGCACATTGTAGACAAATCTCTCATGAACCACCGATAACCGTTTGCCCAAACTGCACAGTGCACGAAGGTATAATTGCCACTGTAATTTATCCAACGTAGAAAGGTGTTATTGGGTTGCGGGTCATTCGAGCTCAAGACGAAACCATGACTTCGTTTTGTGTGCTTGGCATTTAAGATTAAGTTCTGGGAAGAAAATTTAGCGTGAATTAGGTAGGTTCCAATAAAACTGATGGAGAGAAGCAAGGTGTTCAAAAAATTGTCACGCCAAAGTGAAGCCACTGACCATGTATCAGACTGTTTCTGATATAAGTTGTCCGATATACAGTGAAAAAATTTTGTTGCAATAAATACAGTTTTTCCATAGATGACGGCGAATCCAATTTTTCATGTTCACCTGAAATATTGCGTAAATTTATTGTGAATTTTACGTATGCGCCAACTGGCTGTGTTGGAAGTATTGCGATCAATTGAGACTAATTATTGTATCATTAGGTATAAATTGTATGAATCAATCAAGTGTGTTCCATTATATTTACAATATTCTCAAGATGTCCCATTTATCTAAACTCAAAAGCCACGTTGACGTAGTCGACAGCGGCTCGGCATCTTGGTAAAGCACAGCGGCTAGACATCGAGCAGCGAGCGAGTCCACGTTCATACCGGTTCATAGCACACGTTCATATCGGTTGGGTTGACTTGACTCGCGTCGGCGTTGAGTTTCCTACTAATTAATCTTTACCATGTCTTGCTTGGAACATGTGCTTTCCAGGTAATTTGCTTGTCATAAAAGTATCCTTTTTACGCAGTGGATACGAGTAAAAATTCGATTATCCATCGTGACTTCGATTGTGAAATTTAATATACAGTCAGATAATTATTTAGACTTTAAGCCTAAATTTCTAAGAAAGTGGCCCCGGTATCTTTCATGCGCAATAGACTGAAGATTGTGCTAGAGAAAAATAGTGACTAGAAGTGGTGCAGGTATTTCACGCCTGACATTTCAAAATAATCGTGTGATATCAATTCCTTATTTCACGTCAGAATATTCTTGGTGAAAATTATATAGAATCCAACCGCTGTCAGAATTGGTGTAATGTTGACATTATAAAACTTCGATGCTTATTGAACCATCGTTCGATCGTTATGGATAAATGAAGTTTCTTTCAGCGGGTGTTTACTCGAATGCAGCAGCATGTTCAAATGAAATTGTTGATGGAATCATCTAATCATCACGGTGGCAGCATTAACTTCTCTCATTTGACGATATTAATATTTGCAATACTTCAGTTAAATATTTTAAAATTACTCGACTGCCATGTCCTCTCCGATGGCACAACGGTAGGGGCTCGGCTTCGCGTGCGGGAGATCGGAGTTCGAATCCTGCAGGGTGGGACTTTCTTCAAGTCGATTTCTCACAAGGTATGTGTATGGTACTCTGATTATTTGTTCCTGCTACATGTCTGACATTGTTACCTGTAATGCCTTGGTGGATTTCCATACGTAGCCCTTAGAATGGTGATTGTATGAAGCAATATCAGCAAATACGAAAGCATCGGACTTGAAACTAAATTAATAAGTTTTATCGACCTTATTTTAAAGTGGCCATCGGTGTCTCATAGATGCGCCACTGGTGCCAATGGGCAGTTATTGGTGGAAGAAGAGTTTTACGGGTAGGGGGGCCATCGGCAGGTTATAGGTGTGGGATAGGTGGTGCACGCCACTCTTAATTCACTATATAAATCATATTCGCTCCACCTATGGCGTCCGCTGATAGCCATCCTTAAAACATAGGTGCTCCACTCCTAATTTTTATTTGGGATGGAATGAAATCCTCTTCACACTACGATTATCAACGATAAAATCAATTGTACTTCTATTTCAAGCTGACTAGACAAAATGCATCCGCGTGGGTGCAACTTGTGTTTAGCGCCACTTTCCGATCTTTCGGGCCCGTGGGAGAAGAAAAACTTGATGGAGTGTTTATTGTCCACGTTGTCCATGGACAATGTGTAAATTATGCTAATGTACAATAAAAGGAATTAGTTTTATACAAGGGCATCCAAATTAACGGGATTTCCTAGCAGCAGTAAACTTTATATTAAAATTTCCTAAAAAGTCGTGTTTCTGCGGTGAATGTATCTCCATGTTCGGTGTGATGACCCTTGCGAGCGCTGAACTCTGAGACCACACAAAATTGAAGCTTCCTTTAGACATCGCTATCAGGGACACGGCTGTACTGGCGCTGCGGCACTCCTCTCTTTCATGGATTTGGCAAGTTATTTTGCTTTTTAATGCTGCTCACTCTTCGGTGACAATTTCCTGCGCCGGCACTCCTCTAACCCTGGGGCTGGCAATATTCTTTGAGACATCGCTCACTCGTGCCCACTTTCTGGTGGCAGTTTCCGGCCGAGTGGCTGACTTGTCTTATATCAGCTACTTTATCACAGTGATTTAAATAATGGCCAGGAAGGTGTGAACAGCTTGAAGAGATATCTTTATAATGGAGAACAATGAAAAGCTGCAAGATTTTGTCCGTACTATCTATAAAATGCAAGGAATATCATTTTATTTAAAGAATTGACAAAAAAAGTCGTGTAATGAGATGATGATGGTAAGAAAATCGTATGATAAAGTAAAATAATTTCTGGACTTGTAAATGAATCAGTCGCAGTCAATATAAGTAAATACTAAATGCCAGCTCGATGAATAGTTTCATGCATTCAAGTGGGTTAAATACTCCTCCGTTATATATCACAGAAATGTCGCCAAAGACAAGCGAAGTTTTTATAGTTTAAAAATGAACTTGATTCAAGTTGTGTTGTAACCAGAAGTTCAAATAGGATGGCAACAAACCGACTTGCAAGTTCTACATGAGCTACTAACTCTAACGTCTGCACAGTGGAATCTCAACATAAACAGTACATAAAAATTTAGCTATCAATGCATCGATTGTATTCTGATTAGTGATCGACCTTAATGAGGCTCCAGATTAATTTGCACTTATCAAAAAATGTCTAAAGGAAACCTGATTTGCAAATATCGTCGTTCTCAAGTGACCAATTTTAGATCCTGACCAGGGCCCATACTTTCAAAACTGGCTAAGTGAACGTACTTACGCTCTATTTTCTTGTCTGTGATTGGTGGATTTTGCTTGGAAGGTCGTCAATGATTGGTTGATGAACTTACGATCTCTTAACTTTTATTGAAAGTATGGCCCCAGCCTGCCAAATTTCGTTAATTACTGGGACTTACGCAACGCTTGATCACGCTTTCTGCAAACCGTCGCGCGCTCGTCTTAACATTTACTCGCTGAACAAAATATTTTATTCCAAAGATGGAAATGTCCAATTGAGTAGAAAGCAACACCACCAATATCTTCTATGCCTTGACGGGCTAATAGTCAATTAAAGCCGCATATTCAAACGGGTTAGATACGTCAGGCAAATTGCAAACCTTCAATTGTATATATTATCTGTTGCATTCGTATTTGAGGTCCACGGTCCTGGACATAGAAAGCTTAAAATTTTGCAGCAAAACTCGAGGCCGACCTGTACAGACATTGAGGCAGTTACTGAGCAGGGAAGAACTATCTATGCAGTTTTAATAGGTATGAATATTTTTTAAATAATTGAATTACTTCTTGAAGTGTTAATGTTGAGTGATATTTATTACTCAAGCGATCTTTGAGAACTAATATATTGCTTCTTCAAAGATAAATCCAATTTTTTTATCTGCAATTGCATGAATGAGAAAGAACGCGACCGGTAGAACCAGCAAAATTAACTAATATTAAGGTTTTTCTCGTTGTATTCCAATCATGAAAACAATGCGTAGAGCTTGATTGAAGTTATATACCTGACAAAGTTTAGCCGTCATCAAATAAAGCACCATCAGTTTCCGCGCTTTTTATGAAACCTCAATACATATTTATATGCACAGAAACTTTTTAAATCTTTTACAGATTCTTACTAAATAAATATGATAATTCAACTTTATGCCAAGCTGTACATTTCATTTCACGCCAATTGTTTTCACTCGTCAGAATAAATAGCAGAATCATTCCAGTTTCCAGAATCAGAGAGAATTTTAAGGGATTGCTCTCAAACTTTTTCCCATGAGCGAGTGAAGGTGGCCGAGCGTATGAATTTTTTCAGCTGCTGTGAGCCTTTAGAAATTAACAATGGCTGCGGCGCAACGTCTTCCTCGGAATAACATTTCTTAGACGTCGAATTCTGCAAGTTTTTATGCAATATCAGAACCATCTGCATGAGATCTGGCTGAGCATGGCCAGAGGCAGCCATAACAGAGAGCGATTCTCACTCTGCAAGGTTAACGGTGGATGTTTTGTGTCCGTAAAACTTGTACACAAAATCCCACTCATCCCTTGTAGCAAAATCTTTGAGAAGCGCTACCTTGTTGCCCATTAGGACGATGCTCAATGTTTAAAAAATGAACTAGATTGGATTTATATTTTGATGATTGAAATAGCTGCCGGCTAGAATTGTAAAAGACATACATAGCAACCGGGGTCTTGACAAATTCATTCTTTTGTTTTTACACCACACTTTTCCATAATTCAGATTTTCGATGCAGTTTCAGAACCTTATGTACTACAAAGACGACCAGATATGCTTCAGTCACTTTATTTTTCCGATGCAATATCTTCTTTGGAATATATAATGTTTGGCCAAAACTATAGTCATCAGATACGAATTTCCACTGCCGCTCCTCTGAGGTACATTTTTTTCATAAATGAATATTCATATTTAAGTAAAGAAGGGAGTGAAAGTCAACTTTAAAATTGCTCACTGATTTCCAGTAAAATTACCTTGGTTAGTTTTACTGAAACTCCACGAATATTCGAACACTAATAAGAGAATACGTGATAACTTACCTACATTAATGGGATGTAGAGGAGAGCATCAATTAAACATTTTCGATTCTCGAGTGAGAACCTGCAAAAGATCCCATTTTTGGTAAATCCGAGTGTTGATAAGTGGAGCGTCGTATGACACATACGCTGTCATTACGGGATGCGATGACAGCGTTTGGCTGCCAGGTCTGGAATATAGTCTTGTTCACCTCATCTACGGCAATACGCGATCACAACTCTGGCCTATTTTGTTGCGGTCTACAACTACAACTCTGGCCTGTTTTGTTGCGGTCTACAACTACAACTCTGGCCTGTTTTGTTGCGGTCTATAACTACAACTCTGGCCTGTTTTGTTGCGGTCTACAACTACAACTCTGGCCTCTTTTGTTACGCTCTACAACTACAACTCTGGCCTCTTTTGTTGCGGTCAACAACTACAACTCTGGCCTGTTTTGTTGTGGCCTACAACTAAAAGTCTGCCCTATTTTGTTGCGGTCTACAACTACAACTCTGGCCTATTTTGTTGCGGTCTACAACTACAACTCTGGCCTATTTTGTTACGATCTACAGCTACAACTCTGGCCTCTTTTGTTGCGGTCTACAACTACAACGCGGCACAGTAATCTGATTATCGGTAATAATGCCGCGGCACAGCAAGCAGTGCGTTGGACTCGACGCTTGTAAAAACCCGTCTTTCTTCCTGCAAATTTACAGCCAAATAAAGAAGCTTTGTCTCTAGTAATTTGCACACCAGCCCGTGGTGCATGTCGATTTCGCTGCTCATGTTGCTCAACAAGAGGCACCGGCCGGAAACTTCCAAATATAATTCCTTATTTTGTTTTAAACTCCATGAGTTTAGGTACATCATCTTAATAAGATTTTTCTCAAGACTAAAAGTCGAATAATCTATTTTATGAATACGAGCGTGTTTATGTTTAGTTGAAGTCTAGCATTGCTGATGTATGAAGGTTGTTCGAGAGGCTCTCAATGTATGATCAAAAAATTCAAAAAAATTAACTCTTAATTAAAAGTAATATATCATTGACAACTTATTTTTAAAAATTTGAATTAAACTTAAAAATTATATAGTTGGATTTTGAAATTAATTCAAAAATGGAGAACGAAGACTGATTATACCGTCATGTTATGTGGTAGTTCAAACAAATCTTTCTTTAATTCGCATGATTTTCAGATTTTTTAAACGGCGAAAAACCTATAGTTAAGGTATTGTCAAATAAAAATAAATCAGGAATTCAAAACACTTTTAAAGTTCCTAGGTAATACTGGTGTTTGATTTTTAGTATTCGGTAAAACTAATTTTACCGTATACTGACCGTTACCTTTACCGTTTTATTGGCTTTTTTTCGAAATGAAGATTTCAACGAGCATTGCTTTTACGTTTTTCCAGTCATGTTGCAGACTAACTTGAATCGCGACATCTTTAGCCGCCCTCCAAGACCAGCTTGTGTTCGCTGCCTCGTTTTTAATAAGAAACAGACATTACCTGCTCAATATAGGCACAAGGTCCATGCATGAAGTTCCTAGAAGCACCGGTACCTGCTCCTCAGTTGATGAAAGCATTTTGCTTTGGCAGCTACTGACGAGGCACGATGAAAGATTCTCACAAGGCACATCTCTCATAGCGACTCTCACAAGGTGCCTCTGACAAGGCGCCTCTCTCAAGGCGTCTCTCACAAGATGCCTCTGACAAGGCACCTCTCTCAAGGCGTCTATCACAAGGCGCCTCTCACAAGACGCCTCTCTCAAGGCGTCTCTCACAAGGCGCCTTTTACAAGGCGCCTCTCTCAAGGCGTCTCTCACAAGGTGCCTCTCACAAGGCACCTCTCTCAAGGCGTTTATCACAAAATACCGACTCACAAGGCGCACCGCTGACGCCTCAAGCCTCACAAGGCGCATCGCTGACGCCTCGAGCCTCACAAGGCGCATCGCTGACGCCTCGAGCCTCACAAGGCGCATCGCTGACGCCTCGAGCCTCACAAGGCGCATCGCTGACGACTTGAGCCTCACAAGGCGCATCGCTGACGCCTAGAGCCTCACAAGGAGCATCGCTGACGCCTCGAGCCTCACAAGGCGCATCGCTGACTCCTCGAGCCTCACAAGGCGCATCGCTGACGCCTCGAGCCTCACAAGCAGCATCGCTGACTCCTCGAGCCTCACAAGGCGCATCGCTGACGCCTAGAGCCTCACAAGCAGCATCGCTGACGCCTCAAGCCTCACAAGCAGCATCGCTGACGACTCGAGCCTCACAAGCAGCATCGCTGACGCCTGATTGCTCAGCCTGATGCCTTCATCAGAGCGCTTCTGGCTCGCCTAAAAAGGCTTGTAGCGGCTGCGAGTCCGGCAATCAAGCTAGGCAATGAGCTTGTAATTGATTTTCATTAACTCTGATGAATTAAGAGCGAAGCTTTCAAGGTGAAACGAGGTTCTGGTACTTAAAATCGTAAATTGAAGGGCCTTGACTTATTTATTATCCGATGACTTCAACACCAATCTTTGGGTGTTATGAGCGCTAGTGCATTTGCCTTTGTAGGTCTCGATAAACTTCGATGAAAACGAGACATTGATGCTTTGCACTCAATTAAACCAGAGGTTCACAATTGGAAGTCTACGGTAATAGAATTTGCGAGCTGCCATAATCCACAATAAATGACGCTGTATTTGCGTTTGGATATAAACCCTTGGTTTACATTGATGGCGCTTGACAAGCAAATGTGATGCAACTGCTTTAAATACGCATAGCCGTTCAATGTGCTCTATATATTCACTCGATTCGAAAGGAAAGTTAATAATTGTCCTATATTCATGCGTCTGTCCTAAGAGTTTTAGATGTTTTGTATTCCCTCGTTCCCTCGCTTGAAAGACTATCTATCTTTTCATTATTCAGGATATGTGTTATGAAATCTAATTATGAATCTCTGTTATTTCTGCATGGTGCACTCACTTGTGACCAGACAAATTATCTGAACCGAAGAGGAGGAGCATAAATTTCACCCTAGCTCACATTTCAGATCTGAACCAATTTAATTAATTAGCCTCTCAGCCCTAGAATGTTTAAATTATAGGTATTGAATGTCATATTCACATTGAATGCCTAATTCAACTCTCAATTCATTCAGAGGGCATATTTTTGTAGCTGTGAAATGCTTTCCCTTTCAGTTCAAGTTATTCTTGATAGAACTCTTTCTTTAAGCAAAATTTCTCGAGAATTGTTAGGTATTAATAACCATCACCGTCGTATTTTATTATCCGATTATTCGAATTATGCAACAAACTTGAATGAAACTCAACGAAACGTTTTTTCCCGTCCTCTGTAGCAGTAAATGCAGAATTATTTGACAATTGATAGTGAAGAGAATTGTGTGAACTTTTAGTCATAAACTTTGTCTTAAGAAATTTCGATGAATACTCAATTAAATTGATTATAAGTGACTTGTCCTTCCATCAGTCCCTTATATAAATAAAATCAACGATAAAAAATTTGTGCGCCGCTTGCCCATTTAGCACAAAAAACACCCAGTTTTAGGCACAGCAAATAGTGCTGAAGTATTATTAAAATGACATGTATTATACTCTAAATATAATTTAGTTTCAAAATATGTTTCGTGTATAAATGCAATTATGCAGCAAACGAAATCAGGGATCAATAAAGATTCTTTTCTCGTCTCTCTTTGCATCCGAAGAATCGAGCCCATTCCTACCAAATTTATGGCTTCCATGTGCTGTACAAGGAAACGATTATTCCCTTAACAAATCAGACAACTGTTATTGCAACCAGCCATGTCATTGGGGGAGAGTCTCGCCATCAATAACAAGCAATAACACTGCCGGCAGTCAATAACTTCGCAATATGGGATGTTGCAGGCGGCATGCACAGAGACGCAAAACCATCAAGCAATTTCGTCTTCCCTTTGCTGACAGTTTTATTGTCACAAACAATGGCGTGTCGGAAGAGACATCTCTGCCGGCGTGTGCGTTATGCAGGTAGCATGACTCATATAAATGAAACTCAGTAGCGGTGAGTATGCGTACTGCAGGAAGCTTAAGTCATCTGAATGATGCTCAGTAGCGGTGGCTATGCGTGCTTTAGTAAGCATGACTCATATAAATGATGCTCAGAAGCGGTGAGTATGCGTGCTGCAGGAAGCTTAAGTCATCTGAATGATGCTCAGTGGAGGTGAGTATGCGTGCTGCAGGAAGCATGACTCTTATGAATGAAGCTCAGTAGCCGTGAGTATGCGTGCTGCAGGAAGCTTAAGTCATCTGAATGATGCTCAGTGGAGGTGAGTATGCGTGCTGCAGGAAGCTTGACTCTTCTGAATGATGCTCAGTGGAGGTGAGTATGCGTGCTGCAGGAAGCATGACTCACCTGAATGAAGCTCAGTAGCGGTGAGTATGCGTGCTGCAGGAAGCAGAAGCTTGACTCTTATGAATGAAGCTCAGTGGCGGTGAGTATGCGTGCTGCAGGAAGCTTGACTCTTATGAATGATGCTCAGTAGCGGTGAATATTCCTGTTTATTCGCTGATAGCTGAAAACCTGGGTCCGCTTACCAAAAATTACGTCAGCTTAACAAAAAATATAAGTAGAAATTGTTCGCTTCCCTTTTATGAAATAAAGTAAAATTAATATTACACTGTGATTCTCTTTGATACATTCTTATCGACGCAACTCACGACTCACCGTCAGTAAGTTAGAGTTGTAAAGTTTCAGGGAGTTTAATTTTGAGTATTAACGCGTAGAGTGTAATCCAAAACAATGCTAGGATTAAAACTTTAATCTCGGCATTGTCTTAATAATTATCGATCTATTTTCTATCTTAATATCCATTTGATTACAGTGTTACTTCCCCCAAGCCGCCGCGCGTGTCGCAAGTTGAGATAATTTAATGGAACGCAATCCCTCACGCTCTACTTTATTCTACTCTGGCAGTTTGCACGCAGACAATCTTTTACATTCGCAGAAGTTAAATAAAATAAACCAGCCGCTAGCAATCCTGAGGCGTCTTTAAACCAAAGCCAGACTCTGACAGTCGCTGAAAAATATCGAGTCAGAGACTTTCTCAGGCAGTCATACTAATAACGGAACAGATACGACCTGGTCTCTTAATCGATATTGTGCAAATAATTCAACTCAAATAGGGGCTAAGGCGTCCCAAGTTCGAGGGAATCGTGTCGATTTAAATAAAAATTAATCCGATTCTCAGTCCAGCCCAGACCAACAATTTTTGGAATGATAATACACATAATTCTATAAAAGATAACGAGTTTGAAGTCGAATAATAATTGAATGCTTGAACCAGGTTGTTCCTGGAACATTGGTGGTATTTCCAAATATTTTTGTTTCATGGCCAGAAGTTTTGTTAATGATTCGATGTCGTGGCATCCCGGCTATCAAGAAGCTAGGAACCCGTAGGCATAATTCTCGTAATAACAGAAGACATAACACGATATGTATTTTTTATAATACTGAAATTCTAGGAAACCAGCAACCTTTCCCGAGGTCATTTCCCCTCCGTCCAGGAAATATTGGCTGACAAATAGCGTTAACTAACAGAGTAACTTTTTCCTCAGCTAGAAAAATCCAAAACGTTCGATCGTAAGCGCAGGTAGAATCAAGTTGTAAATGGACGAGCGTGCACTGCAGTAGCGATGCACGAGTTCTTGACTGATGGCCGTCATTTGTTGCGAGAACGGCGCGTCCGAGCCGAGCCTGACAGTAACATTGATGCATGACGAGGTAACTGTGGCAACATTTGCTCGGCGCAATCAAAGCGAGCATGAAAGTCCGAGCGCGATCACTTGGTGCTGTCAGGGGCGTTTTCCTACTTTTTTTCTATGCAATTTCATACAAGTAGTGCCTAGAATTGAGACATGCCAGCTCTGTCTTCACGAGATTCTATGTCTTCAGGTTCCTAACCCCACCAGCCGCAAGAAACTCTCGCCGCCCGATTAACGAGATTATGAAGTTTGTTTACTTGACAGCAGGTGAATGTATATTCATAGTATAATATTCTCTGGCTTGAAAGTTTGTTATTTTGTAGATATTTAATAGCATATCGAACTCGAGCGTACACCGACTGTCGAGGTGGCTTCTAACACTGAAACGATTTGTCCTCTTGTAACGATTAAAAACGCATATTCTCGCTTGAGTTCTAAACTTCGTTAGTGAATTGTCATAAATATTTATCTCAATGAGGGGGTATTCATGAGAAATATATTGTATCTCCATGATGAAACCTACACGGCGTCAATCTTACAAGACCATGAACGATCGCAGACCAGATTCGCACGGTAGCACAACGTTAACCATGTTGAATCTCAAAATTGAATGAGTAACATTATCTCATCGTCATCACCACCTTTATTTTGTACAAGTTTTAAATACAAATTTATGCCGCTGCCCCTCCCTCACGTCAATTCCGCTGAAGGCCTTCCTTATAGGAAGCCTTGGCTGGTTCTTCCCCCCAAGCGACCCCCCGGATAAAACAAACCTCGAACATTTTTCCCACAAATCAGAAGGCGCTCGGTCAACACTCAGCAAGAAGAATCGACTTCATCACTCGCATTCCCTTAGACTAGAGGCTCATGCAGCGCGCGAGAACAACACGTGTGGCAAATGTAACGTTCAATGTTTCCGTTGCAACTTTATATGTAGACGAATGTCGATAGTTCTAATGTTGTTATAACTTCTACTATTTGTGTCGGTATAGCTGTTATTTTAGTGTTGCTACTATTGCTACTATAGCTTTTATTGCAGCTCTTTCAAATTCGGTAGCTGCTGCTCCTGCAGCTGTCACATTTCTGTCTTTGCATTTTAATCATTTCTATCTTTCTCTTCTCTCCATATTCTTTCCAAATAAACTGCGTTTCGGTAACTTATTTCCTTCACTCGTTCTCTGCCATGCCCTATAACTCCTTTCGCCTCGTTCCCTTGCCGTACGCTCCTGAAATTAATTCAGATGATATACACCCCCAATGTGTTATTGCTAACAACTAACACATCCGCTGTTCGGATGACATACCACTTACGACTGAACAATCACGTCCGCTGCCTTGACATTCCCTTTGGTTCAGTCGCAGTGATTGCTGATTGAAGCTTTCGTACCTCACGGAGCTGCAAATTATTACGTGTCGCGATCACTTCCTCTCCTTGGCTCAGGCTCCATCAAACTATTTCACGCAGATAAATTTGAAAATTGTTACACGGGGATGAGTGATTATTAGATTATAAATAATCTTCGTAGTAATTGGATCAACTGGTATTTTTTTATTAAGACTAAAATCTGTTTCCAACAATAATTTTTTCGTAGAATATAGATTCAAAGATAAATAAAGAAGGAAAGCATAGCGTTTCCAACAAAATGCTTGACGTTTTACCGCCATTTACTCTTATTTTTTATTTATTTGCATTTACACATTATATTAGACTTGTTTCGCTGTTTATATTTTTAATTATTGAAATTTCCTGAGATCGATCCACTCGCAATCCACTATATGGCATAAGCTAGACAAAAAAGATACCTTGCTTAATAATATTTTACTGTCAGCCTACTATGCACGCGGTCCTAGGCAAAGATTCAGTTGAAAAAAAAAATTGTAATAAATTAAGCAACTCAGAATTCAATTGAGCAAATTTGAATTATATTAAGCAACGTTGAATGAAATTAGGTACACACTTCAATTAATCTGATCCTAGTACAGATAAAAAAGTTACTCCTCCACCGCTTCATACCCTACCGATGCAACTCATATCAATTCAGTTCACAGCAATTTAGAATTAACTTACCATTAAGCATGGCTCTGATGAACGAGCGTTTATATAAGCCGAGCGATGTCTTCAATACGATCGCAGTGGAGGTCGCCTTGTCGAAGATCAGCACGAAAAAAGCCTCCGAGGTAGCGAGGAGATTGCGAGTTCATCGTAAAACACAAGCAGCCGAAGAAAAACTAAATCTATTGTTATTATGCGTAAAATCCCGATTAGGAGCCGTCGTTAATTAGCGCAGTCGTTGGAGTGCTCTCGGTGTGTTCGCGCGGCCATAATCGCTCGTCGTCACCGCAACTACGGTCCGCAGAAATATGCTGCCCAACAACAACATAAACACTTCCCTTAATGAGACCAATGACATTTGAACTAATAATCGAGAGCCGCTTCTCGGGGCCTCAGCGACATTGGCACTCCTCTCTCGAGTCAGGAAGATCCTTCAGAATTAGACTAGTTACTTTCTAATTCGCTACTTACAAATCTCTCGCGCTACGATGAGTTAAGTCAAGGAATCAATCCAATACAGTATCCTTATGTACAAACTCGTGCTCATTATGGGAGTTTGAAAACATCTACTTGAGACTATGGATTTTTATATTGATCATACTGCATTGCTTTAAACACCATTGAAAAGGCGCAAATATCTTACTTACGCCCCTCTAAATATGCAAGACTTCTTTTCGAGGCCATCATAGATGGGATTTAATAAAGTTTTCATTGAGTCACAGTCCAAAAGGCCGAGGCTCACGCGAATTAGAATTTCTCTGGTGTTATACGAGGCTCTAGGATCAATCTCAAGGATTGATCCGACCTGTGGTCGACAGAGCGGCGATCAAACGGCGATCAGACGCCCATTGCTACGATAAACGCACTCTCCTGAACAAAGACCTTCGCGTCACTCTCGTAAAATTCTCTCTGATTCCATCGAGCGGTCAGTGATTGCATCCGAAAATTTACACTTATAGCCGCGCAGGCATGCAATAATATATTTGAAATCTTGTATTTCACAGTCGAGCGGGTCGACTAAGGACCTAAGATAGAGGGACTAACAAGGCGTCGCTGTGGCACTCCAAATCCAAGGTAAAAGGCCTTTGGCCTCTTCAATCTCATAAATGCAGCGCCTCGTAAAGAACTTCGTAAGTCACGAACACAATCGCCATGCAGCCTATCCGTTGAAAGAAGGCTAAATTGCTGGATTTATCTCCACTTAAAAGAGATTAGAAAGACTTAAAGATAGCTGCAGGGATAACCACTTTCAAGGGAATCAATTTTGCAAGTAAAATGTGAAAGATTTTGCAAGACTCTGAAATCGTTTCATCGTTTCATGATCGTCCTTCGACGTGATTTTTCTGCTTTGATTTACCAAATATCCTCTGATAACTCATAATTTTTTTTCTGCACAAGAATTGCCGTAACCGTTAATTATAATGGACAGGTCACATGTATTTTCATCAGTTGAAGAGCTTGGACTCTCCTTGCCCTGTGCCATTACCGACGCCGAGCAAGAAATCTGACCTCGTGTTAAAGTTGTGACTGCTGGACGGTAGCAAGCAATGAAAACCCATTGTTGATGGCGGCCAGTGCTTGATGGCAGCGCGTAACTCATGCTTGATGGCAGCGCTTAACTTTTGCTTGCACCTCACCCCTCCTCTCCTCCAGCAGCTCTGGCAGGACGCACCTCTCTCCAGCAGCTCTGGCAGGACGCACCTCTCCTCCAGCAGCTCTGGCAGGACGCACCTTTCCTCCAGCAGCTCTGGCAGGACGCACCTCTCCTCCAGCAGCTCTGGCAGGACGCGCCTCTCCTCCTGCAGCTCTGGCAGGACGCACCTCTCCTCCCGCAGCTCTGGCAGGACGCGCCTCTCCTCCTGCAGCTCTGGCAGGACGCACCTTAACCCTTTCATAGGCCTTTTCCCAACGCTTAAGGATAGTTTAATTGGCGTGGCACATATTACAGTCGAAGGAATTTAGTGACGCGACTTGTGGATTCAAGGGAAAATAAATTGTGTCTTTGTTGTTAATTAGATGAAAAGTTCTTAGGTAGGATAAGGAATTTATGACAGAAACATCTATCGCGTTACGGGCGGCAGGTGCAACTCGAGGTACTTCTCACCTTCGTTGCGCCGCAAGTGTGTATATGTTTTTATGACTTTTGGCTCGTTTGTCAACTCAAACACATGAGTAAAAGAGTTGACATGGCATGAGCAAAACACATGAGACATAAGTTGACATGAGTAAAACACATGAGTGAAAGGCTTCACTAGGTAATACAGAGTGAAAAATCATGATTATGATAAAAACATTTTTGACATTAAAATACAAGCAGATTAGTTTACATTGTTACCACTAAAATACAACTAAACTTACTCAAGAATTCATCTTACTTCATGGATCTTTATCAGATATTTCCATCTATGTTTTCTTATTGTTCTGGTTCTCCCATATGTTTATTTGGTGCCTCATGGGTCACAGTTCATCTTTCGTAAGCGGATACTACAAATTCGTCATCATTAACGTAATATTTATTATAGATTTGGTCCGCTCGTCAGATCTGTCCACTTTCGTTTCCCATTCCCGTTGAGGTCGTCCGGTGCTCTGCCGCGAGGCTATGGCTTCTCAAGCAGACAGCGCGCCACAATATTCGGCCGCTGCAAGGCTTGTTATCTCGGCAGCTTTTAATTCAAGCCTGTGACAAATACTGCAGACTAATCACGAGGCCAAAAAGGCTTTTGATGAAGCAGGGCTTCTGGATAAATACTGGGACAGTGCATGCAGGCAACCGCAGACACAGAGAACGAGGTTACAAGACCAAGATGTTTTTTTAGTCCCCGCAGATCAGTCTATCATGTAATTGCAACGGAGCTCCGGCGACAAAAAGCTCCATCGGGCGTGGGAAACTAACCTGACGAAGGAGCCCGCGTAAATGACGATCAGTTTTTGTTGATAAAGCATGAGAGAACCGGTGTCCTCGCAGCTAATTTTACGAATGGCAAATTAACGAGGGTTGTGTGATGACGACACCATGACAGCAACAAGCGACCGAAAATCAGGAACAAGCGCCGCTCAAAATGCATTCGTCATCGTGCCTAAGAAGGAATAAATTTCCCTTTCGATGTGCCCAAAAATGAGGTAGAAGCACAAAGGTAATAATGAAGGTAATATTTTCTTGATTCGATGCAAGTCTCTGATCTTCATTTCCAACAATGAAATTACACAGTAAAGTGGATGAGAAGATGTGCAAAACAGGACCCTTCATGTCAACCCTTACCTTTATTTTGGAATCAATATTTTCGCATGGTGCAACACGTGAATCATTCTTAATATCAATTTTCAAACCCTAAATAAAATCAATTAGCATTTAACTCAGGCAATTGAAGTCAAAAACTTCAAAGAATACTTGGAACCTTTGAAATTCATCGGTCATTTGAACCTAACGTGGTAGCAAATCGAGCTGCAAGATCATCGACCCTGAAATCAAATTCGCAATCACGGCTGAATTAACGGTCCCTGTATTAATGTTTCTGATTTGGCCGCTCGCATAAGTTGTGCTGTATGTGACGTATTCAATTAGTAGTTTGTGGCAATCACTGGTCTATTTGCCGCGGTGTTTATCCTTCATCAAGAGTCTAAGTGAGCGATAAAATCTGTCTGGGAGACGTACAGCGACTCTGAGCCCTGGCGGCGGAAAATGGAATCTTAAAAACCATCATGAGAACGAAATTAAATTTATCTTATTGTTTTAGACAAGCCGTGGCTTGCATACGAATATCCCTTAAGGTGCTTAAACGAAACATTATTTTACCGTTCCAAGCAAGTATAGCACATAAGTTTTACATCATTCCTTATAATTGGTTCATTTAGAAGCAAATTTAATTTAAACGGGAATATGTCGTACAGGGACTCATTTTAAAAGACAACGGAAAGGCAAAATTTTAATGAGCTTGAGAGGTAATTTATTTTTTTGCCTTGCGTTTTCATATACGCCCAAAATAATCCATTGATGAGAACACAAAGCTGCCTGAGACACTATGTTGGTGGTCAATTCTAAAGCATATAAAGCAACCTTCTAATTATGATTTGTTCTGCTTCTGTAAGACTGTTAATTGAAATCAGTTGAAAATAATTACAGGTTTAAAAACCATTACTAAATAAAATGGAGCATAGAATGATTTTTTTCTAGCTTCTAATTTCAAACTGAATTTTGCTGTACTAAAAACAGGCCTCGTTTTTAGAATATAGTTCAATTATCTCACCACATGATGTTGTAATTATTGAGGAGTGAGGACCTTAAGCTTGAAACTTCTAAAAAGTCTTGCGGGTAAAGATTTAGATCCATCGCTGGGGTGGGTCATCGCGACTCACTTCAGACCTTCAGTTGGGAAGGAGGGAAAATTCGAGGAGGGAAAATTCGTGGGAAGGAGGGAAAATTTCCCTCCTTTTCACGAAGCGAAAAGGAGGGAAAATTAATCTTGTGCTTTTTGCCGGACGATTTTTTGGAACAGTAATTGGTGGCGTTGGAAGGGGAAACTATTCAACCGATTTCCAACGAAATTAAGTGATGAATATAATCCTATGAGACGAAACTTACTATGAATTTTTTTATTATTTATACACTACTATATTTTGTAAGTTGCATGTGCATGAACTTGAGTTCAGGACACTAAAAACCCTGGAATTAATAGTTATTTATTTTGATTTATTGGTAAGTTTTTTTTACCTCTACGTGCGACTTAATAATATTGCTAATAATATTGACATGTTTACCTCCGCCCAAGAGATTTTCTTCCGCAGCACATTTTCAACGTAAATTTAAGTTCTATCAGAAGTTCGCAGAGCAAGGATGACTGCTTGATATTTTATCCCACACCAAACGATAGGGACACTGTAAGTCTGTCTCACTATAATTATTTTGATACTGAATGGCAATAAAACCATGAAAATATATCCCTCTAGACTAGGCCGCGACCAAGAATGCACTCACAATATCGTTGTAAATACAATACCGAGTTTTGGCTCGCTGACAGCTGAGAAGCTAATATCCTGATCTGAATTTCATGCATTAGCTATTTGATCTTAAATTATTTGTTGAATTTTTCAGTTTCTTTATCTTTACAATTTTTGTAAGGTTCGCAACTTTGATTTTAACGTTATGGATATGTTTCATTAATGTCGGTCGCGGTGATTTATGCCCAATCAAGACACATTAATTTGTTGACATGAAAAGACAAATACATCATTACTGATGGGACAGTACATTGCAAACACCTAAGTTAAGACAAAAATATGTCCGTAAGTCTTCCCATCCTTTTCGTACAGTCAAACTAAATATTTTTACTGCCCAATGACCTAGAATAATTCGTCTATTTTTTGCTGAAGAGCAGGCAACTCCATTAGGCAATGCGGCAGTTAAATTAAATGTTAATGTTGTCGCTCTGACGCACTTTTTAGAACGAAATGTACACTGTGAGGAATTTATGTAGCATTGTCCTAAACTTGTTCCCTTACGTGTTCTTCGCGCGAGACGCAAGCGGTAACTGCTACAAATCACTGTCATCAATTCGCAGTGAGCCTATTTTTAAAATCTCTAAATGGACACAGGGCACATGCCGTTGAAGTTCAGAAATAAAATAAGGTTGTCAAAAGGTTGGTTTACAGTTCAGGTGGCAGCTCATGCCTAGAGTAACAATTGGAAGCTTGTGTGTCTCTGTGCTGCCAATGCAAAAGTCATCTCTTCTATTCTTTCAGAAGTTGAAAGCATTTGTGTCATCCCAACGGAGGGCCAAAATATAATATTTTTCACAATGAATCAATGAAACAATTTTTAAATTTAACGTTTATTCGAATGAGCACGATTCAGATAAAGAAAACGTGTCCAATACTTAATAAGGAGCTTTGGCTCATGGACATTTCAACCTTCCTTTATACGTGAATTGCCACGCGTATGCTGGTAGATACGTCAGCTAAATAAGACGTATCCAACCCATTATACGTGGACTATAGCAAAAAGTTCTTGAATACGTAAAATAATTCAGCCAATAAGGATGTAATCAGTCCATTAACTGGGCTAGCCTTCAAAATCTGGTAAATGAGATGGCCAGGAAAAACGTATCTAACCTTTTGTATCGAGCTCAGCCACCAAGTCTGGTACAAACCTTGAACCGGAAAAACGAATCTAACTCTTAATGTTGGGTTTAGCAACCAAAATTGATAACAAAAGTTGGATCGGAAAGACGAATTTAATCCTTTATTTTGGGTTTAACAACCAAAATTGATTACAAACGTTGGACCGGAAAGACGAATTTAACTCTTTATGTTGGGGTTAGCAACCAAAATCTGATACAAACGTTAGTCCGGAAAAATGAATTTAAACTTCCACTTCAGGTTTAGCGCCGACAAGTTAGTTAATACGTCGCCATCAAAAGACCTATCCTACCTCTTCTCATGGGCTTAGGAGGCCGAAAGCTGGTAAATACGTCGCTGTAAAAGGCCTAGTTACGAAATGGTGCCACGGCCTGCCGAGCCTGGCCGGCCAGTGACGCAAGGTTGGCTCAGTTGACTTCTGCTAAACGGCGATGACTCGGCACTTTTGGCCACAAGAATTCCAGTGCTCACGTCCTCTCCTTGCCTGGACACGCGCGCCTCAATTTAAAACCTTCCAGAATGCAGCGCTTAATTGAGATCCTGGATAACCGTAGATGGGATACATAAACTGACCCTATGTAAAAAATTGTTTCGTGTGCTTAAGGTTAAATTGGTGGATACTTAAAAATTGGTGGGCATAAGCTTGCTTCAAGAACGACGCTTGGAGGTCGGAATAATGATCAATTTGGAATGCAATTTTATGATTTTGAATGCCCGTGAACTTTGCATAATTTTATGTAAACATTATCAATAGTCGTACGTAATTTGTGCTAGAATTACTATACCTGAGGTTAAAAGTGTGGATAAAATCACGAATAACAGAACGTTACTCGTAATTAACCAATTAATTGGTTAATGACCCAATGTGTTTAAGACATCGGCCCTTTAAATTGAATCTTGAAAATATATTGAGTCTTGTCTCCTAAAACTGCCATGCAACTGAAATATTCGCACATTCATCAGGCATGTTTTGAAATGAGAAGAAGTGCGCGCGTCACCGCCGGCCGCCCGCGGGCATCACCGCTCGCCAGGCCTCGAGACGATGAGCAAACTCCCGTCCACAGCCTCGAGATTCAGGACGATAATGATAGATTTCTTGGAAGAAAATCCCGGTGGGGACTTTTTCTTGATGCTTTAATCAAACTGATCGTTCGCTCCTTTATTGGTTCATTAGAGCAAGCATTTCTCAAGCCGAACTTTTGGCTGGATTGTTCGCTACCGTTGCAGGACGCCAGTTTGTAAGATTGGAGTCGATGATTTATCGCGTGCCGGTCGTGGCAATGAAGAACAGTAGCAAAGCATCCTGATTGGCCTCTCGCTAGAGGAAGCTGAGAGCTAATCAAAGTTCCTCCGTAGACTTGAATGTCGATGACAAGCTCAGATTAAATAAGGAGCACAGAAATGTTACAAAAATTAACTCGTGTCAAAGCAATTTAATTAACTCCGTGTCAGCTGGGCACGTTCACAAAAAATGAGTTCGCTTATATATTTTTTTAAATAAAAAAACGGTCGACGGACGAAGAAATGTATATATTCATATGTACATATGTTTTTTATATAGAAAGTGTTCTCTGGCACATACTGGAAATGTCAGAAAAAAAACTAATTTTCTCCTCGTGGTCTTAAATAATTAATCTTAGTGGCCGTTTATAGCCTTATTCTGAATGATCTCGACTTGACGAGCCAACATAACAACGCCCAGCGTGCTGGCTAAGGCCGCAGATATAATAGCTCATGACACTCTCAATGTTAGATGCTCCATAGATAAGTTGGTGCATCTTATCATACACTAGTGGGCGTAAATCTGAACCATATCATCCACTAGTGGGCACGTTCCTGAAGCACTGGAAGAAATGGATGCTACTAAATGAACAAATTAATGGAAACGAAAGCAAATGAAATTAAGCGATGAAATTCAAGACTGAACTTTGAGTGTTCGCTCAGTTAAAAAATTTCTTTGACAATCCAAGACTTGCATGAAACTGTCTTACTTTTAAATTAAAATTTAACCACAAACAATTTAGTAGACATAGCGGCTGCATTTTAGCCCAATTACGTAGCTGAATCTCTTCGAATTTTCATAAAAATAATGTTTTGGTAAAAAACTGTGCATTCACAAGAAATATCTGCGTTCTTAAAGAGAATTATAAAGGAATTGAACGCACTTTATCTGGCAAAATATCCTCGTATTGCTAGTAGGATCCGAACCCTGAAATAATTCCCACACTCAGTTGCCAAATAAGCAGGAAGAATTTGAAGTAAACTTGCAAAATACAAGAGTTAAGCCCGCATTTACAATCATCGAAGAACTTACGATGGCCGTTAGAATTTCTGGAGACGCAGCCGCGGGCAGTCAAGTGAATGCAATCGCATTTATAAGCGGCGTCAAATTTCTAGCAGCGCTTTGGAACGCAATGGACATTAATTTACAGACGCCGCTCTTATGGCAGCAAGAGGCTCTTATTTACAGACGCCGCTCTTATGGCAGCAAGAGGCTTATAGTTACAGACACCGCTCATATGGCAGCAAGAGGCTCTTATTTACAGACGCACTTCTAGAGCAGCAAGAGGCTCATATTTACAGACGTTGCTCTTACGGCAGCGACAGGCTCTTATTTACAAACGCCTCTCTTATGGCATCAAGAGGCTCTTATTTATAAACGTCGCTCTTATGGCAGCAAGAGGCTCTTTTTACAGACGCCTCTCTTATGGCATCAAGATGCCCTTATTTACAGACGCCTCTCTTATGGCAGCAAGTGACTCTTATTTACAGACGCCGCTCTTATGGCAGCAAGAGGCTCTTATTTACAGACGCCGCTCTTATGGCAGCAAGAGGCTCTTATTTACAGACGCCGCTCTTATGGCAGCAAGAGGCTTTTATTCATTTATATCCCGACAAGAAATCGAACCCTCATTAAAATGCCAAGTCCTTTTGCCTCATCGAAAGCACACGTCGTTTCTTCTTTCATATTAAGAATTAAAAATTCATAAAACTTCAATTATAAACATAAACAAGCTTTGAGACAATATTTTACAAGCAGCTACGTAGTTTGCTTTCCAGCAAATTCCAAATTGAAGTTTTGCAAAGACCTACAATTTATATTCATCCCTTATATAAGGCAACCGCCAGATAATACCATAGATTAAATTTCCTTTCAGTTAGCAGCTGATGAATCTGATTAAAGTTCGATTGGCTCCTAATAGCGCATAATTAAGGCAATAACTGCACAAAAACAACTTTATAAGACATAATTAAGAGGAGTTTAGGCGAGCGTACATCGCACGTACACTTTGCAGCTCTGTGGAACCAAGTTCTGTACAAGCAGGAGCCGGATTCTTGAAATTTCTTACGGCGATCAGAACTTCAGCTTCTACATGTATGATTGGCGGGTCAATTCAAATAGAGACTGCCCGACTAAATTACGATCTTTGTATAGATTCAGCATCTGAGACAATACATTGTGTCTGCATCATACTCTAACACAGGTACTCAATATTCCAAAAATCAGGGCAGGATCTCAGATCATGATCACAGACGCCTTAAAGCTTCGACAAAACAGGGAATGAAACTTCTAGAAAATAGAAACTAAAGCTTCTACCCAATATAGCTCCAGGCCCTGAAAGAGTGAACACTGCAGCCGAGAGACTCCAGAGACTGAAATCTGGACCAAGAAAAAATTAGAATACCGAGACGCGCCGTCAAGCACCGGGGCGAGCAACAGACCTGAGTATACACTCCCGGCTACGTGCTTCCAGAACATGAAAGCTGCGAATTATTCTTGGAATCCATTAAGCAAAGACGCCTTGCCGAAATTGTTACTTTAAAATCCATGATGCTGTTTATATTCGCGCTCGATCTTGATAAGCGGGCATTGGTTTCATCTTATAGCAAATTACGAAGGGCTTGTAGGTAGCCAAGGTGTAGGTAGCTATGGCACCGCATTATCTCTTCTTAAGTGGCAAATATTGTGAACTGTGCGCAGGAAATATTCGGCTCGTCTTGTGATAAATAACTGAAGATAGTATAATATAATATAATAAGAGTCTGTTGTTGCCGAGTCTGCTGTGCACAACTCAGTCATGCATGAGTCTGTTGTTGCCGAGTCTGCTGTGCGCAACTCAGCCGTGCATGAATCTGCTATGAGCGAATCATGTTTTTTTCGCGCTGTGGCGCAGTTGCTACAAACACTCTCTAAATTTTATTTTGTGGTCTACAATGAATTTTAAGTTGAAAATCATAAGTTAAATTAAACAAAAAATCTACCATTTCTGAACCAAAGGTGAAATTAGTAACTTTCCTCATATAAGATCGAAAATAATACATGCTTGATCCTATTACGTTTTTTCCTTGTCTAAATCGACTACAATTCTAGAAGATGATCGCGCGGCTTCTCCTGCATGGCAAGTAAAATTCTGTAGCATACAACGCGTTGCTGCATAAATTGCTTGTAAATTCCCTGCTAAAAGTCAACATTACCTAAATGGCCGATCGTTTGCTATTCATTGGCCTTCGATACCACGCCCGTGTTTCAGGTAGCCTCACCAGCTAGTGACCAGTGCTTGTGACTGTGCTACTTGCTGCCTGTACTATTTTTCGTGAGACTAAAAAATTAGTTGTGCAGCCTCAAGGAATTTATAGATTGTCATCTTTTTTCCCTAATATAGGAACTTGAGAGAGAATCCAAACTTGCCCCATTGAAGCTGTGTGAGGTTACACTGCAATGTTATCATTTAACTCAGTACTCGGAGACTGTCAGATCCCGCAGCCAGATTACGCAAACAGGAGCTCGTATAAAGGCAATTTTCAAGGCATGGGTGATTTCTGCAAAAATACTGCTTTGAAAAGTTATTGCTTCAATGTGAATCAATTAAGCTTGAAGCAATTATTTATTTCAATTTAGAAAGCAATTCAAACCTATCGAGTCTAGTGAAGCGTGAGCAATCGATACAAGTATCGATATAAATGCATGCACTCCAAACTGTTTTTTCGGGAAAAATAATATTAAATATTATATTAAAATATTTCCAGTAATCATCAAAATAACCCCATGTCAGACTACACAATTTTACAAGGTTATAATCGTACCAAATTCATAATTGGTGACAATGCAATCCGACAAGGGTTAAAGACTTTGCCCTGCTTCGATTTAAGACATAACACGTGTCTCTTAAATGAACCTAAATATACAATTAAGGCACATTTAAATTCGACCGTTACAGTTAAAACGCATCTTTCACTCTCAATCTTCCATCCTTCCAACTCAAACAAGGAACTTCAGCCCAGATAAAGCGCAGAAACGCCTTGTTCTAATCAGGGCAAAATTACGGCAAGAATGAAGAAGATTCGCCGGCGATGTCGGTCATGCCGCTCCCTTGAGTGTAGCTTATCAAGGGAGTTTGTTAAGCATTACGACATAAACTTCGTCCTCATAAACCCTTCAAATCGGACCAGATGAAATGTTTTTCTAAGTAAACGTTTACGCCTGCTACAGAGATCACGATACGAGCGTGCGAAATTCAATGTCTCTCACCGTAATCTCGTACGCTCGATCAAGATAATGGCTACGTCGGTGACGACTTCCCTGAGCAACTCCCCGCATGATAAAGCGTATCTGATGGAGCAAGACTGGATGGCTGCTCCTTCCACTCCGTGACTCCAGGCTCAGGTTGGTGGCTGCGTGGGCGTACCGAGATCCTCCCTATAACTTGAAGCTTGTCTGTATTATGCATGTCCTCTTCAATCGCGTCAAGAGTCTCTTCAATGAGTGTATTCTGTTCCTCTAGAGGCTTGTCAAGAACCAGTTAGAAGTTGAGAAAAATGATTGAGAACCTATAATTCAGAGGCTAAATTATTCACAGATGTATTCCAAAGCCCGTCGCTCGCTGCAAGCCACTGTGGTTTGCGGAAGGCAGTAAATTATCACCTGACTTTTGCATGATTTAATGCAACCTGCTTAATGTGTTTTTCTTCCAGAATCTGCTAATACTTTCATCTACTTGTGCAATTCTTCTTGCCAAACTAGAACGTAAAATTCGAGCGATCCATTACGGGATGATACGAATGTAAATCAGCGATCGTGCCACACACACAATAACGACATTCGGTTCAAAGATGCAAGCTTCTTTAAATTCTATTTGATTCTCTGCGAGGAAATAAAAATTCTTTTTAATTTCAAGCGAAGTTATAATGAAGTCCAGTTCTAAAAAAACACTGAGTTTTATGACCAGAGAGTGAATTAATCAATGGGCCCCCAATTTAGCATTACTTTTCTTACAGGGTTGTTGAGATTCCCCACCCAACTTACGCAGCGGCTTACAAAGCGACGGTAATCCTCTTAAGGAGCTCATAAAGCTTCATTTGCAGTTCGTGCGTCACTTTGACTCGATTGCTCCTCAAAATTGAGCCTGGAATTCAATTGAAAAACTTGATGAGCGAAGCCAATGATTTGACACATCGGGAATCTGGCACGAAGAAACGGGTCGTTATTTGCGAGGAAAGAGCTTCAAGTTCATGCTTTTATTCTTCTTTATGAGTGTAAGATGAGCCTTATGGTTTTTGATACGCATTCATTATATTCAAGTTGAATGTGATGATTAATAGCTTAATTAGAGACCTCAAGGCCTGCACTTCACAGAATATTTTGGTTCATTGTTGTTATACTTCCAGTATTTTTAAACATTTCTCCAACGCGTTCTCACTGGAGAACCAGGCAACCCCAGGAATGTTCTTATTAACACTTGCTTGATGAATATCCTCTAAAAGCCGTACAGGATGATTTATATACGTGATAATAACGTAAGATGCGTTAGAGTGCAAATCTCTCTTCAATCTTTTCCATGGTAAGCTCCAACTCATTCCAGAAGATAACGCACCTATATATAAGATTGTATCATTACGGCAGGTCCCGTTATTACCGATACAGGAATAAACTCTAGCAGCAAATATTGCACTCCAAATATAACAGAACTGGTTCAGGTTCTATTTAAAACATAAAACAAATTAACAGGAACCCCATTGGATAATTAAATGGAAGAGTTCGGGGTTGCGTTTGTTGCGAATATGCACGTCTGATGCCCAGGCGCCATACTTTCAAAAAAGTTAAGAGATCGTAAGTTCAACAGCCAATCATTGACGGCCTTTCAAGAGCAAAATCCACCAATCTTAGACAAGAAAATAGAGCGTAAGTACTTACGTTCACTTAGCGAGTTTTGAGAGTATGGCCCCAGGGTTCCTCGGACTCGTTGCCCTCATTCGATCGTATCTCAGATACGAGAAAATTGCGTGATTAATAACAAGCTGTTGGCTCAGTAGAATCTTCTACGTAGAAGCATACATAATTCATCTTCCGCTGTTAATTCAATGTTTTTTGGTTCGTGGCTGAAACGCACGTTGGCAACGTCAAATACTTGCATAGGTAGGCCAAGGAAAACAGGCTTAACATTGCATGTAAAAATATCAAAGTACATGTACTTTATCACTGATCTATCTGTATTTTATCACTAATGATGCCTTTAGATAATAAGTTACAAATAAACGCATAATAATAATTTGGCAATCTTTTCTAAAATTTAAAGTAACTGTTAATGGGGTACTTTTAAAGTCTGATATTTATTTATTGTAGCGTAACGACAGCAAGAAAAAAACTCAATTGCAATTTGCTAGTCAGTTTTGCATTCGAAATTGCAGTTGCACGACCATGTGCATTGGACGGAAAGTTTGCATGCTTAAGCCAGGCCGCCTCCTTAACTTTCCAGCGAGGATATTTAAGCCTTAATTTTCAAGCCTACAAGCCAGTCGTTAATTCGTGGGAAGGTACATAAAATCCATCAGACGACCTTCGGTCAACGGAGAAATCGTTACGACATTTCTCACTTCTTAATTAATATAAATGACCGGACCTTATTTCTACGCACTGAGAGGTCCTTCGCGTGAACTGCTTCTCGAAATTCATGGTAGCGATGATGCGTTCAACTTCCTTAAACCCACAATGTGCGCAGATTAAAATATATGTTGTTCCTTTGCAAGGCATAATAAGTGACAGAGCCTGGCAGCAGGTCGTGCTTGGCTGTCGTTGATGGTTGAGCAACAATCATCAATTCAAGTCCACGGAAGACCACGTCTATGAGCGGCAAAGTAAATCCTGGCCGCCGAAGAAGCTGAAAATGGGCATTAATGACGTGCCTCTGTGCTGCTTGCCACGATGCTTCTGCAGCCCTGGGACATGTTTATTGAGTTTCAATAGTGTCCAGAAACGGCAAGGAGAAACATCTTCTAAGTCATGTTTCAATTTATTCAATTGTATATCCAATGAGTGCATGGATCCAATGAGTGCATGAATTGAATCGCTACATCATTATTGATTTAAATTCGAATAGTATAAAATTTTTCTTTGAACAATGAACCGAATGAGCCGCCTGTTAGCCACTATGCCCCTTGCTCTGATGGCCGCCATGCCGCCTGCACTGATGGCCGCCATGTCACCTGCACTGATGGCCGCCATGCCGCCTGCACTGATGGCCGCCATGCCGCCTGCACTGATGGCCGCCATGCCGCCTGCACTGATGGCCGCCATGCCGCCTGCACTGATGGCCACCATGCCGCCTGCACTGATGGCCGCCATGCCGTCTGCACTGATGGCCACCTTGATGCTTGTATTGCATGTTCACCATGATAATTCACCACGAAATGGGCCTTTGTTCGGCTCCCGAACGAGAGCCTTTGAAGTTACAACCAATTGCCGTACGCACCGAAATCATGCATCCGGGCGAACTCTAACGGATTCTTCCAATTGAGCTTGAAATTGCGTTAATTTAATTCTGGAACCGAGTTGAATGATGTACTGACGGTTTTAGACGTTTTTGGATGTGCTGGGATGTACTGATATTTACGTTATGAGTCGTACGTGGTCGTTCAAGGACGTTCACAGAAATACTGAAAAAAAAATGAGAGCGGTATTCGTTATGACCGCCGCAGATCTAACATCTCATCACATTAAACTGGTCGCGCTCGTCATTCATCATCAAAGGCATGCAATTATTGCGGCTGCGAACCCACGGGATATTCGATAATCTCAGGCTTACCGCGCGCGCCGGGGCGAGATTTGCGTCTTGTCCTGTGACAAGCGCCCGAGATGTGCCCGTAAAAACAATTGCTGCTGCAGCGCTAGAAATTAAATCTGCTAATTTATGCCTCGTCAAATTTATTGGCTAATAAATCTACTCGAAGAGTTCTTGAATTTCAGTCGGACTTTTCACTAAGTCATTGCATGGTCTATATCCTGGAGGAATTCATTAAGCCGTTGTCGGAGGGATGGCGTTCACTTCAAGACATGGGCAGAGCAACGTTCGACACTAATCCCATATTTATAGCCTCTTCTTATTAATGGCGACTGAATGCCTAAGAGCAGCTCGCGTTTTAGTTTGTTTGATATTCGAGTGGAGCGCCGTAGGCATGACGTTTAAATTAACTTGCCTATATAGTGGCCATTCCACACCATGAAAGTACCTTTCACAGTCACCGAGTGCGACTGAAACTCGTAGTTGATCTATTTCAGGTGTTGTTCTGTCGTAAATATGTAGATGGGGTCGTTCTGAACAAGATTATGATCCATCGCGGAATCAGCAAGCGAGACGTGTTCGAAGGGTGTGGGCCTCTTCGAATTGTACATTATTCATCAGTGATTTTCAGAATATTTCTTATATTTCTTTCATTTTTACCAACTGCGAACTCATCTCAAAAATTATGTTATCCACTTGAACATTAATTGAGTTATTATTGATTTAATTTTATTGCACAATTTCTTGAATTTTTCACGTATACATACATCTCATATTATCAGGATCGTCTTGTGCAAGATTCATCAGGTTTGATATCCTTTCAATATTCATGCAATTTAATCAATTTTGTTCTCGGTGATTTGTAGCCTACCTGCCTCAATGAATTTCAATTCATCAAACATGTTGGCTAGTAAAGCAATCGGACTCTCATGAATAAACCAACAACGCCTGAGATCAAAAAAAAATTTCTGCTCATCACAATCAGGCTCGGGTTTTTTTATGTTCGATAATGTAGACAGCTTTCAATTTTTTCAATGATTGTAATGCTAGTTGAATTGAGAACCTAGACGTTCGATGCTTCGATGATAATGTCGAGGTGATAGTTGGGGTGGATTGCAAATGCCTCACCATCTCACCATATGATACAAAAAGTGATGCTTAATATGTGCAATCCATGTTGCAAGTTCACTATACATCGGGTGCCCAATTAATGTGCAATAACTGACCCTGTATGTGAAATGTACATTTAGAGTTACCTAGTATTAGTATTATTCCTTTTATCTCCACGTGCTACATTCAGTCTATATGTATTAACTTAACCCTGTATGAAAAAAATATTTTTTTCCAACAGATGAAAGCAATTAATGGTATCATCTACAACAGGAATATACAGGGTGAACCAGAATTAAGTAACCCTTTTAATTTGTTAATAAATAAAAAACTAAGAACGTTATGAAGTTGAAACTTGTTTTATTTAAAAGAAGAACATTTTTATGGTAATATTGTATCCTAGTTTTTAAATATAATATATTTTAAATGCCCACCACAATTGTTTTGAAAAAATCGGGCTCTTCTCTTCGTTGCTTTCATAACCTTCATCAATAATTTCCCGCTATCCGCAAATTTTCGATAAAGAGATTTAATTGTTTTATTTTTTGAAGCACTGATTCTTGTTTTGAAATGGATCCTATCATCACGTTGAACTTCTGTTATTGACATCGTCCTGATGTAGGTTTGCAGAATTTTCGTTCTTTCTTCTTTGCTGTAGCGAATCATTATGAAAATTTAAGGCTTGATAATTAAACACAAATTTAGCAAGTTATACAGGATAATGACGTAACTATGATGCAATATTACCATAAAAATGTTCTTCTTTTAAATAAAACAAGTTTCAACTTCATAATGTTCTTAGTTTTTTATTTATTAACAAATTAAAAGGGTTACTTAATTCTGGTTCACCCTGTACAAAATAAACATTACCTCCTCTGTATGAACGTAATTTATGCATTAACGTCACCTGGTATTTACAAAACATATTATCAGGTGTGAGCAATTCGTATAATTACTTCGCCCGTTATTCACAACTGACGTATTACCATCCTCTGAAAATGAGCCATTAAAAGTTTCTGGCATTCATCACTCCATACAAATTGCATTATCAGTTATTTATTGTTACACTGCAGCTGATATTTTCAAGTTATGTAGCTTCGTTAGCTTCAAATGCCAAAAGCACATCTAATCGAATCATGAAATTCAAAATCATGTTCATGCATCGACTTCCACGCACTAATTATTCGTTCCGCACATTAAATTAGTTCTAGAATTTTCGTTCAGAACGATATTCCTTCTACGGAATATGTCTCGTTTTTATTTTCTTTCATGGCAAGTTTTTCGGCCTAGCTTCTGCTCATCTTTAAATTTGAACTCTGTCATCGATTTAGCTATTTTATTGCCAACCAAAATTAAAGCTTCATCCCCACGTGTCGTTTTCATTAAATGACGCCCAAATATTTCACTCGAGCAGAGGTCGGAGCTCGATTCAAATCAGAAATTCTTTTCATATTCGAATTTATTTTTTATGCAAGCAGCTCTAGATTACATTAAGCAAGCAAATAGTAACACTGTTGGATTATTGCGCGCACGACCACCAATTTTATAGCATTTCGAGCAATCATCTTTGAGCAAAACTCTCTCCCTCGATAGAATCGCTGCGCGCGCGCTCTAATCGTTCACAATTAGCACCTATAAGGCATCAAGGCAGGCGATTCTTTATCGGCAGGAGCAGTGACAAAATAATCATGCGGCACTTTCACCGCCTCGCCGGGGAAGAAAAAATCGTCGACTGATGAGCAGCAAGCGAGGAAGAAGGCTTAGGGGCCTACGGAACAATAGGCTAGCGGCTCGTTATGCCAGGCAGGCCGTGTTAGCTACGGTGTCACTGCCACCAACTCCTCTATACTAAATGTTAACAGCAATATCAGTGGCCACTGCGCGGCCTACAGTCAGCCGCTGATAATACGGCTATGATGCGCATATGTGGACGTGAAGCTCGCTGGTGTTTTTGTCAGCCGCGCACTTCATGCACATGTGTCTTGCAGGTACAGTGGAAGTGCTAAGCGCTGCACAAGTGCACTCGTACTGCGTACTGTACTCTGTTATTTTTGTTTGCTGCAGAGCTTACGAAGAAATGACTTTGCTCGCACTGCGTGCAGATGTCAATAGTTTTGAACGACTTATGGACAATATATTTTTTGTTCATTTTATTATTTACATTCCTTCCAGGCACGAAAACTTTTTACTGGCGGAGAAGCAGTAAAAGCGAAAGAAAAATTAGAAACGGTTTGCCCAAACAAATTTTTAAAATCATGCACGGTCTTCTCCATAACTTTCGTCTCACAAATCCTTGCAGGTTTCCAACTTCTATGTACACACAAAGTAACTAATGTGCACCCAGGTCTTTCTATTGACAAGCTTTGTACCGCCGCTGTAAAAAGATACTATCTTTCTTTGAAATTCACTAGCACGACCTCACGATTAGTGGCTTCTGCAGCCAGAATAATACAAGTGCGTGAGGCATGCGTGTGCTTTGAAGGAACAATAAACGACCGGGTGTACAATTCTAGTGAACGATACCATGAGATACATGGATTTGGAGTCATAAACCATGCTGCGGTAACCGTCCTTGTACTGCACTCACATAAATCCAAGGATTTATCTAGCTTTCAAGATGATTGAGCAATTTCTATTCCCGTAAACTATTGACGCACACGCTTTTGGTTTTAACCATTATAGTTAATTCTTCATTGTTGAGCAACTTATTTTTAATCAACTGGATATCTTTATAAAGACGAGTGATTGGCTTTTCGGCCAATCAGGTGGATATTATAGTCTGTATTTCATTATTTTTGAAAGTTTTGAAGTGATACAATCGTTCATGTACAAAAGTAATTTTGATTTGAAACCATTTGTAGTATAATAGTTCAAAAGAAACAGAATAGCAATTAAATTCTCCATATTTTTGATGAAAATATTTTGGAGACGAGCCCATTTACCAGTTCAAAAACTTCTAGAAATATAATGTCAGACGGCACCATTAAGCACCAACTGACTCCAATATAGCTCTACCTGAACCTGAGGACAGGGATTCGTTGACAAAGTGCGTGCGGGATAAGTAAGACACCATATGTCTAGACAACTTATCTTGATACGGGGTGGTTATACGTGAGAGTTATATTAGTGGCATGAGGTTAAGAAGTCGACCGTTAGGTCGGAGTAACTCTAACGCGAGTTACATTGCAGCGTACTTATCAGTTACTGGGGGCCTTACTAAGGTTCTCAGCCCTTTTATATAATCACGGCTTCCGCCATCTGCTTAGGTCTTGATTGCGTGATCTGTCACGAGATGATGCCCATGCTGATTCAGGTCTAGTACATATCCATCAATCTCTACCACAATCTCTAGAGAATATTACATCTCAATTACAGATGATCTGATCTTAGAATATAATTATAATGAATATAATGAGACGCCAGATTGACATCAGCCAAAAATCAACAGACCGACCAAACTCACGCGGAAGCGAGGCAACGTAAAAAACGATCGTTGGCAGGTTCAAGCGGAATTTCAGCGTCGTTAAAACAAGAGATTTTAAATAATTTTAATTACCAAGGAAAATAAATCTGAAGCACTTGAAGTGCGACCTTAAATATTTAATTATGGTGAATTTAAAAGACATTCTTTTTGCCTTAAATTATTGTTTAATTTGCCATTTGAATATATTAGAGATATTAATATTATGTAACATAATTTTATGTAACGAAGCCTAAAATTATTCATAAAACATGATCTCCAAATTTTTCCTAACCAACTGAAGACTCGAAAATACGACGACTTGAAGAGATATGGACCGTAACCCAAACTCATCTAAAAGTTGAGAATACATTTTACCTTACGTCATTATAACTCATCGAATAATTTTGAATAGAAGGTTTCCCAATTCACTTCTATTGTCTGTTCACTTTCGATGCTTGCAGAAAACACGCTACAATGAATGGCTGTTCTGAATATTCATTTCAATATTTATTGAACCAGGTATAAATATGAGCATTCCCACGGTGCCCACGCAAATAAATTGAGATGCTATTGCGTCCTCGCATCAACACAGTCAAGAGAGAGTGAGAAGCGAATAAACTTACATAAACTCTCCATTCTTTCGGTGAATTCGTTCATTAGGTCTAGACTTGCATTTTCCCAGCTTCACTCACCACAAACAAACCTGATTACGCTCACTGTTCGGTGCCTGATGTTACAATGCATAGAAGGCTACCCAGCTCAAGATCTCAGTGCACGGTTATATATCAGACTCAGGTCAGCAAAAACTTTTTCCTAAACTCTTTTAAAAATAAGCAGCCTCGTGTCCTAAAGATTTCTTATAAAACTGTGCTCTACATAATTTACTTGAAAATCAAAATTCTCCGAAACTAATGAGTTGCTTTTACTTGAACACAAATGCATTTTCCTCCACGCAACAATAGCAAAGCTGCTATCGTTTATTACACAGAACGTTAAATGCATGCCCGCTCAAAAGTCACAGGCCGCAATGTCTTTTGCTGCTTCAGTTGCGGCTGCATGTAAAATCAAACATGACCTCCTCACGACTGCGCTTCAGTTGTTTTCTTCTGACGGTTACCCGCTGCAATTAATGTATAGTGATTCTTCTGGAACGGAGGTTCGCAAATTTTTTCGCTACAATGCACCACCTAGAAAGTTTCAATGTCATTTTACATTTGCTATATGATATGTTATTTGTCATACACAACATTAAATTCCAATTAGAACTCAAGAAATGTTATTCAGATGTGTAATAAAGTGCAAACGGCTATCAATTGGCGCGCAAAAGACGTACCATAAGCTATAAAAGATGGAACACATTAAAATTGTTTGCTCGTGTATGTGATAGATAAACTGCATCCCAATAATGTTAACGTCTGTCGCTCGTTTGAGGTAGCTCAAGCATGCCTCATGAGGAGGAGCAACAAACTCAAAACTATATTGCTATACAGCATATCTGAACACTTTAACCTAATTACGAATCATAGTTAGAGCATCGGTGGTCGTAGTAGGCTGCTCAGTGGCCACGGTAAAGAATGCCTCGTTTCAAAGTAGGGACCAGAATGAAGCCTATATCCGACATAAGAAGGTTTAAGCCGTCTCAGATCTGTCATCGGTAGCCTCGCATGTTCTCTACAAGCTGCTGTCCTCAGTGCTGGTTATTTCATGTCCTCCACAGGCAGCTCCTTACATATCCACCACTTCAATTCTCTACGCAAGATGACCGGCATAATATTCACCTACTTAATGTAACTACAAGATTAACACTCAGAGAAAGATGCACATCTCGGGTTCAAAGTTAGTCTCGGTTTTTCAATATATAACAAAAATTGTTCTAATTCATTCGTTTTATGAATTCTTCGACGAATTATGAAAATTTTAAATTACGATTGTAGCAGACCTTTTACTCATTATCGAGTTAGCTCTAGCAGATTTATTTGGTGAAGAATGCACTTAGGATTTCATTTCTGTGGCACAAGAGGTGTCATGAACAAGATTGGAAATTTTTTTATGGTTCTGTATAAGAATCACATTACGATTACAGGTTTTTGTGCATGATCTCCTACTTGGAGAAGTATAAGAGTATCGCCCTAAAAAATGAACTTATATTCTTCATTGTTTCACGAGAATATTTACTACTTTTCACTTTATCTTGTATCAGTTTCTTATATATACGAGATCAATCTGCTATCATTAGCAAAGCTAAAATGACCCGCTAAAACTTTCATTCATGAAAATATTTCATGTTGGTCCTTCGAATTTCATAAGCAAACAAGTCCCAAGTTGTTGAATATGATAGTCGGTATGTGAATATTTCGTTGTAAGCTAAATAGCGTCCATTGAGGTTGAAAAGCTCAGTGTCACAGGGCCATGCAGAAGTGGCATAATCCGACGAGTCTGAAGTAGCCCTCCAAGTGGCATTAGCCTCACTAGCTTCCTCCAACATGGGTTATTATGCACTCCGCATGTCAACCGTGTGTCATACTCAGGTCGGAGTCCTGGTAGAATGCCTACGCACAATCTTGTCTCATGCCGAGTTCAAAATATAGAGAAAATTAACGGCATTCGAACTGGTACAAATGGCAGATAATGCTGATTCTGATGTTACTCTTATCATATCCATTTTACGCGATATGTGAGTGTTTGCAAAAAAAGCTGATTTGTAATAAGGTTGTAAAAACTAATATTATTGATGCGAATCAATGCAACGATTTGTCGCGAGGAATAAAAAAATATTTTTATGTAATTACGTGCAAGTCAACCTGCGATAAACGATCTTAGAAATCTGTTCCGTAACGTTGACCTCCATGCAGGTCCCGTGGAGGAGACCCAGTACCTCCTCAATTCTATGATATCTTCCAGCCAATTTTTGTGAAACCGTTTTTAGATGATAGGCACTAAACTGAACTTTCTTAGGTTTTAAAAACTTAGATCAAACCTTAATATAGCATTGAATAAAATCCATGACCCTAATCAGATTGAGCGTGAACTCCTACTTTAATGGTGGAAACAGGTTCCTCATACACATTCAAGCCATAGAATAAAAAGTTCGTGCTACGTAGTCTTCACGCAACTTCACACTCACCTGCGATTCTCTAGTGCGACGAGAATGTCATATAGAACTCTCATGTATTTAAAAGATTGCTCTGCTGTGTTTCTATTTTTTGTTGTTGTGCCCGTATTTTCTAACAAGCACCAATTACTCCTGCAACTGAAATATTATATTTGTATACAACCAAAGACTGATATATGCCTCAAAAGGTGCCGATTATAACAAGAAAATAGGTTCAGAATATAAATTAAACTTTAAAAACGGAAACGAATATTTTTTATCACAGTGCATTGTAAATTTGTCAGTTTACATTTAAAATAGTTCTGGTATGAGCACATTTCGACGCAGATCGATCGACACTGGGTGGGGTCAGAGTGAATGCAATTGCAAGTCCATTAAATCCACCCAAAAAATAAACCTTGTACATTGAAGAAATCCAACGTCTAATTACTGAAAAAATCTGCTCCACGTTGAGAATTGCGTATAATTTTACGATAAAAAATATTGCCTTGCTATAACGCTGGTGTTATTGGAAGTGCGATATTATGGATCTAACAGACACAAGTCTGAGTGGTGTAAAATAGACCAGGTCTGCCAGCATGCCATCCATCAGACACGCAAGTAATGCCTAGTTTCTCTTAGGTCTTGCCGCAATTGACGGTACTGGACAGCCTGCAGTTGCTTGAATACTGCACCTCGGTGTACGCAATCATAGGCTCTGAAAACATTGTCGACCAGAGGATTAGTGTAGCAAGTTGTTGTCTTCTGTGATCTTGTTCTCCTGCTTTTTTTTTATCTCAAGAAGTGTACAATTTACGTAGAAAAATTTCGAGATAGCAGCTCTGTGCTATTTTTCCAGCTTCCGCAGCTTTCTCTAAATTTGATCGTATTTTTCGGGTTGGACAAAAACTCTTATAGGAATATATTTTTATCATGAGCTCAGAGGTGCGTTAATGGCAATGCAAAAAATTGAGTTAACGTTGGCTGGTCTCGAATCTACCTGAAAATTTGTGCTAAAATTAACTAACGAGTTTTTTTCGAGCATCTCTCCGTAATTTCTGGTTTGTTCATGATAATAATCGATTGGCCGCTCGCGTCTTCCTTTCACACTATTTGTCAAGGCCACGGTAGTCGCTAGCTCGGAATAAATTGCGTCGTACTCAACATTATCTCACAAGAACCGTATTCATGATTTCAATCAACTTGCGACAAGCTTCCAAGTTCTCCCTAAATTACACGCTTCGAGTCTGATGGCGCTCGTGTATCATCTTAAAGCCATGCCCAGTGACGCTTTCGAACTTACATGGCCGCCTCATCTCGACGGAGCTACCGAGCTTCTCTCACTGCACTGTTCTTGATTATAGCGGCATTAACAAAGGCTAATAAATCGCCTGATATGTTTGGTTTTGTAGTTGAAATTAAGACTCTGAACAGTATTGCATGTACTATGTGTTTTCTTTTCTGTGAAACAACATGTGGGATTTTTAGCCATATTTTCCAACTGGAGAAATAACGTAAGGAATTTCTGGAAAATATTCAAATATAAGCGCTTTATAATTTATTAGTAGAGCTTTATAGCAACAGAGATCCAAAGTGTTGATGAATATTGGCATCTGAATGGCTACTTAAGATGAAGTTTTATCAGGCGTTCACTCATCCGGCCTAGTGAGTTAGAGAAGCAGGAATGCATAGTATCACCAAGCTGATCCTCGAGCACTCAGCCCTGCGGCCGGTATGTCGGTGCCGGGATGTCGGGCTGATACCACCTCATTTTCAGACACGATGCTTTCTTGGCGCCACTAATCACAACAATATTCAGTTTTCCTTATTAAATATCTCGGAAAGTGGCAATAACTTCGCAAATAATACTCTTTTCTTACTATGTTCTAAGCAGTGCGCCGCTTATACGTAGCTGGCTAAAGAAATTACCAACAACCCAAAGACTGTACGACACACGCATAACTCAGTTAGGCAAGGATATTCATTTGAACTTCTCTGCTACAAGTCAGTGGTACAAAAGCATGTGCACTGGCGTTAGAGTAGGAGAAAGAGAGAGCTACATCTCAGGATTGTATTGCATTTTAGGCTCTGAGGTATCGACCCTGAAGCCTGAAGGCTGCCATCCCCGGCATAATCAACAGTCATTCTTCTTATTTTGTGTTGTTATGGTGCTTCTTGTCGTAAATAATTGCCGACACCTCATGTGATCGGCGGACAGCCGCTGGCGACTCTGGCAAACGTCTGGACTGAGCCTTCTCAAAGAGCAGAGCCTGAGACTTCAATCCAGCTCAGACGATAAACTACATCGGCGATATTATTGGACAGCAATCTTATTGCAGAGAAATAAGTCCTGAGATATTTAGAGCGCTGATAAAGAAACATGTTGTAAAGAATGAATGTTGTAAGAATGTTGTTTTGTCATTTATAATTCATGCACGTTAGCTATAAAAAGAGCATATACAATTGCCCAAATTCTTACACGCGAAAACTTATAAAAGTTTCTTGATAATTTGTCATGTTCGTGGTGAGCAAGTGCTTCTTGTTCGTTTCATAGATCAAGATATATTACGATGCTAATAATAGCACCAAAGAAAGCCTTTAAGAACGCAATTTAATGTGAAGACTGATAAAATCCACGCACTTTCGCTGGTTTAGGTGACGGCTCGGTGGCAGAAGTTGCTCTTGATAAACTTCACCACAGGCTCGAAGTGGGCAATATTTTGACAGTGAATGACTGCACTCATAGCTTGTTGTCACTTCTGACAGGTAAGCGAATCCTGAACTTAAAAGGAAATCTCTCACATTCACAGCGCTTGAGAAATCGACCAAAATCAGAGTGCACTTGCAAGGAAGGCCGTAAAGTGTATTTTCACGCCGCCATCTGATAGCTGTTGCCACTTGAAAAAAAATCCTAGTTGGCCGCCAGAGCATCATGAATTTTATTCGATTCTGTTTGTTCATTTTAATTTGTATTCATCGCCTCGCATATTTTCACCGAACAAAATTTGGTGAATGGAGAATGTGTGAGGAATCGAAATTTGTGTCATATATGTAGTGAAAATCATGACTTCCAGTGGACGTCAGGAGCATGCGGAATAGATCAGTCGATTATTCATCAACGGAATGGTTTAAAACAACAACTCACCAAAGAAGCTTTAGCATAACGAGTTCATGTACGATATTGCCTACCATATTATCGCAGTGTATTTATATTAGTATACTCTAGTAAGGTAGTCTAACCCTGTGTTGGTGCAAGATCACATTGTGTGCACGCAAAACTGACAGTCATATATTAAACCAACTTGAATGACTTGAAACGCGTTTAATTAATTTCAGTCTCAATTCAGCCTGTGGGAGCCTCTATCAGCTCAGAGAGTTGTTTAATTGACCCCTTGAGTCGAATACGCAACCTGAGGCCTCACACTTTGTCAGTTCCCATTGAGATGAGCTCAAACCTAAGACTTTATCTGACGAATTTCAATGCATAAATGCCTTTTATCGTAATGAATCAGGGCTGCGAGGTGTGTGGAGCGTTGCTCCGAGGCTCGTTGGATCAGACACTTGACGTTTGATCTCGCACGATACACGAAGGTGCAGCAGCCGTTATTAGCAGCAGCTTTGCCAATGAACGAGAGCTCACTATTGCAAATAAAAACACGATAGTCCTCGACTAAATTAATCAATGTTTTCTAATTTGATTGTCTTGCAGTCATGAAATTTTTGTTGGGCACCATGCACGAGCGATGGATATGACTGGTCATTATTAAAGGTTTAATGTTAGCCATAAAACATAAGTAAGCCAACCTCTACTTCAGTTGTCGATGGTGCTCATGGATAATACGTATATGGGGCTCTACAACAGCCAGAACACGCATTAATTTCGTATTACTTTCCGAGTATGTACAATTATAGAACGATAAAATCAAGTGCACAACTGCTCAATCATTGGTAGTGACCGACTTAGGTGCGCACTTGAATTAAAACTGATTGTCCCGGTTTTGATAAACAGCAATATTTATGTTTTACCCTGCATAGTGTACACATAATGTCTTATCGAATCTTATTCGCTAAGGGGAAACAGTCGCATGCAACTTTTGCCCTTCACTGAGAGTGCCGCTCACAAGGCGCACGAGTCCTTACCTGAAGAAGCGATCTCATTGTTACAGACTTTCTTGCTCTCAGTTTTCCTGATCTTTGATGTGCGCCTCAATAGACTCCTAATTAAAGCGCTCGACCAGAAGCACAATGTCATGGATGGATGTTGTCATTGTGATCCTGATTGCTGGTGCTACCAGTATTGCTGAAGCAACATTGCTACTGACGCACCGCTTTAGCAGCATAGATAAAGTTGTTTTAACATAGCAGTAAGATACCTGGTAGCTATATTGTCATAATATAAGAATTGATCGAAACAATTCTAGGAATGGAAGAGCTATTGAAACCCGTTGCCGCGCTTGTTATTTATAAGCAATAACAAATGTGATTCAAGATTCTTTCATCGATGACATACTAAATTTTGATCAAATTTAAACCCAGACTGTAGAGATAGATAGAAACTTCGTGTCAGGAGTACAGGAGAAAGTATTGGGGTTTGTTCATCACTTGAGGTCGAAGTTTTCTTGTACGAGGGACTGGCAAATCAATCAACCAACTGGAGGAAAATGCCTCCAGGAAGCTGTTTCATTATTTAACAAATTCGTACTACAAAAGTTGAATATTTGAATTTAATTTGTCAATTATTGAGTATAATTTCGTTTATTTATAATATACTCAACGTTACGGAATCATTAGATTCGCAGAATACTTTTATAATAAAACAGAATTTTGGTTAGATTAACTCGCTCATGATTCTCAGAGCCCAGTCAGTTTTTTACTCAGATTACCATTGTGAATTCAAATTCAAGGTAATGCTCGTATTAGGAACATAATGTCCGTAAATAATCCTAATGTCATCGCACAGGCAGCACTTTCCCCACTCTCAAATGGCAAAGCCAACTCAGATAAATCTTGCACAATGGCTTACTCCCTACTGATTTACTCGTACATGTCAAAGTCAATTCATTTTAACATAGCACATTCAGCTCTTTCTCCAGATTTTCGAGGCTGAATCAACTTTTCATTCACATTCACACTGCATTTTCCTTATTCCGTTCATTTTCAGAGGGCAGATTCCAGCCTCGATTCACCCAGATTCTTTTGGCAGATTCAACTCTCCGCCGAGATTCTCAAAGCTGCGTCCGTTTCCTCCCACTCCACTGGGGCCCTTGGCTGATGGCAACCCCCCGGCAACCCTAACAATTTACCCTTAATGACTGCTCGAATTTTTTGCCTCAACACGGAATTTTTCAGAGTTTTGCCATGACTTTGGCTTATTTTATGGCCTCTATTCGATATCCTTGAATGAGACTTAATTGAAAGCCGATTAATGCATCACTAAAGGAGCGAACTTGATTTACAACAGAGCTCGAATGGTCTGCTTTAATGGTTCATTCGGTGATCAAAGTACTGAAAATTATGACCGTTTTGAATTTTTTCGTCACTTTTATTTCACACAGTATGTTCCAAAAAAAAGGATGTATAGTCACTGCAGCGTCACTGCGACAGACTCTCTGACAGAAGTCGTATCGTTATCTATAGCTCTACTAACGTCTTACAAATTCAGTCAGAACGTCTTAGTCAGAACGTCTTAGTCAGAACGTCTTAGTCAGAACGTGGTATAAATTCAGTCTTGTTAATGTGAAAACATTAGGATAACCTTTGATCATTTCAGTGCATAAGCGGATACGAAAAACAATAGAAGATGCGTTGAAGTTTGTTCGAAAAATCCTTGAATGGAAGAATGATGATCCTCTCAAACGATGCTTGAAATCCTGACGGGAATATATGTGGCCAGTCGAGTTTAGATTTCACTAACGATTTCGACTCACCACCGTTAACTAGACACAATTTAAATTTTAAACGGCAACCTTTCTTTGCTGATAATTTTACAATTAAGTATTTCTTGATAGCATTTATTGATACACTGTAAGCGATGAATCATAATCAGGCACTCATGCCCATATGTACAATTCCAGTAGCGGACTTAACTTTCGCTTGAGACTGATCTATCATTGCTGCATGAGTCTGGTCATGAATTCATAAATTCACTGCAATGCCTGGGCTAATGACTTTTCGTTATATTAAAAAAAATTAATGATAACTCATGAACAGCAGCATATAAGTCTTGCATTTAAGCCCAAATTGTTGAACAAGTCGTATGACTTGTTCTATGTTCGCGTCTGAAACTCTAGTTCAAGCGGAGAAATATCCTTCGACACCATAGAATTCGCCGATCTTATTTTCTATTAAAGGCATGTATCCGAGTGCAACTACAATTTCTTCACCTGTCAAGACGGAGAACAATGTGCAGTGAACGTTATATATCATCAAACCTATTTTACCGAGTGAACTTTATATCATATATAATCCTGAAAGTTTGAAGCGTTTAAGGTTTAATTCCAGCGCTCGATAGTAATTAAAAATGAAGAGTCCAAAAAATATCCAGATAGCAAAAGATGACTGATTAAATTTACGGGAGCTGTGGCCGGTATCTCGTTAAAATTTACCAGCGCTTTTATAAGTTCGCTCGATTAAAACGCGCAGCACTCGACATTGCTTTATTAACATGCATAAAATTTGTGTGGCAATAATGAAGATATATTTTATTTGATTAATGAATTAATATATTTTATGGCTGCGCAATCTTAGCCCTTGAAAGGCACCGCTGAGCTTCAAGTCCCTCAATGTGAGCACAATGGAAACTTTTATTGGACGCCTAAACAAATAATTAATAATGCCACCGCTTTACATGAGCCTCATTATTATGTTATACGAGCTTATCATTAACGATGAGCGCTCTTTTAATTATAGGCCAGGCTTGTTTGTAATGACTAACTCCTGTGTTCTGCCTATTCCTAAAAACTGGTTACGCTGCCGCTGCTCTCCGGCTCTCGATTCCCGCTGATCCTATCGGGCATATGCGATGCACAAGCTAGTCGCTCCTGCCCAAGGAAATGTTATCTCCGACGATTTTTCAATTTGAAGAATGAAGCACGCTCGAGCTGTCAAATTTGATCTTGTAAGAACATTCTTCTAATCTAATTGTCTTGACAACGCTTAGGAATGTTGAATTTGTTATGCCAATGAGGGAAGAAAAATGCATGTATCTGATATAAAAAGCAATCTTCACACTAGAAAATGTAGGTATTTAAGTAAACTATTAAATGGCAATATGTTTTTCTTAAAAACATAAGGACTCAAACGCAAAAGTATCCTAGATTTGTGTTCATTTAATCTCTCAGACTACAAATGATATTTGGAATCTAAAGTAAGGGCCACTTTACTTAGAATTCATGTGTGCTGGGAAAAAGATGCAGCCCCTACCTACAAGTCTGATGCTGTGTAGTCAGGTTGCATGTCAGCAAGACTGTATATCCGATCACCCTGATAAGCCAAGGTTCAGGAGAAGCCTGATCAATCAAGCGTTCACACTGAGCCATTCGATAGCGAGACTACCCTCTGCTGTCGATGATTCTATCTACAGATAATCTGTTGACGGTTAGTCTGTTGACGGTTAGTCCACGGTTAGTCTGTTGACGGTTAGTCCACGGTTAGTCTGTTGACGGTTAGTCCACGTAACCAACAGCAAGTCAACAAGAGCCGCCCGATGTCGATGTTAAAATTTATGGTACTAATTAAAAATTTGTTGATTTTTAAACGTTCATCATTGGGAAACATTTAATTTAGAAATTACATGTATAGTCACAGATTACAAAATACCCATGTTTTAAATTTTCAGAACGTGTTGAAACAGTCTGAACTGCAGTGAGTGCGCAATTTTTGGCATTCATTGAAAGCCATGCAACTGACGGCCTGCGTAAGATTTTTTTTTATTTTGAGATTTGATAAATTTGGTTAATTGCGCAACAATTTTGGGGATTCATAAAAAATTTTAAAATTTCTGGCATTTTCCGAATAATTATTATTCTTACAGAATATTTAGGTCATTACTGGCGAGAACGAGCAACACCTAAGAGGACCATCAGGCCGCAAGCTAATCCGAAAGTCCTCTCTTGAGGTCAAAATGAGATGAGCGAGTGTCCTACCGTCTGTCGTATGGCTAATGGTATCCTATAGAGACTTGTTTATATTGATAGCTCACTTGTTGCTTTTCGCTCCACAAGGCCTGGCATCAGATAGTGCGATGACTTACAGTTCCAGCCAATGGCCGAAAACAAAAACTCTGTCAAATACTTGCCAATTATGCAAATAGTTTTGTATACAAACTGCACCTAAGTACAAGGAAGCTAATTTGAAACCATATATTGTGTGCAGGAAACAAATGACCCCACTCTTTAACGATGTACACGCCATCGAAAAGAACCATCACTTAGGATGTTTGTTATTCAGAGGCAGGGTGCCGAGGAAGAGATTTCCCCTTTGGAGGATCGTCGCTTGGCTTTTTTCTGCCCTTCACTCCTGCCTCTTCAGGTGTGATGGCAGACAAGCGGCCCTTCAAACAGAATTCTGAATATGTATGTTTCAGGCTCGAAAGCTGGTATGAAGCCACAGGATATGTGGGTAGATATGAAGACATATTTCTGCATGGCAACGACTGTCATAAGTTTAATGCTGGAACAGCATCGAGTTGACGTTTATTAGCGCCTCTGTTACAATTCCTAGACGATTTCTAGGCCGACGGTCCCTCGCTGTTGGACATCCCAGATCTTTACGCAGCAAGTTTTTCGTAGAATTTTTTTATGGTGAAGTAGCTGCATACATCATTTTTTATGAGTTCAAAGGGAGTTGTTGCATGAATGTAACTACTGGAGTGTTATCACGCAGGAATTTTGAGCACCCAACCAACCTGCAGCAGAAGAAGACCTCATAAAGCCCAGTCTGGGGCCTCTATATAAGAATGTTGATGGACACCAACGTCCGCTACTGCTCTTGTTCGCAGCAGGACTCAACTGCGAGCTCTCTCACGTGCCTACAACAAGAATAATACCTCGCCATGCCTCTATCGAGGAACTTCACTCAGATGCTGCAAGGGCTGACCAGCATTGCAGTTCTAACTTGTTGCAAACATGATTAGAAGAAAACATCGCTGGTTCTTCAGCTTCGTTTGACAAGAAATGTAATGTCGATTATTCTGGCAAATGTCTTCAAGTTCGAGGTTCGAGGGACCAATCAGAGGTCTATGTAGAAACCAATGGCAAACTTTACTCTTTACTTAAACACTAGATTGACTCACGATATATTACGTGTACAAACTCAATTAGGTGTTTTGGATTCTGTTGTTATTGTGAAATGAGTTCAATGAAACATCGAAACCAGCATTATGTTGCTTGCAATTTTAAGGTGAGATACTGTATATTAGGACTGACATTATATTAAACTAGGACAGGAAGGGTAACGACGAATTAAATTTTTGATTAAAATTAGTTCATAGTTCAATTCGCTGCATGAAAATTCCCTAGCATTTTCTGAACGGATACTCGAAATGTTCAAAAATTCTGGAACAAATACAGCTACTGTCGAGTTTCCTGCGCAAGACAAGTGCAGAACTTTTCAGGCAGCTGTAGCGTCCCCCAAATGTTTGCAAGATCCTGAGTGTTTGGACCAAGTGCACTCGGAAGCTCAAGTTTCCGTTTACTGTAATAGCAGAGACTAATTTTCTTAGCACCGAATACACTTTGCGCTTCGTTCGCACCTGCCCGGAATACATTTTTCGGCGTACATTTTTGGTTGAGTCATTCCGGGAGTACATTTTTGGTTGAGTAAAATTTTCGTCCCGGATTTTCCCGACATTTTACATTTTTGACATTTTTGGCAGAGCGTATAATCGCTTCAAAGAATCACGCTCATGTTTTCGCAATTAACATGTTGATTTTTTTCTTAGTTTATTATAGAGTGGGGAGAAGTGGATCTCGTTTGGATTTTGTCGACGAGTAAGCACGAAATGTTAAAACATTGACTGAATAAACGCTAGTAATCAATGTAATCGTTTCAACAAAATCTAATTTTGTGAAACTCTAAGCCTCTAACACTCATCTGATTTTGTTCCTTGCTAGTTAATCATGCCCATGATCAAATAGCGGCACTCCAATGTTGAGAAAAATTGGAGAAAACCCATTTAACAACACTAATTTGTTACAAATGAAATAATAATAATCGTGGGAAAAAATCCCGTTTAAGAACACTAATTTGTAACAGTAAATCATTCACAGAACATCGGTCCAAGGAACCGCGAAGCATCGAACTCATTGCAAACGAGATTATTTGCATTTTTGTTCATTTCGCGATTTAGTTGCGGTCTCTTATTCGCTTATTGGAATTGAATAAAGCATTGGTCAGCTGGTGATTACAATCTAATTTTTCAGTGATTTGCGTTTCTTCTCAATTTTTTTTCGAACGTTAACTCCTGTCTGGTAACGTTCCCGAAGTCAGACTATTGTTTACAGAATAGGATGGATAAAATACATTATATTGAAGTGAATTCCAGAAAAAAATTATTCATAAATGTAGGTAGATGTTTACTCAAGCCTTGATCTGCAATCAAAATCATCTAGGGGTTTTGTGGATTTGATAATTTTAACTTTTAGGGAGTTTTTAGCCTTTACAGTTTTTTTTTAGCTTCTAGCCACGCCTGAGTCATTCGCATTATGATTATCTGAATCTTTGACGTACCAAATAAAGACGGAATTCGTTGCAGAAAAATTTTTTTTTCACCTATACTGACTGATTTCCGAATAAAACTTACATTATGCAGAGTTCAAGCATGTTTCAGCGTAACAAAAACTTGTATCAAATATGCAAACTTTGTGATGAATTATATTTTTAAAAAATGATATCAAACTGATGACAAAATTCAAATCACAAAAATACAAATACTTCCGTTTAGAAATTAATTAATACATTTGTGCTTCTCGACGCTTCAGTATCTGTATTGATAAGCAGGCATGAATTCTATTCGTCTCACTTGTCTGTTGCTCGGCTTCAGAGCTTAGTTCGTATTCCATGAAACAACTTTTAGGTCAAGAAAAAAATTCTCGAGTCGTCAAGTCTCACGGCAAACACGACTCTCAACACTGCAGTATTTGGAAGATGAACCGCGAAATTCTCAATACTCCTTAATCAAGTTAAAATAAATTGTAATCATCACTTATATTTTCGTATTGCAATCATTTAATCATTTACATTCGCTAAAGCCCTCTTTCACTTGAGCAACTTTCTTATACGTACAGTCAGACTCAGATGCTGCATAAAAATTTCGGAAACCGTGTGTTGTTTGATAATATAACAATATAATATAAAGACGTTATAATAATGAGATCTTAGATAAGTATCATTCCCAGGAAATTTTCAATCTACAAAATTTCCAGAAGTTTCTTGAAATCACGCGACGTGTAGGTGATGATAAATGAAGTGTGGCAGCGTCAAGTTTTGTATATATTAACGCTCTTTTCTTACGTAGAATTTTTACCGGCGCTTCTCCTATGTTTCTAGATCTAAGTTGAGCTAATTTTTCTGAGGATTAAGCATTGACTTATTCTCAAAGAGCTTCATTTTAAAGGAGCGATTGACAGAGCAATCCATGGTTGAAATAATAATTAATTCAACCATGAACCATGGTGCAGTCGCTCAACTTTTTAGTTACTGTATAAAACTTTATTTTTGAACACGTAGCGTGATAGAAAACAGCAACAATTATATGGTAACCTGAAGTAAAATTCGAGCTCATCCATCTTGACACAGACACGTATCAACAAAAGCGATTAAAAACCTCCTATTTATGTAGGTTTAATAAAAAGGCAGATGATAATCTATCCACGGGTCGCAGTTCATTCATTGTGGGTGCTGAGTAGTGTGCGACTGCATGAATTAGCTAATATAGATCAATCGGGAGCAATAGACTCGGTATTCGCCGCAAAATTACCGGCAGCAAGGAAACTCTGTACAAGTCTTACTTGCCTCGTTTTGCATATTATATTTTGAATTAATGTAAAAGTCACATCGATATGTCTTGATTCCTTTTGAATCATGATATCGAGTACACCAACGAAGTCAACCATCCTCACATTCACTAACAAAGTCAAACGTACTCCCGACTTTCTGCAAGTAACACCGGTTTCATTTGAGATGCATTTCTTCAAATAAAAAACAAATTACCAAGCCTAAATATTTAATAAAATATAATTACATTCAACATATCAAATCGAAATATACAGAAAATCAACTACTAAATTAGATCGCGGTTGAAGCAGGTTCATCAAGGTAGCTATGGGCTGCGAAGTTAAGTAAAAAGAGCTTGTCGTCTTCCATCTATCTTTTCAATACATCATGCTTCTGAGGTTTCTACTAATCATGTCAATTTGGAAAGACAAGATTTAGCATTAGTGCATCCCCCGAGGCAGTTTCTCGAGAACAAATTCCGTAGTTGCTGGCAAACAGAATCACAATTTTCCGATCGAGCGAGTTTTGAGTCAAATACTCTGAATAAATGTTGACATTCGACCCGAAATCTCAACTGACAGAGTTCGAAAAAATTACAGAGAACTTCTAAAAATTTACCCGAGTTATTTCAATGGTACTGTATAAATTTTTCGGTACTGACTGTAAGAAATCTTTTACAAACACGTGAAACGATCAGAGGCATGGATCACATTTCGGTCATGACGTCGTACGGTTACACAAAATAATTTCACTAGCAACACAGGATTGCCCACAATATATATAAATACATTATTTTCAACGCTGAAAATAACAGAGAAAGCGACAATTGATTTCTTGATCTTTGCTTGAACTAAGTATAATCTGGGACAATGTTAACTGAAGATATTTTAACAAGATAAATCCACGGAGAAAGAAGGGTTGGGAACAGAGCGCAAACCCTGGCTACATGCAGTGCAGCTTGTTAATTATCGCCAATGTCTCTAACTCATGCAAGGCACTTGACTCAAATGTGAGAAAGACACATAAACTAACAGGTGATACACTGATACTTTTTGAAGCACATTAGCCACCATCAAAATATATAAGACTCATAATGCGTGAAGGTTTATATATAAATTTTTTACATTGGAAACCATAACCCGTACATTCAGGAACATGAAGTGGGTCATGGATCACTGTGTCTCGTGGCTACAGCATCCCGTTTGTCTACAGCTTAAAAAAATGTTTTCTCAGAGCATATCGCCAGCGTCTTGAATCTGCCGGGAAGAGAAAAAAACGCGCAAGGGCCTGAGAAAACAAACGAAGAATGGAGAAGTGGACAGGAATGGAGATAAAGTTGCTCAGATACCATGAAGCCTACAACCATGATCGGTACTACGACAACGATGTGTCAATCAATAGTATTGCTTCGGGGAGTTCGCATACAAAGAACCCTCTCAGAAGCAAAAGATTCCTCCATATTTCTCTCCATAAGTCAACCTCCAGGTAACAGTCTTCCAGAAGTCCTGCAGCTCAACGTAAAAATCCTTCTTTCTCAAAAAAAAATCATTAAATCACCATAATCTCTCATAATTAGCCGTAATTTAGTTATTCAATGAAGGTTGCATTAAAAATGATTGGATCATGAAACAAATGGGAAACGACCTCTAGTGAGCTACTTTATTGCCTAAATATTTTTGTATTATTATTATTCTACCATTTGCCACAAAGTTACAGAGTATGGAAGAGAGCGCAGCCCACCTCAATGTACAGCACCGTACAGACTCAACTAAAGTTATGTACACCAAAACTAAGTTTAAAGCTCCGTGAAACTTTATATTCGTCAACCCACAAGTCTAGAACATATGAGAGAAACGGCTTAGTAATAATACGTTAAATTAGAAGCCTTGGAAATGAAAATGCAACGAGATAACCTTAATACCTAAATATTTCCCATGAAGCAAGAGTTAATCACTAGCGATGGACTGCATTTCGATACGATAAAGAAACCCCAGAAACTAATAATAATAATAACTAATAAAGAAAAATTGCACATGATACGAGCGCTAATAACAAGGGATGCACTGCAATATCAAAACTCCAAGCTAACCCTGCTAAATTTAATACCTAGGCATTGCACATGACACAAAAGTTTACGAACAGCGATTTGTTGAAATATCAAGACTACAAGAAAACTTCAGTAAAAATCAAATTACTTCACACACGCTACGATTTCCTGTTGTGTCCGATCGTCACGTATTGCAGGCACGTTAGGCTGGCGGCACGATGTTTCAACCATAACCAACCAAAAATCTATTTGCCTTTGATACAGACAAGGAAATTATTGAATTGTAAATTACTTCGATTGAAAGGTACATCATGATCAAAAGGCCTAAGGGATAAACGCGTTCGAGGATTGCAAGACCCAATAAACCCGTAAACTACGCGAAGAAATTAGCTATTTGTGAGCATGTCAGATCATCCCGGAAATAAGTAAACTGCTGCCTGTTTTCATTGCGCTCAATGGTGGATTATATTATCCCATACTTTTACTCCACCCCAATTTGTTTTCTAACTGCTATGTCCGTTGGTTAAGTGGCCGTTGACAGATGAACTGTCGCTTGTCGTAGTCTTCTCAACCTCACATGAGGAGTCGAGAGCATCGCCGGCGGAGGTAATGTCGGAGGCTTCCTTTTGAATAGCTGTGGAGGCGGTGGGAGTGGCGATGACGACGACGTTATGACTGGCGATGATAGCAGGATTCTTGACGATGGTGTCCACAGGGCAGGTCAGGAAAGGATGATCCGAATACTTGTCAAAGCAGCCTTGAGCGAGCTTCCTTTCAGCTGTGCTGATGTCATTCTTGATGGCTGAAATCAAGAGATCTGAAAATAGGCACTTTATGAGCATAAGCGTTTTACTTAACGAGAAAAACAGCGGTAGGGTAGAAATTAGTAGTAGGCGAAATTAATAGAAGTAAGCGAAATTATTACCCGTTTTACTATTCACTATCGCATTCACAAAAATGACAGTAATGAGATGACGCTTGAAATGGAGATGGTCAGCCACGAATTTACCAGGAATATCAAGGTCAGCCACGAACATTACGAAATAATCATTATTATGTATATTATTCAGTAACAAGTCGAATCATTCCACAGAACTCAAACAACATGGGGAACCCAACACGCAAAAGTTACACGCATGATGCGCGTGGCTTTATCTTCAAGAGACAAAGCTCATCCAGGCTACTGTCTCACTGCCACGTAGTGACGGTGAGATCAAAGGAGTGAAAGCAACGAGTGGAAGCTCCACCTCGCTTCCACTGTCACGCAGTAGCTAACTGTCAGGAGCAGCTGCTCGCTAGTGCAGTCATTTACTAAACATATTTATCCGGTTGTTCTATTTAATTTGTGTTCAGCGGTATAAAATGAATACTAACTAACAGTACATTAATAAAGCATAACGCGTAAAATGCGTTAACATAACTTAACGCATGCGTTAAATAACACATAAACTTAAAAATTCAAATTGTTGCATGTCATCTGGTGACGACGTAATGTTGTGCCTCACCGAGCGACTCGAAATTGAGCTCTGGTCTGATGTAACCCAGCACCACAACCCGCAGCCACGACCCGTAGAAATCCTCGTCAAAGACGTGCAGAATGTGAGTCTCCTGCAACACAAGCGCTTGTGAGCAACACACGAACTGCAACAAACGCGCTTTAATATAGACTTTGTGCAACACACAGTGCTGCAACACACTGCAGAATAGCACATGAAACTGCAGAGTTACAGGCGACTGCAGAGTTGCAGGCTGACTCGCCTGCAACTACAGAGTTGCAGGCGCCCTCTTGCCACCGAGAAGGCGACGGCATGACGAGCCATTTGTTAATAAGCTATAGAGTGAGGTAGAGGCAAGCTTTGACCTAAGTGTTAAAGAATATAAAACAAATGTTTAAAATACATTGTATGAAGAAGATGTGAAAAATTTTGTTAGTTTACAATCAAGAAATTACAACAAATTTACAGCAAACAAATGAAATAAAAAATGCCGCTAGAAAGTATTATCCTTTTTCTTTAATATGTTCGACTGTATGCCTGCACCAAATGTACGAACATTTCACAATCAATAATTTATGTAAATTAATTTACTAGGAAGCTAAATTGACGTAGAATAATTAAACAATTAAGTAGCTTTTTAGAAAATTTTTCAGTAAAGCTATTGTGATAGAGTAACTCATTGAAGGTTGGAGGGAAGGTAAAAAAATTCGGGAACTATACACTACCATACAGGTGGGAGAAAATCCTAAGTACTCGTATCTGAGCCCAGTTAAGTGAGCCCTGAAAATACATTTATAATACCTCTGGCCCAATCATCTAATCAAACAAGCGCAAAATAAATAAATTAACTTTTCGTCCGATTCTCAAAACTTGTGACGACAATCGCCAGCTTTACGACAATGCTAACTTTGGCTTGGCTGTTATAGTTAGCTTGCAAGACTCACTAAACAAATGAAAATAGTTCGGTAGATCATTATAAGTATTGAGAATCTGGCGCTAAGAATCAATGGGCACCTACCACCGTCTGAAGAGGCAGTGTTGTCAGGCAGGAGAAGATAGGGTATAAGGGCCAGCCCATGCAGGAAGATTTCAGCCAGGAATGAAGGGTAGCAATTTAGGGTAAAAAAATAGATAGTGGGTAGCCAAGATACTAAATTTAGTGGAAATTTAGGGTAATAAAATAGATAGGCGGCAGATACTAAAGTTTAAAAACTGAAGTAGCTCTAAGTTAGTCAAACAAGTGTCGAACCTGCTGCAACTATTACACTAACTGGACAAGTATGGGAGCTAATTTAGATCCGTCCACATAAATTACGTTGATGATAAAAAAAAAGTAAACACACGTATGTCAGTATTCAAATTAAATTTAGTAGCAAAACTTCACATTTTATTTGATTTCATGCTACTAATTAAGATATAAATACAAACTGAGGCTATCTAACACGACTTCACATTGGTAAAAAATAATCGATTGCCTTCACACTGCTGAATCAAAACGAATAATTCAGCTAAAATTGACCCATCTATGGAAGAACCCAAGAGATAAGTAAATAATTACATCGACCAGTTGAGCTGAACAAAGCGCGAGGCTCTTTGATATTTCTTTAAAATGGAACTCACTCCACACCGTGCAACAAATTATCGCGGCACACAAAGAGTTCAGATTTCGGAGCTCCAGCAGCGATTTAGGACCACAGCGCACACACTGCCAAACCAAGGACGGACAAAGGTGCGCAAAATTATTTCAGCAATAAAATCCGGACTCAAAACAAAGGCCTGACACCCCTACGCAAAGTCAACAAAGGTAAACATGGTGGTTCACTTATCAATCAAATCGCCACATTGACAGTGAGAAGCTTGACAACATACGAACAAACGAGCAAATATGCAAGATACATACGTTCACCCATCACTCAAATCGACACTACATCGATAGTGAGGAGTGTACCATTCAACAAATAACCGCTCACATAGGCACGATGTAACCATTCTCTAATCAATCGAATCCATACGGCATAGACAGAGAGGCACCAAATCTCCAGCGGCTATAGAACAAAGTAATGACTTGTAACGAGTCATGCATCGTTGGAGTCACTTGGCCGGAAAATGCACTCGTCCTTGCATGAACGAACTCGTTCTAGGAAATTGCGTCACCTAACACAACGCAGTAAAAAAGATAAAAGGACTTACTCCTTTTGAACATACACGGAATCTTCAAGATCATTGAAGAATTTTTCGTCAGAATACGCAGGACAAAGGAATTAACTCGGGTAAACAATGCTGGACTTGACAATTCTTCCACTTATGAGCCAAATTCACCATAAGGACAATGAAAGTAGCCTGGCATGGCATAATCCATGACATTATTGGATAATATTTTGCTTAGAATGCAAGTTTATTGCAACAATTTAGAGCATCAAGATTATTACCGACAAATTAAGCATCTGATGCCTGAAACCAAAAAAGAAAAATTATTATATTTAACAACACTACGTACCTTACGAAGCGTATATATTTATCAACAAGACCTTACAAAATAATGCTGACATGAATTCACATTCACAAGCATTCGAGGTGCGCCTTAAATGCAACAAACACAATTCAGCCTAAGGAATTAATAAAAAAGATAGAAATACCAATTCGTGATCAATAACGTTCAGAAGCTTCGAGTGGTGAACTGAATAAAATGTGAATTTATTTGCTCTCCAATGACGTAATATCCACGCTTGTGCACATTTCATACCAGCTTTTTGAATACAAAAGGCTCAATTAATAACCTAGAATTTAGACAGAAAATGAGAGCCCGAAGTGAAATAAACAAAGCATAAATAAACGTTGCCATAAATTCATCCAAAAATCAGGTCTGTCTACCAGCCGAATCAGAGCAGGAAGATCAACAATCAAGTTTACCTTCAGAGCAACTTGAAAACGACTCGTCCAAAGCGCAGCCTCAACACAGAGGCAAACCTCATAGTCGACATTCTTATAGATACTGAGGCATGTTTTGCCTCATATGTGTAAACAATTCAAGTATCGTGGATACCGACACAGGCATTGTAAGAAATGGAATGAGATCTTGAAATGGCTCAGGGGTGACTAGAAAGAACAATAAAAAGTCCCTCGTTCGACGCTACGTAGAGAACTGGCATGTGGACTCGACAGGCGAAGCTTCACGGTCAGCTGCTTACGAGTGACCTTGCAACAATTTGTGGCAAACATTTAAACGACCATCAGTTGATTATCATTAGGCCTCAGACGTTTTTTTTGTGTGAGAGTAGCATGAATTTACGAGAATATCAATGCATTTTAACTTTTGAGCGTCGAAATGAATAACCATCTATACAATATTCATGGCAGATTTTCGGTTCAAGTCACTTTTTAGAATGCGACGAGTGAGTAAATGATTTCTTTTGCTTGCATCATTTCTGTCTATCGGAGCCCGTACTCAAGTTACTTTGGTGCTATTTAGCAGCGTTCTGTGTTCTCATACAAGACAAGCTAGAGCTTCATCTGTTCATGATTTAAGGAAGCTCGACATCGTAACCTCTAACAGGAAATATTATAGACGAACTTGAGATCGCATGAACAAATCCCGAGGAAACGAGCGTAAGTTATCAAGGTCATAACGTGAACCGGTTTATAACGCATTTCGAGGCTGCATTGTCAGAAGTTATTTGCTAATTAACAGCCCATTTGAATCTTGCTTGTAATTGGCGATGCATGTTGAAGGTCGGCGAATGGCGGACATGTTAACGATACCGAAGTATTTTCGAAACTCACGCCTTGAGATTAGAACAAATACTACGAGTTATAATTTCGTAGTTTTTATCTCGATGATTTCATACAAGAAGTTACAGTTGAGTAAAATTCTAAAATCATAAAAGTCATTGAAACATGGAAATTTTACTTTTCCCGGGTGCAGACGATTATAGCGACAAGCCTGCATGACACAGCAGGTCTGCACCAAACAATGGCAATGAGAGGTCAGGCCTCAGGTCATGGCATTACCGCCACGACACTTCACTGGAACGAATGAATAACAACTTCGTGTCCTTGCTACCTATTCTAGAGTTCACGCACAATTCTCACCTTTCCATCTACATATAAATCATTTTCTATTTACTTGAACCAAAGATTTGATTTGATTAAATTTTTGATGTGAGCACAAAAAATAAGAGATATTTAGTGAGCAATGATAGTTTAAGCAATGGTCGAAATAGACAGGAATTATGAGAGCAAACCAAGCCAGGCAAAGCCAGCAAATTCAAACGTAAAACTAGTGACTATGATCAGCTCTCCAGTGTTAGCACCAAACTAGAACTAGTATTATTTAGTGTCAACAACAAAATTAAAGTAACGCATGCAAATTAAGAATAAATTTATAAAGTAAAATGAGCTTCAGGAATTGTCAAACCTGCACACGACCAAGCAAACCTGATCGATATCAATAAAACTTACTGTACTGGTCTTCAACAAAACTTGCATTCAAATTTATTTTGTAACTAAAAACATCAATAATTTTGTATGCTAGAGCCAAATGCAAGACAATAAAATATCTTGCTTATAACAAACACTCGATCAGAATCAAAAAAAAATCTCTTCATAGTCACTCAGAATTTGATTAACTCAATCAAGGCACAAATTTAGACATTTTTGATTAACTTTTCTAAGCAATGACAAAAATAATCTCATTCATTTCAATTATGTGAAAACAAAAAAAAATGTTGAAACAACTCATTACATGCCTGTTTGATCAATCTAAATCATATATCAATATAAAATTTTAAACAACAAAGCATTGGGAAGACAGGATCTTATAACCTTGCTGTTATACTTTACCATGCTTTTCTTTGTGTTCTTGTAATAAGGGTTCCAGCCAACACTCATAACCATGCCGTAAGTTGGACCATCCATCACTTTAGCCAGGCCATAATATATGCCCGTACCCATACTGCTAGGCAGGTTGGCCACAACCTCATCAGGAAAATTGGCTGCACAGAAAATGCAATGGGAAACAAAATAATAATAGAATGAATAATGCAATTTAAAGATGGCTTTGCACCCTTGCCATAACTATCTGATAATCAAATTTCAAACCCAATCAATAATAGTTATGTAGAGTATTAAATACATGAATATGGTTTTATTGAGAAGCAACATGTAGAAAAGTCTTTACCGAGTGGTTACTCTCAAATCATTGACAGTAAATAAAGTATCTCCAATTCCAAACTTAAATAGGAGAAGTAAATATAAATTTAATAACACTCAAATTTTAAACAAGACAATAAGCTTATTTTAAATATATCTGTAACTTACAAGCCATAAAATTTAACAAAAAACAAATGTCATTGCTTGCCAATCTGGAATAAATAGCAGAATTTAAAAAAAATTGCAGGTGAAAACAATAGTTTCACAGGTCATATAAATAAATATAGTAAACATAAATGTGCTTTATCTCTTTATTTTGACATAAGTAATAAAAGGAAAAAGGCATATGAATTCTGGATTGGGTAGAATTATCCAAGCACATGGGTATTCATGCCCCATTCACAAGAAGCTTCAGTCTAATTTTCTAGTTTGTCTTGCTTGTGGAAGATTTCACAAGTGCTAGCCCTATTTGGAATATCAGGCAGATTCCTTAAATCACAGGTATAAACCATCCTTCCATGGACTTTAATAAAAAATTACATGGGAAAATAGGCAATTTTTCTTATTTTTTACTGAAGAAATTAAGAAAAGGCCATATGAACAGGTCAAATGGGTAAATTCATCAGCATTTTTGTCTGATTTACAAGTAGCCTCTGCTCAATTTTCCACTTAGCCCTTAGGATGGTCAGGAAGATAGACCTTACTCGGACTTGTTTATAAAAAATTGAGTAAAATTAAATATACTGAATCTGTAAAGCACCAGCCAATCTGGAATATTGTACAAAATTTTCTATAAAATTATGAAAAAATTATCATTTCAAGAGTGATTTTCTAGAATTGCAGGCAAAAATGGGCCTTTTGGATTTTGGTCTCATTCAAAGAGGCTTCTGAGTTCTGCGGTCTGACCAATTTTCCATTTTGGTTGACCTTAATTTCAAAATCACTAGTAGAAATCATTTTCAACTGCAACTTTCAGAAAATACTGCGCATTGCACCAGGCATGGAATATATCTACTTGGCAAGCTGCAACTGAATTTTTTAAGCCGTGGTTTCATGGATTTGTCAGCCGTGATTCCATTTCTTTGAGTTGTGATTCCATTTCTTCCAGCCGTGAATTCCATATCTTGGCCATGAAAGCCATGAAAAACCATTAACAAGCCGCAAACGTATTTACAAAGTCCGCGCAGGCATGAATGTGTTACCCCAAAAGGCCCAAATCTTTAATTTTACCCTAAAACAGTCAAACAGCAAAACTAACATTTGGCCTCACCTAAGTGGCAATTGAACAGTCTGAACACATGATAATCCAGTCTGGCCGCTCTAACGTTACCGCAGCCATGTGATCTACAAGGAAACGTTTGGGTTGACTTGTTGTTATTCTCTTTTAAATGATAATTTGGCAAGAACAATGAAGTAATGTGGATTGCACCATCATTGTGGAAGGTGAAAATTTCATGAAATGGCATGTTGGCAAAGTTGCAAACCATGATTCTTCAATCTAACAAAAATACATAACATTAGAGCCACAAGATTTCATACCTACTAAAATTATATGATATTAGCCATGGTCAGGAAGATGTGCCAGGTGCGCAGGAATTTATTTTGTCATTTTACCGACCTGCATGGTGCGCCGTACTATGCTGGTAAAAAAATGCGCCGTGCGCCGTACTTTAGAAAGCTAAAATAGTTCTACTATTTTAGTCGACAATATACGCAAGTATATTGACTACGCAAGCTGTTGCAAGTCGAACTGACAATAATAAAATGTAAGACATGTCCAGGTTACTTCTGACTCTTCCGCTTGTCCGCCTTGTCAGATACGGAACGTACGGTAATCGTAAACTGCGGCTATTATACATATGAAATGTAAACAGACGGTGTAGGTGTTCAGTGTTGCCATATGACTTTGGAGAAAATTTCTTCTAAAATAAAGTTCTAGATTTCTCATTCACCAAATTTTCGTATCAAGAAAAATCATATATTATTGAAAGATAATTAAAGGCATACTGTACTGAGTAATGTGAGTATTACGTCTGTTCCTCCACAAACTGCTTGTGCGCGGCAGCGCAACATAGAATTGATGGCCGGGATTGCGCAAACACGTGCGCGAAGAGAATCAATTTTCATTACATTGCGCCAACTGTGCACAGCAATAGCTTAAAAAAAGTGAAAATGCGCGGGAAAATTCACCGAAAACATACATCATCCTGAGTGTGGGATATTAGAGCTAGGATATTTCAGAACGAAGTAGGACTTTTCCAGCCCTGCATTGCACTTAGTAGTTAGTGCAATACTAAATAGTAAATACCAAACAGTGCGAGTGCAATGCACTGTTTGGACAATATGTATTCAAGATTGGCTTAAATCCCATTTTGGCTTGGTAAATAGTCAATTCTATATTTAAACATCACTAATGATTTTTTTCATCATTCACTCAAGCTGCCAAGCGGCAAGCATAATAAACAAGCAAGTTCGCATGCTCTATTGACTCACCAGTCGGGATTCCTAATTCTTTAGATCCTCTTCCAAATCCTTTCACCACAATTCCTGCCGCAAAATGAGGAAAAACAGTTCGAGAAGACATTATTGTTTATCACTGAGCATTCAAACTGACAGTCGTAAGAATGATAGATTTAACGAGAAAAATAATAAGGTGTCTTTCACTGTATTCCGCGAGCGAAGACCAGACCAAAGAGCAAACACAACCTGTCCTTTTGGCAGCTCCGTTGACAATGAGGAGAAACTCCCACCGTGTTGCACATGCTTGCTTCCTGCACTACTGAACCGGCAAAAGAATTCGTCATGGTGATGCGGATTTTTTCAACTTAATGAATACTAATATTAGCTTCAAATAATATTCTATTTTGTTTTATTTGTTCAAAATAATAACGCTAGCGTGCGAAAAATAATTCAATAATCAAAAAACAACTGACAACACATCCTGAATTGAGTTTCTCTGAAGAAATTATAATGTGGATGACCTGATCCAAACATTATCCCCAGAAACGAGTTTTAATCTTAAAATTATTATTAGGGACAAAAAAGTAAATGTATCCAGTCTCAGAGTGTCCAAATCGGCGAACTCACCGGGGAACTCAACATAGCCCTGACACTTTTAGGATGAATTTTTAGCTCTCATTTCAACGCATAAATTTGTCAAATCGAATACTATCTTCTACAAATATTTTACAAATCAAATACTTCGTTGAAGGAGAGGAGGACGAAAAGAGTGGGGTCTTGAGGAGTGGAGGGTTGAGATATAGGGGAGGGTGGGAAGGCAAAGGTGACCGTGCCGTATGTTCTTAGTACATTGTTTCTGTTTTTATTTTAGGGCGCTGACATGCACAGGGGGAATGTTTTAGTCGTTGTAGCGCATTTTCTCATTTATGGAAAAAAGCGCTATTGTGCTCGTCATGTCCGTCTGTCTGTACGTCTGTCCGTGACTTCACGTTTTCGTCTACGAGAAAATGCGCTCTCGGGAATTTTGAATTTTTTGACGCTAGTAAGAGAGCTTCTATGCAGCATGTATGACCGATTAAAAGGTCTTGACCGGATGTCAGCACTTACCCAATTCTATTCTAATTCCATCTTAATCAGATATACAATACAAATATTTACTTAAAAAGTTAAAACACGCTCTTGCGAGCGTTGCTAGGATTTGTAGTCCGCTTCCTCTTTTACGCAGCTCGTTAAACGCCTATTTCTCGCACCTTCGCAAGCATGCCAAACTTAGCGTTTGACGGGCTACGTGAAGAAAAAATATAACTCAGTACTCACTGCGGTGAGTGACAAAGAGAGCATTTTCTCGTTGACGAAAACGTGAAGTCACGAACGGGCAGACAGACAGACGGACGGACAGACATGGCGAGTACAATAGCGCCTTTTTTTCCATAGAGAAAATGCGCTAAAAACGAGAAAAACATTCATAAAACTCTTGCACGAGCTAATTCTATATGAAAAGCTTTCATGTTCGTTCGGTCAATATCAGTTTAAATATGACAAGTCATGCGTAAAATGAAGCGCTCAAAATTCGTTTTAAAAATTCATTTCAAAAATCGGTCCCAAAGATGTTCGAGCGGTGGACTCGACAACGACAGTGAATATCTCATCGACAATTTTCTGAACTCCAGCGTAGACCTTGAGGATATTCAAAATATATCTCATTAGTATGAATACGCTGTGAATAGCATCGTCACAATTATCTTTGCTTTTTTCGTTGTCGAATGAAACTCGCTGTTGCGAAAGTATCCCTCTTATAGCTCTCAATTCTGGACCGATCTGGTTGGAATGTAAAACACATCTCATTAAAATCATTCAAGAATAATAGTATAAGCCACGTATCTATTTCGAAAACGTTTTGGAGACCACACAGTTCATCATCAGTTTTTTTTTTTAATTTTCATTTAAGAAATCGTGAATTTACTTGGAGTTTCTTTGCCTTGATATTCCTAAATTACTTGTTAAATAAGAAAACTAATCAATGTGTATTCTGTATACTTTTTAATATGTAGGCGTCCCTAACAAAACCTAACCTAACAAAAAAAAACTAACATCGTTAGGTTTTTATTCTTCTATTGATATTTTGTCATGTTTAGATTAGGTTAATACGATGATTATATTACAAATGACCTACACCAACTCAGACTAATTTAACTTGGAACTTTAAATAAACTTTTAAATTTCTTACAGACCTATTTGCGATTAAACGGACGGTCGTTTTCTCGCAAAATTAAAGTTTAATTAAATCGAACAGGTACCTACATGTCTGGAATAAATTGGTCATAACTCTTAGTGATCTCACAGCAAAGCAGGTTAACCTCATAAAATACTTCTTTCTTTCCATTTAATTCATGTGATTATATAATACGGAATGTTGGCACAGATTACAAAATTCCATTCACTATTACATGAATGTTAATGAAAAAGAAGCAGTTTAGAGTGTTCAACAGATGCTGCAACTATACTATAAGTTATTAGGTTAGATTACTATAACTTATTACTCACTGCTTGCAGCGAGTTCAGAGGTGTGCTTTTAATAATAACTTTGTGAAATAGTGATTTGCAATAAAAATGTACCGCTATCGAATCACGTGGATGGATTAAATGGATGTTGATTAAAGAATTCATTTGTGAGAAAGTGACTTGTAACATAACTGAGGAATAAACTTGGGACAAATTTAATTTTATATATTCACAAACAATTTTATATCGAGAGAAATATGTGTAGTCTGATATCAAGCAGCATAATGGTTCAATACGATCATCTCTACTCATCATTGATTCATTGTGAATTTAACAGAAAAATAGATTGGTTCATACAACAGTCATAGTGATACGTAATAACTGCATTGAATCCCGTATTATGAAAAGTTCATGCGCTAAATACAGGCCTATTTAAATAGGCCATGGGCCTATTTCTTCAGTGCCGACACTTCTATTCTCAATGAGATTAATGCAAAACATCGATTAACTTCACCAATGTTGAACTATAATATGGTGCTATTCCGCTCTTGGAATATCACGCTATTCCTTCGGATGCTCTTGGAACACTTCTAGATCCCGACTCCTTCCGCGTCTCAATTGCTCTTCGAGTTGGCGCAAATGTATGCGAACCCCACACTTGTCGGTGCGGAAAGCGGATGGATGCACGAGGGCTGCATGGCCTTTCTTGTAAGTACAGCGCTGGGCGACATCCAAGACACTCGGCTCTGAACGATGTGATCAGGAGGGCTCTTCAGAGCGCTGGAGTCCCTTCATGCCTTGAACCCGTTGGAGTGGACAGAGGGGATGGTAAGAGACCAGATGGCTTAACGGTTTTCCCGTTTTCTAATGGGAGGTGTTTGTGCTGGGATGCAACCTGCGTCGACACTTTTGCTGAGTCGCACGTCAATAATTCGGCTTTTTCTGCTGGGTTCGCGGCTCGCGCGGCGGAGGATAGCAAGAGACGTAAATACGCGGCGTTGGCAGCTCGGTATCGTTTCGAGCCAGTCGCATTAGAAACGACGGGCACATATGGTGAAACGACTGGTCCTTTAATATCAGAGATTGGCCGTCGCATTACGGAATTATCCGGCGAACGTAGAGAGACTCTATGGTTGGAGCAAAGGTTGGGTTTGGCCGTGCAGAGAGGCAATGCAGCTAGCATCCTAACAGCAGTCAGAGAAAAGTTCGACGTGGGCCCGCTCCTCGCTCGCGTCACAGCTCAGTGACCCTCGGAGTCGGTGTAGGCCACCATCAGAGGCGTTAAGGTCGGGGCCCTGATCATTGACATGAAACCATTCCCTGTTTTTAATTAATAAAATAAAATTAATTCCTTTTTTTGTTGGAATGGTGAGTGTGGGAGGCCTTATAAAAAAAATATGGTGAATACCATGAACCTACAACACCAATAAATAAAAATATCAATAACCAAAAATTATCATCATAAAATTTTTCATTATTCAATCAAGTGCTATCGAAAAGAGGGTTAGAGTACAAATATATCAGTTACTGCTCAAAGTTTTTTTTGTGGGAAAAGAGCTTTTGGCACATTATTGGAACGCAATAGAACATCTGGCAACGTTCTTGATGGGAGACGTGTAGCCAGCCAGAAATCACTTGTTCGTTTTCTAACGAAATAATTTTAGGAAACTTGTATATCACACGATTTAGGGGTGACAATATAGCACATTATTTTACGTAAATCATATGTAGAATGCTAAGAAGTTATATAATTGTTTTATTAGTAAATTACAGTTTGTCAACTCTGGTCAAAGTCAAAACAGCTGCAGAAATCGAACAGCGTGAACCAACGTTTTCTACATGTCTCGAATATATTTGTCAGTCAATCAAAAGAGGCTTTCGCTAAAAGAAATTCAGCAACACTCGATTTTTATTTATCCAATTTGAGAAAATATCGTACGTTGTTTACCGTATAATTCTACGGTTTCCCCAGTTTCCAGTGGTTTTCATAAATTTTAAGAGAAGTAACTGCCCTGCAGATAAACATCGACACATTAGGGGCTGAACAACTGAAAGAGATGGTAGAGGACTTGTGCTAAGTGAGTATTTCTATGTTATATCTTCGTGAAAACTTGAATTTTCGGCTTATAGACGACAGTGAACTATTGCAGCAATCTTTCTCTTGAAGTAACGATTGTTAAAGTGCTATTCTAAGTGTTCTTTGACAAAAAATTTTCGTGTATTCAGCAGTGCTTACTCACTGCTTTAGTTGGTCCGTTGTCGGAGGTAAGGTATCAATGCCGTTCCGAATTTTGCAGTTCAATGATCAGTAACAATGGCTGTGTTCTCACTAATTATGGAATGATTTTAACTGCAAATGACTCTAGTTCTTATTATATTTGTTCATATCTCTGTGTGATTATTGTTGAAGATATCTTTTTTCTTAGCAAACGTTCCTACGCCGTACGTTTGGGTAATGTTCTTAGAGGCGGTGTAGTGCCGAGGGTGGGAGTGGCTTTCAGTGTTGTGGTAGGGGTGGGGAGAGTGCGCGTTCTATGACAAGTTATATGTTTTTGTTTCATATATAATTGTTCGTTTATTCAATTCGCTCAGTAAACACTCGTTTTGAATTATTCATAAATTAGGCTACTTTTTTGGTTTGAATCTGAGCTCGACATCGTCATCTAGTTCAAATTCTGATAAATATTTGGTTAGGCCTCTCTATTATCCCAGGTACTGACGTAGCACTAGCACCGAGACAATACGTTTTAGTTTCAAGTCTGTGTTATTTTCATCATCGCGTTAGTATTGTCCATGTAATTCCTCGTGATTGGAAACCATTTTATTGGATCTCATTTTCAATCGAGGTTTTTAGATGAATTTGCGTGTAGGAAAACTGGTGTTTAGTCATTCTGCGGGTGTTAGCATCTGCCGCCCACCATGATAGCTTGCAGCTGCCAGATACTTCCAAACAACTCATCTCTCCGCTCATCGTTACTGCCAACTGCTGTTCTCGAAGTCGTGTAGGCGGCTCATTATTAGTTGTATTCTTAGTATTTTGCCTATGAAACACAGTGTAATAGCTGAATTTTTTATTCATTTTGATACCTATGAGACTATGAGTAGACCAGTAAAGTACGGATACAATAATTATCCTACATGAGAAATTGGTTTAAATCTTGAGAAGATTAGGAAATAAAAAATAAATTGATTGTAAAAATCTGTGGTTTGTCACTATGCGATGAAGCGCATGTTGAATGGGAAGGGGATACGCTGTATTTTTCCCCTCTGCGCCTCCCCCAAATAGCTTCTACTTGGCCATCGCTGCAGAGTTGCTTGTTTATATCTTCTGTGCTTATCTTTTGCTTACCAATTTAACATATTGAGCGTGCGTTCTGTGAGAGAGTAATAGGGATTAGCTACTTTAGATGTTCATTTCAACCGAATTACTGCTGGCGTTTTTGCTTTATTGTCATGCCGACGATTGGTCGACGAATATTATGATCGATTCCGTACGCACACGCACGTGAATATTAGATTGATATACTTCTAATTTATCAATTTATCACTCTATTTATGAGCTATAATTTTGAATATTGAAGAAATGTGTTAGGGCTACCGTCAGCGAGCAAAACGGTATACCTATATATATTAGTCCACCCGTAAGTCGGTGAAGGCGATAAATGAGTCATGTTCCCGGATCCTCCTTCTGGCAGAAGACTTAATTTACTTGGAGCGTTGTTCATCCTAGTTGAGCAAATTGTTGCTTTAAAGACAACGACATTAGCACGGCTGGTGGTGGAGGTGTTGACATGGAGGTGGTAGTGCCGGGCGTGGTATTAGCACGGTTGGTGGTGAGGTATTGATTACTGAGTACTTTTGCATAACATGGCGGTATTACTGGCGCACGCGACAGCGTGGTCTCATTATTATTACCAGACTGAGTAGTATTATGTTTAATTTTTTCCTCCAGCCCCCGTAGAAAACACACAAGAATACCGACCTCTTATGTGATGCTGCTCTGTCGTGCAGGCAAGCGTCATGGAGGCCGCTGACGAGCTCATGCTGACGTGGAGCAACCACCAGCCCACACTCATGCAGGAGGTGGCCAAACTCCGCTACATGGTGAGTGTGGTGTGGCGCCATGAGTGGGTGTAGTGCGGCGTCTGGTGGTTGATGTGGCGCCATGAGTGGGTGTAGTGCGGCGTCTGGTGGTTGATGTGGCGCCGTGAGTGGGTGTAGTGCGGCGTCTGGTGGTTGATGTGGCGCCGTGAGTGGGTGTAGTGCGGCGTCAGGTGGTTGATGTGGCGCCGTGAGTGGGTGTGGTGCGGCGCCATGTAATTGATGCTGCGCCCTGTATATGAGGCTGGTGGGGCGCCTGGGAGTTGATGTGTCGCCCTGAGTTGGCAGCGGGTGGTTATTGTGCAATCCGTATTCGTAAATTTCTAACCCAGTAATTTTTCCAAACATTTCATTGCTATGTTGTTAGATTTATGTCAAACTAATCTATCGTTAGTTTCATGTCAATAATAATTGGATTAAGGTCACAAGTTCTTGTTGAAACTTAAAATTTTTATTCGCGTGAAAGCTTGCCTGCAATAAGATTCACGTGACAAGTATTCTCTGAAGGATTTATGCTAATGTTTATAATGTAATATTTGTTAGATCGCTGAGTCTAGGTTTCTTAGTTACATTTCAAATTTTCTATTTGACCACGCACTACCGCTGCCCTGCGGCCCCTGCCATCACCACGCACTACCACTGCCCTGCCATCACCACGCACTACCCCTGCTACCACCACGCACTAACATGTCTGTGTTACAGGGCGGGTTCGCTGACGTAACACTAGCGTGCGAGGGGCAGCTCTACCGCGCGCACAAGTTCGTCCTCGCGATGTCCAGCGAGTATTTCAGGTGGGCAGCGCCTGGGGTGGATTTTGTATCCGTGTTATTCTTATGTTATGAATTGGTCTTTCCTTTAGGCTTTGTTGTAATGCTTACTTTCACATTGAAATTCCGATCAAATGGTGAGCTTCGCATGCAGAATTGAATATATATAGTATGACGTGCGGGCGCTGACGCTGCGTATCATCGATACGTACGTCAAGTCAAGTAAATTGGCTCGCAACAACGTTTTTCGTGTGTAGCAACGGACTAAAAAGAGAAAATAAAATACTTAAAAAACTTTTTTAAAAACCACGTTTTTCTTGTGGACTAAAAAGTAGAAAATAAATTATGGCTCGCCCCAAAAAACGTGGGTCGGGCTTTACGTTCACCATCAAATTTCCAAAATTCGTGTGAGTGTGTTGTGTTCTTTTCGCTTTAATCATAAATCTGCCCGACACGCGTTTTTTAGGGCGAGCCCTAATTTATTTTCTACTTTTTAGTCCACAAGAAAAACGTGGTTTTTTTAAAAGTTTTTTTTTTAAGTATTTTATTTTACTCTCAGTGTGTCTACTACGGTACAGCGTTGCATTCAATCTCGGGTATAAATTACTGTTCACATTATCAGCTGGTGTCCACCCACTGACTCTACTATTTCTCACAAACGTGATTAATCTCTTTTTCTTGGGCCGAACAAAAATTGTATTATTAATTGCTGATCAAAACAAAATTTTTGTTATCAATTGCTGCTTTCCGAGTCGTTGAAATAACCATGTTATATAGTATCATAACCTGAAGTGCGATACTCCCTAATTTTTCATTAATCTAACCATTTGACACATTTTTTATGTAACTTCCTAAATCGAAATAAACGTGAGCCGTGATTACTTTTTTTTACGTTACGTATTGTGGTTTTGAAAATCGATATCGTCGTGTAAAATATCAAATGACTTAATCATAGAACATACTGTTCTTGCTGTTTTTTTAATTCTAAATTTCTAATTTTATCTCAACACTATTTGAAAGTGTTCAATAGTGTTCAAGTGTTCAATAGTGGCTATTGAGCTCTATTGAACCCTATTGAACACTATTGAACACTATTTGAAAGTGTTCAATAGTGTTCAATAGTGGCTATTGAATACTATTGAACACTATTGAACACAGGACTGGACTGAATGTATTGGTGCATTGATGATACAAGCGTGATAAGCAGATATTTATTTATAAGCTAATTATGATGACCACGAAGTGTCTGTTGCAGGAATATCTTCAATTGCTCGAATGTAAGCAGTGGCAGCAGCAACTTGGTGATTCTGCTGAAGGATGTGCCTTGCGCGGCAGTTGAGCAGCTTTTAGACTTCATGTACACCGGGGAGGTGGCCGTGGACCGAGCTTGTTTACCTGCACTTATCAGAACCGCCGAGAATCTTCAAATTAAAGGCCTTGCTTTGTCTGACCGCCTCCCTGATGAAGGCTTCAGAGATACAGCGAGGCATGCTGCTGATAAAGCTAAGCCCTCGTACAGAGAAGAGACCTTGTATAGTGACGAGTCATCGTTATTGCGTTCATTCAATGCCGGTGACATGAGAAGCAACACAAGTCCCCACGATAGCAGAACTAATCGTGGTCACTCTATATTATCTTCTAGAGAAGGCACGAGTCCGCCAAGCAAACGGAAACGTCTCCATGATCCTAGTAGGGGTGGTACAGATTCCCCTACATCTGGTGCAATACCTCGTAGGTGTAGTGTATCATCTCCTAGCCTTGCGCCGAGTTCTACAGGTCTAGTCAGTGGTGCTCTGCCACACTCTCCCTCCATCTCTGACCTGCCCAAATCTACTTCGTCATCCCAACACCACTCGCTAGAACCTCCAGAAGCAAAACCTTCTTCACCGCGTTTCCCTCACTCCCGGTCGGAATCATCCACTCCTCTTGCCGTCGCTTCAAATACTCCGCTTCGTTTCGGACAGAGTTTCATCCCTCTAGCCCCACCCTCAGCCTCTAGTTCCCTTGACTATAATTCCCCTGCTTCTAGTTCATGTCAGACTCTGATGTCATCGTCCAGTGTAACTGTCACGTCAGCGTGCTCTCTGCCTGAAGATGTCGAAATCAAGAAAGAAGCGGACGAGCCTGGCACCTCCGACTTGAAGAATGCAGCTGTCGATCCCAGCAGTGGAGCTGCCGAGCTCAAAGAGGAGCCACCTGGAGATGACATGGACGTCAGCCACGCCCTGGTGCATGGGGTGAGCTGGTCAACGAAGTCTCATAATGCTTACTGTAAAATTAGGAAGGAAATTGTTTTTTCATTACATTGAGATGTAAGGAGCCTTGGAGTGGGTGATGGATTGCTTACAGTCATTCAGAGTTAGGCGGAGGCCAATGTAGTTGACAGTGGTCTACTTTAGTTTCTCATTGGTATGCATCATTCAGTACTCTCTAAAGTGACCGATTTTTTGGACAATTTGCGTACTCATTAAGAAAGACGTATTCATAACTTGAATTGTGAAGATCCTAATTTTTTGTTGGCAATAATATTTTACCATCTTACTTGCCACGCATACTCGTTCAGAAACTGAATGTCTCGACTTTTCAAAGGAAAGCTTTTCTGTGGTAAATTTCTCTTGTTCAAGTCAACCTTACTGAGCACTGAAATTGCTGGTCTATCATTATGTTGCTTTTGTAAAAACATTACCTATATTAAGAAATAATTTTTTCGATAATTATAAGTAGAAGTGGAATTAATAGATTATGAAATTCACGAAATCCCGAATTAGTCATGTTATGCGCAAATTGCATTACGACGGGAAAACGAGTAAATTTTAAGTTGAGTTACTTGATGGCTAATTTCAGCATCGTGTCTAACTTGCAAGACATTTCAACTGTTGAATTACATACTGACGCAGCATGTCATGTGCGTTCCTGTTGACGCCGTACGTTGCGTTCTGTAAATACCTGATCTTGCCACACATGCTGGGCGCTGAGACTTCAACCCTCGCTGATGCCCTCCGTTATTACAGGACGAGGACGGCTGGCTGGGAGCGGGGAGAGCGGATGGGGCAGCGGCCCTCATGGCGGACGCCTCTGAGGACGACTCTGCTGCCCTGAGCGACTCTGACAACCCTGGGGTAAGTCCAGGGAAAATATTCTTTTTCCAGAGCAAATTCTTTCTATGGAATTACTGTAGATAGTTCCTGTATTTTCGTGTGCATATTTCAGCCGTGCTTGTAAACGTTCGTTGTTCCATTTTAGTCATTTCCTTGCCCTTTTGATTTGTTCTGGTCGCTTCACTTCTATCACGTCACTGCTGTATGTTTTCAGGGGGAGTGTATCTATTTAAACTTCAGCATTATTAAAAAATTGATTTTTTTTTACACCAAAACTGATATAATTTTGGTTGGAGCTACCAATCAAGAAATGAAAAGACAACTGCCCATTAATAAGTGAAGTTGAAAACTTGTTTTGTAGTAATGTTCTCAATGAGAGCATTTCAAATTTGAAGCTTTATAGAGATGTTACTATTATTGACCTTCTGCTCTTCTATTAAATTAAACATCAATGAAATTTCTCTCGTCTGTTCTTGAGTATGCTAAATAAGTCATTACTTTGTCTATGTGGTAAGCTTTATCGTTATTTTTAGAAATGCTTCCTAAGCTCAAAAGAAACATCATATCTGCATAACAATATAAGTATGTTAGTCTTTTTAATTGACCAAAAATTTCACCCTAGTGAAATAATAGAGCTGAGTGTTTTTTTTTTTTTATCACGAATAACTTTGTATTTGTTTCTCACTGACCTAAAAGTTTTTGTGTAATCTTGGTCTTCTTGGCAGGTAAGTTGGACTTTATTCATGCCCTTTTCATGCAATGCTTTCCGTCCACGCTAGTACCTTGTAAGGAATTATCAACTAATAATGCATTGAAATTTACTTCACTGTGTAATCTTGTCCCTTCAACGTGTAACAATAATTTCAATTGGGCGCAGGCTGACTTACCATAATTAACATGCTTCTTTAATATATATTTATTTCAATGAATTTTAGAACAAACTTAACCCACAGTAGGAAAGAATAGAACATAAATGCTTCTCTTGCGTTATTTTCGAAGGGCATTTTAAAGAAAAAAATCGCATAGTGTAGTAGCCGTGAACCAGCGGTTGCTTGGTGGATTGTCCTGATAGCTGTTAGTCATTTTCTTGTTCACAGTCTCTCTCAAATCTAAGCTCCATTTTTGCTTGAATTCGGATATATTCAGTGAAAAAATAGTGGCTGGATGTTGATATGAATTAGAACGAGTTTTTCTGCGTCTCAAGATGGATGTCTTTTCCTTAGTATTCTGTGTCTTGTCTCATGAATACAATATCATCTGCCTTCATTGGTGTTCATCTGCTACGATTATTAAGGGGATCATATACGTCAAAAATGGAAAATTTTTGGCTTTTCTGTTTATTTGGCTCATTTTTGCGGAAAAGGCGCGTCTAACGCAGCAAACCGTATGTATGTTTGTTTTCAGTTTTGCCTGAGGCAGTTCCATAGTTATAGGAAATGAACTTTTTTAAACAAAATGTAAAAAGATTACTTTGAAAATTTGAATTTATAGATCATTATTAGCCTTAATTGTAAAGTGTTTGCACTCATTTGAAAGCTACAAATGATGCGCGCTCAAGAAACTGAATACCATGGATATACTTGCAATGTTTTTGCGTTAGGCAGTTTTTAACTTTACAAAATTAACATTTTGTATGAATGAAAATATCAGAAAAGTCACATTTATGGCTTATTATTTGCTTTAAAGTGGACAAGAATAAGTCTTAAGACGCGTGTTGGTATCTTGAATGCGACTAATTGGCGATGAGAAAGCTTACTACGCTACAACATCGAGCAAATTTTTTTTACATATTCTTTTTTTATAAATTTTACTTATTTGTCTTCCTGAACAATTAAAATTCCAAAATACGCCATCTTATAAATCTATCTCGTATTATTTTCAAGCTACAGCTTTGAGAGATCCACCATTCGATTTGTAAAGACCAGATCTAGCGGTCACCCAGTCACTTTTCCTGATTTCTTTTTGTTTGGATAATATATTGAAAAAATCAAGGTAGGGGGTTCAAAATTGAAGAAAAATCAGTAAAAACACCATAAATATAATGGAAAAAGTGATCGGATGATCGATAGATATGGTCTTTACGAATCGAATGATACGTCTCTCAAAGATGTAGCGCATTAATTCAATGAGGAGTAACTCTCTTTCTAGCCTTTTTCTATGGCTTTCGCGATTTCTTTCGTATTTTATCGAAAAATTTACACGAACAAAAAGTCCTAGATTTTCATTTTACATATGTGTAGTACCAAGTTTCGGAATGACTGCAAGAAATATTTTTTTTACTTATATGGTCCCGTTAAAAACTGCTGCACGTCGATTTTCAACTTGTTTAATATACATTTGCCAAACCAGCTAAATACTGCGATATAATATTGAAGGCTCTCTCATTAAAACTCACAATTTGATGGTGAATGGTGATGATTGGCTACATTGATTCATTCATTCTAACCTGCATTTTTCTACGAAAATAAAATATTGGATATGTTTACAAGTTTGCTGAAGGTTAGCATTTGTGCAAGTACCTACCTGTTGCAGTTATATTATGTATAATTTACTGCTCAATTCGTATCTGAGCTGAAATTGTACCGTTATTGTCCGCAAAATGTTTGCTCTGATTTTGCACTTCACTGTTATTGTCAGTTGCGCATGTAGTAATTTATAAAGATTTTTGGGTAAGTTATGCGTTTTCTTTTTGCCCCAAGGTGATGTGTTGGCCAGAGTCTCAGGAGAAGAGGTACAGGTGCGAGTGGTGTGGCAAGAACTTTAGATTGTCAGTTCATCTTAAGGATCACATAAGGACTCACACTGGAGAGAAGCCCTACCAGTGCCTCATATGCAAGAAGAACTTCACGCAGCGCTCCAACTTACGCACGCATCTATCAAAAATTCACAACGAGCAACTTGCATACGTCAAGACCAGACGTGGAGGGAAGTGCGGTGCCACGATGTTGATGACTCTCGAGCCTGGCGCTAACATCTCCACTGGATCATGTGCAGTCTCTGATGCAGGCTCAGCTCCCGCGTCTTTGTATGCCAAGGTCTTGCCATCTGAAGTGTATGCTTCAGACAACACCAGTGCTGCTGATAACCCCGGGTACCGTGGAGACGGGCAGCATAGTGAAGGCAACGCGACGCTGGCAAGGACTGTCAACACGGCCGAGATTGGCATTGATTGTTCTCCTCATGGTTCTGGAGATGATACAAGAAGTCACCACAACAGTGGAAGTTACAATAATCCCAGTGCCAAGAAAAAAAGATCGCGACTATATCCCAACTGTGAAGAAGGGGAAACGACACCAGTAGTTCCATTCTTATCAAAGAATACATTAAATTATCTTTACTTGGAAGATTCTCCGCAAGTGGATCCCGTTAAAGAAGAAACAAATAGGACACCGATAAAAGATGGTGAACAGCGTCAGCACCACTCCCTCGCTACACCACTCTCTCCTGTGCCTCTGTCTGACCCTCTGCTCAAGACACTCTTATTAAAAGGTGGTCCTCATGTCGCAGGCGCTACCAATACTGTCTTAACTTTCGAATCTTCCTTTAATAATGAACACAAGTCCAAAACTTCGACAATCATTACAGCCAAGGAATCAATTTCATCGCCTGTAGCTCCCGCTGCATCTGCTGCTGACGAATCCAAGGTATTGAGGAGCAGCGTAGACTCAAACGCTGAAACCGGAGTGATCATGGCCTCTGTTGGTCAGATGATGGGGAGTGAGAGTCCTGCAACGGTAATTGCCAACGAAAATACCACAATCTCGGCTACATTTGCGTTCGGCCAGTCTTCCTTGCCAACTCCCATAGGAAAAGATGGCATGAAGTCGCTCATTCTCATGGATGTCGCGAACAAGCCGCAACAAACTCTCTTCAAATTTGCGCCTGGCTTCGTGAAGTCTGACGGCAAAGGCTTGTCTGAACATGAATCCTTCATGGTGATTGAGGCTTCAGGTGTCGTGCCCCAGTCGCCGGTGCCCATCACCGTGTCCGTAGCCAACCAGCAGCCTCAGCAGCACAATATGGAGATCCTCCTGCAGGCCATTGATATGAAGGAGACGTCACCGTCGAGTTTGAATAAACAAGTGAGTCAAATGATTCCCGTGATGGGCACCTCTCCAGTCAACGTCAACTGCCGACCTCCGCTCATACAAAAGTTAGCGTCAAGTGTTTCGTCGTTGTCGCCACTTTCGCCCGCCATAAGCTCTTCAATATTCTCTACCTTCGCGATTCAAAGAAACAACAATCAGAATTCATTTTCTAGCCCTCCTACACTCATATCTTCAACTATGCTTCCCCCAATACCAGGGAGCAAAATCTCTGCTGCTACCCTGAACCTTCCCATATACTCCTTATCTTCTTCCGCCCCGACAACGCTTCTCTCGCATGTTTCTTCTCCTCTAATGCACTTGTCTCCAGCAGCCACTTCTACCTCTTCCATGCACCCTGCTGTGTTCCTCAGCCCCTCCACATCCATCGGTAGCATAGCGGCGCCAGCTTCTCCTTTGCTAGCTTCTACGTCTGTTATCGACACCCAGAGTGGGTCGTCTCCCCCCTTGCTGGTGCCCCCTGTGCTGGCCCTGCCCACCCCATCGGGACTCCACACACCCACGAGCGCCGCTGACGCCATGCAGCGCCGCATGTCGTTGGTGAGGAAGGACATGGAACAGCAACAGTTGCAGCACCAACATCGTGTCACTAAACTTGGCAGCAGTAATGAAGTGGACTCTTCTTCAGACTCCTCCATGCGGTCGGGCACAAGTGGAGCAGGTCGCGGTAGAGACTTGAGTTCAAATGCAGGCATAGCGTCTCCTCGACTCCGGAGTCGCATGTCGCCTGCCACGAGCGAGGAGGTATCGCCTGCTGGCACTGCAAGCAGCGCTGCCAACAGCGTCTGCAACACAGCTATACTGCAGCCTGTGCTCAGCTTTTCACCTCAGATGCAGCCTAGTGTCGGACCTCAACAACAACAAATTCTTTTGCCACACGTGCAAGCTGTGAAACACAAGCAATATCAACCTCGTACGGTGCACATGCAGAAGCAAGGAACTGGACAAATACTGCACCATCAACAGAAACAACTTCATATACTGCCTCAACAGCAACCTACGTCGACGACGTCTCCCTCGTCCACTGCCGCCCAGAGCCGCGACCGAGCTCGTCCTCAACTCCAACAACATCTGGTGGCTGCTACCTCACTAAGTCCTCTGAGCTTAGTAAAAGAGCGCTTAGTGACTCCAGTTATCATGGACACGAGTTGCTCAGCAACTAGCGGCACGAATAACGGAGGTGGTGTCATGTCTAACAACAACGTGCATGGCTCAACGAGCAGCCCTTCAGGCGACGTTAACAAGCGACTTGACACTTCCACCTCATGAGTGAGCTTTTGCTGCTGCCCGCGTAGTGTTTTCGAATCTAAATAAGTTACTCGTTGATAGTGGGATTATGCAAGTGTTGATCGAAATTACCATCTAATTCGGCAAATAATAAACACGATAACACGCTCCTTGTTATTTCTTCGTTGTTGTATCAGCAGTAAGTTATATACTCATGGAACTATCCTACAGTAAGGATATTTGGTCCCTAGCTTCACTACGGTCATATTTTGTCCGTGTTCTGAGTCTCCTCCTGCTGTCCGTGATGCAACGTGTGTTAGGGGACATTGGCGTGAATTTTTTTGCGTCTGCTCATCACCGATGATTCTGCAATATTGTCGACAGTAGTAGATTTATGGTAATCAATTGTTCAGGACTATGTTTTAAATTACGTCTCTTTTAATTTGTTAGTACAATTTAATAGTTAATTTAAAATTGAGTGCACCAAGTCATCCTCCCCTTTCGGGCATCCGTTACTTCTAATTCCTGGTGCTGCGAGTACATTCATGCTTGTCTTTCGGAAGAAATTTGGTAAAATTTTATCCTTTATAGGTTTTTTACGACATGAATTAGCGCGTAGCATCCAGCGAAACAATCAAGCTTTGATCTGCCACATCGAATTTTTTTTAACAGAACATTTACTTTTGACATTTACGTGCAGTTATCGACTGCAAAAACCGATGCAAAACCGTTTACTAGGTTTCTATGCTGTAATGCGATATTTTGTTGGCATGTTCTCTTCATAATTATTATTACATTTAATTTTACTGATTAATGAGGTTTCTCAAATCAGATCAATGATCTTCACAATTAATTTTAAAATTTGATGTTTTGTGGGATATGAGACAGGATTTCCTTGGTGTCCAGTTTGCATTAAAAAATCTTATTGGAGCATGGGGTTTAAGTGAAACAATTTACAAACGGATCTTACAAATCATGGGATGAGAGCGACTCGGAGAAAGTGGTCGGCTCACCAGACTTCTACTTTTTCCGTAAGCTGTCCCACGACCGTGTATACGCTCTTACTTAGTTCTTCAGCAGTTACAAGCTGCTCAGTAATTTAAATCAATGGCAAAACTTAGCAATGTTTAGCTCTATGTATTCACTTGCTGATCATGTATCATTTTTGTAGCATTTTAGGGTGTATCATATATTGCTGTTGTTGTTGCTTCTCATATTTCTTAAGAATGTTTAGTAAAGTCTAGATTTATGTTGTATGTGCCATATACGCTGGGAGGTCGAACGCATGCGCAGTTGACTCTATCTTAAGCGTCGACGCAAAACTACACAAATTTTTCATCATATCACACTACAGGTTATTAACTAAATCAACCCATCGTAGTAATCTAAATATCCTCGTGCAAAATACGATCGCAGCAAGAATTTTGGTGATGCAAACTAGTGTGATCATTTGCCATCGTAAGCTAAACAAAGAAATCTACGCTTCTCTGTCTCGGATAGTTACACCGTAGCTATTTAGTTGTTGAAAATCGTTAGAAACACCACTGTAAATAATGAATTACTAAAATTTTTCTTCAATTGACCTTTTTCTTCCAATTTTTGTCCTCGACTTTGTTTAGTCGAAACGATGACGATTTGCTATTGTCGATTATCACTGTACATAAATGGCCTTCGATGATCACACGGTGATTCGCAAGAGAATGTTCGCGTCGAAATATAATGCATTAGGAAACACAAATACGCCTGCCTTCTTAAATGTTTCAATTATCTACAAACCATACAAATTTGGTTCACAAACTTTGACATCGATTGCGTCGGCTCTCTTTCCCTTTGAACTCAACAAAGTTGAAAATTGAAGACCTGCGAGGAAGAAGTTTCGTTAACATTTCACTAGCCGTTCTCGGATGTCCGGCATCATCAGGCATAAATTAATGAGCTCCAAATACCAGGTTGAAATCGACAAGTTATTTGTATTAAAATAATCAGGCGTGTAGGCATGTGGATGTACCAGTTTTTGTGAAGTTCTAATGAAAAATGTTGGTCCTGTCATCTGCAGCGCTCGTCTTGTTCATTTGAATGCTATCTTTCTATTCGATACAATTACTAGTGATTGCATGGAACTGAAGGTTTGTCAGAATTTAGGGGTCGATCAAATCAACAGGCATTCCTTCAATCGAAAGAAATTCGTCAATCCTCAAGAATAGCGTACGGATGCTTTATTGAACGCCTATAGGGCGTCTAAGGGCGAGGGTTCCTAGTATACAAGTGCTTTAGATTCGAATAATTCAACGGTTCACAGCTTTGAATCAAGTGGTATGAGTTACACCATGGACAGGAACTCCATATTAGAGTGAAGTTGATTATATCAACGTTGGCAGTGTTGGAAACCGGCGATGTAAGCGAAAATGTTGAGATATTTGTCTATTCATGATGCTGGGTGCGCTCTTTCATTGATGTTTAAATGTAATTAAAGCATATACAAGGCCGCGACTCCGGTAAAACAACAATTGGCAGTTGAGGTTGAGAATTTCGAAAACTGACAGCACTTGTGTTGCAAACTGGTCACGTTTGCAATTAAGGTGGCGATGCTTACGTCACAGAAAACTTTCGCGTCATCTTCTAATTCTTCTCAAAGTTTTATCGCTCGCGGGAAATTATTTCCAAGTTCATACTTTGTTTGCTAAGCCATGTCAACCAAGTTATTCTCCAAAAAGTCGGTTACTCTGCGTGCTCATAAGCGGGCATCTAACATTATGCATTTGATTGGCGCCCTCCTATAGAGCATGTCTGTTGTTTTGTTACGACCTCTGTGTTCACCGTCTCGTGCAGTCCTGCATTGTGATAGAAAGTGCGCAGTGGATCGTGCATACCTTATCCTCGCCAGTCAATGACCGTATGAATTTATAACCTTGGTTTTGAAAATTTAGGTTTCGATTCCATTTAATAACAATCTGACTTCAGTTTTCGAATCATGCGAATGTATTTGCTATGATAATGTACATTTAACTTGTTACATCCATATATCATAATATCTTCTGACAATGAAAGGCTTCTTTAAAAACAACTAAAATTATTGGTGCTAGAGTCGGCCGATAAATGGGATACTAATGGAGATATGTATCATTTATGAGGGTTGTTACAAGCGACATTACTCCTTAAATGATTTATTCAACAATAATAGATTACACCCGTATCAAAATATATTTTGACTAATTTATGTGGATAATTTTCTGGATTCAAAGAAATACTTGGGGGAGCTTCAATAATTGTAACGTTTTCATCCTAACAAAGCTGTTATGGTTCTTAGTTGCTATAGTTAAGTTGGATTGTTAGATAAAATATTAGCTTGAGTTAAGTTCCGTGTTTATTTACCACTAAGTTGTCACGATATATTGCCTTGTCAATTCATGTGCATTTGGCTAACATTTACGCATTCATCAAGGCTGCCGTGACGTGTTCTCTTCGAATGTACCTCTAATTTCGTTGCAATTTTCACTCTTTATAACATTGCTAATATTTAGGCGCGTGAATTTCTAAGGACGCGTACTGGAGTGGCGAGAATCACGGTCATTTGCTCTGTGCATGAGCAAAATTCGGCCCAATATTAAATAAACTGGACTTTGAAATGGCTTGAGTTTATTTTCATCTGGCTCTTTGCCCAACATTCCTATAGAAACAACTTCGATCATTGCGCTGGTTTTTGGACTATTTTCATGTGCAGTTAGCTGAGATATCTGGGTGAAAGCTAACGAATCAATGCGGCGTGAAGGCTGACACTAGATTTCGTCAGGTGATACATAAAAATAACCACTTGTTCTGAAAGAAAATTCTACTAAATGAAATGTTCAAGACATACGCGCTGAAACTATTTAACACATGAAAAAGTTGGTATTTCTTTAAATCCTCCACCCTACTGCAACTGCCCATGTGTTTGTAAAAATCGACCATTGTCAGTGATCCTTTTATATTCCATCCCATCATGCTTCTCAAAATTTGTGTCAGTGGTGAAGAAACAATAATATCATGTGTAATAAAACTCATCTCGACGCTCATTACTTTCCTCACGTTCACGGCTCTACGCTCGCGTGCATACACAGACGCGTTATAAATAAAATAATCCTGACTTGAGCTTTAACCAATTAAACCCGTGCGCCTAATTCAAAAGACTTAATCGTGACGCTTCAGTTTAAGTAAGCCTGCCTACATGGGGGCATCAAGCTGTGCTGATTGTTTGCTGTAATTTCCCCAACATATGGCAGTCGTGTGTTGCGAGTGAAGAGTGGTCTTTAACCGTGCACCTCCGTTTGTCCTTATTCGAACTGATGTTTCTTTCGTAGGACACTGACGGAAGCATGGCACGTCTTCGCGTTCGCAGTTCGCTGGAACTTTACCACTCGAAAACAACGGAGGCTTGTGAAACTTCGACAGGACCGAAATTCTCTGTCATGAAGATCAACGTATCGGACTCAGTCAGCAGTGGAAGAATCGCGACAACGGCTGTCGTATCCGACTCTGGACTCCACTTGTCTCCTTCCGTATCTGTCACTCCGGTCTCTCGGGCATTCACTCAAGCCACTTCAGTTGTTCCGCCTATAATTACAGTCACTAGGAGCTTCTCTGTCCCTGAGAAATCTTCTGCGACAGGCGTGCGATATTCACTCCAATCGAGCATCAGAAATCAAGGGAAGAGGCTTCCTGGCACTTCTTTTTCTGATAGCTCCTCCACAAGCTCCTGCATTACAAGCTCACAAGCACCTTCGGTGCTGGTGAGCCAAACTGGTCCTGCTTCTACGTGTTCATCAAGAAGCAGCGCCACGTCACCCGCTTGCCTCTCTGTTGGTATGGAAATGCATGATTTCATAACGATCAACCCTGTAATGTCACTCGTACGTGACCTCAACTCCCCTATTGTTACCATCAGGCCACGCATGGCCTCAGCAGGCACCCCCAAAGTGTCTCAGGTAAGCTATATGCCTTCGCTGTCGCTGCCCGCAGCTACTACTGGGATGTCAACGACAAGCAACGTGTCCTCAGCACCACAGCCCTTGCATCCATCAGGAGTTGGCAGAGGAACTTACGTTCGGTCTGTGAGCAGCGGCAGCATGGGGAATGTGATCGCCGCGGTTCCACGGCTATATCATTGCGTTGCCTGTCCTTACAGTGCCATCAACTGGGAGAGTGTGAGGAGACACGCTTGGCGGCAGCATCAGCATGACATGACTGATCGGCCCTGACTTACACCGGTCCAATGATCACCAGCTAAATGCTAGTCTTGGATACTCGAGTGACGGAAGCCATGATAACTCGTATATGCATTCTTATTAATGCTGCCTGAAGGTTTACGTGGCCTGATTCTCCATCTAATGCGTCACTCTTCAGAATATTTCTCTGCAAAATCATTCGAGGCGAAGTTAGTATAAAAATTTGAGATATGTTAAAAAAAAAGTTCTATCCAAATTCAAATTAGTTTTTGCGTTCATCAAATGCAAACGTCTAGTTTTCGGGAACGGAAGCCAATGTATTGTTTCGGCTCCTCTAAATTAATATTCACGTAAGTGTACATCAATTAATAAAACAATTGTATAAAGCAATGTTCTCACTTCATTATGTAGCTTCTGAGTTTATTGTTAGTTGTACCTGTATTCTCATTATTTGTTTTGTTCTTAATTTTATTATTTTCTGATAAGAACCGTTGCGGTTTTTGTTCTGGTACTTCAATTTGAGATGAATGAAACTGCACAGCTTAATTAAAACATGCATAAACTCATGTCGTCATAAGGGTAGCTATTACTTCTCATAATTTTCTTATTCTGATATTATTTCCACTTCAGATGGTCCATAATGCGCTTTAGTACCTCGTATATCTTGTGTGCTGCTGCACACCAAATCTAAACCAACAATCGGCTGCGATCTTTTGTGACGAGTATTATACGTGTTAGACCTGCGATGACCGTGTCGACATTACCTCGTTAACAGAACTTAGCAGCCTGTTTTTAAAATTTATTTTGCCATGCTCAAATGAATTTCAAATGGTTGTTGGTATAGAATATAAATCATGATAGTGAAGTTTTACTCTACTTCTTTTGACACCAGAGACGAAAATATTACTTTGTTATGAAACATGAGTGTACTGTTATTTTTTCTCTCCAAAGAAGCTATGATATTCATTACTTACGGCGAGTATGGCGCATGCTTATAAATTTATGTCTTATTGCTTCGTAATTTCAATTATACATACAATTACCATCCTGAAATTGGTTAGAATGAATCTAATAAGAATTTACACCGCTCTGTTATTTTTCTATTATTTTATATCCGCTTTCGAAATCATTTCGAATCGATACCATCACTGTTTTGAATCGATCGTACAGGTAATCCAATACTATAATTGTTTATTGACACCGAGAACAAACTCATTAGAATCATTTCTCTTGTGTTCTACATTCAATTATTTTTTCTGTGTGCGCACAAGTTATACATTTGAAATATTTCAGAAGGGTTCCCAAAGTTCGCTATCGTCGGTAATGTATAAGTTGTTATAGTGCCCTGCGATGTTGCGCCATTCGTTCGCCTTGGGTGGTTGCGTCTACCTTCTCCAGTTCACAGCACCATTTCATGTTGCGCCGCCACGATGTGGATGTGGAATAGACGCTGTGGACTAATGCGCGATTAGGTTATATTAAATGTTCGTTAATATTTAGATTACGTTTTACTTTTTGCACCAAAGCCTCGCTACTCGTTTTAGTCAAATCGTGAACCAAATACGGATCTCACACCAAAGCTACATTGTCTTCACATTATAAATAAGCAATTTTTAGGGACGAAGAGATGAATTTAGATGTGACCGATGTGATTGAATGATAATTTTTTGGCATTACCGTAGACTTTCGAAGGGAAATCCCGGTGTCGAGTGCAAATAATTTCTCCATAAACTAGTGTTTATTTACAGTGAAGTGTTGCTTCTGCAGAAGTTGGTGTGAGTTGCTTCGTACATTTTCCGTGAGTTTGTCACTCTGCGTTGTTGAGTCGTTAGATCTTGCTTCATAACTGAGCTGTAATCGACATGAGTTTGTTGCACCTGTTACAGTTAATGCGTAGTTGCGATTGTTACTTAAAAGGCATTTATTTGTTGTTCTCCAATAAACTTTTTGTTCTTAGAAGAAGTGTGTGCTGTACCTCCTGCCTATGGGAATCAATATTGTTTTGCCTGAGGTAAAATACGCTGCAGGTAAACGTAGCCAAATGGGGCCCATTTGTCCACTTCACACTAATTTCTATTAATTGCCAGTCGTTTTGGAAGTTTTGTTACTCAAGTTGCCATTCTGATAGAGATCTTTGTATTGGTAAACATGGACACAATGCAAACGATTGCAGCGCTAGATGTGATGCTGCTTTAACGCCGTACCTGTGACTTTTTGCGCTTGATTTTGATAACATGGGTTCCTAACGATAAAATTTAGCGAATTTCAGTTATTCATAAAATTGCCTGTATTGTGTTGAAGAATCTTTGATCGACAGCTCAGTGCATCTGGGTTTTATTCACTAGTTTTGAAAATATTTGTATTAGATCTACGGCACTTAATTCCAGGCGTTTCAGTGCTCAATAGTGTCGCATTTAATACAAAAAACATATTCCTCGATTTGAAACATTTTTGCATGATTTCAAGGGTGACATGATGCAAGATTATTATTTACGTTGCCTAGCGTGCTGGACATAACGATTTAAGAAACGACCGATGTAGTTGAATGGATTCTTATTGGCATCACCGTCGAATGTGAATATTAAGCGAGTGTGAATTCAATGAGGGGAATATCAAACTAGTGTGAATTTAATGAACTCGTGTCCAGAAGAATGTCCGTACCGACTGTAAGCACTACTCTCTTCTCTTGTAGGGCAAGCCGTTGTGTACTGCAACTGACCATCACGACGTCACCAAAGATGAACCATCTGTTGCTGCCAGTCCTATTCTCTTCGCCATGCCTCCTTTGTGCGAGTCCTTTGGCAACAAGTTGCGCGTGTCTTCAGAAATGTTTGAGGAATCTACATGTGTCCTGAAAGATGCGGCCACCGCAACGCAGCGAAAAAATCCTTGTGCAAATTCGAGTCCTATCAGCGATGAACCCGAGTTGAATGTTCCCCTGCAATGCAGTGCAGCCAGCGAATTGATAACTTGTGAGCCAACGAACTCAGAATCTACTGGAAAACGCGCAGAATACTTGGATACCGTAAATTCTAAAGGACTTGATGCAGAGTTATTAAATTCTTTTCATGGCGTATCTGTAGAAGCAATAGATGAAAAGTTGGATCATCGCTCATCTTGTGGGATCGAATCCTCGGCACTGAATGCGGAGCAAGATAGTCCGCTCTCTAATGCCTCAACTATTCTGTTTGAGCCCTCTTCGGTGCACGTGACATCGCCACTGTTTGCAGATATGTCAACTCCTGGTGTTTCTGAGCAAATCCATCATTCTACAAGCAGGAATGTGTTCGATCTGTCAACGCGAGAAAAGGTATATCCGCCGTCGACTGATGTTCCTAGATTGGAGGCCACCAAGCCGAATGAAAATACTTCGGCTCCGATGTCCATGTCTTCATTAAGTACAATTCCTGAAAATGAGGAGGCGAAAGATGCCAAAAGTGAAACCATTCCGAAAGATCCGACCCATGAACTGGGCCCTGTTTTTTCATCGCTCATTCACCAGCAGAAGTCTACTTATGACTGTCGCCTTAAAAGGCTTCAAATAATTCATTGCCAGTTATGTGCTTACACAACCAATTCGAAAACTCAACTCGAATCCCATGCTCGTGAGTTGCATCCAAGACAATTTTCGTCCAAATTACGATCCCATCTGCTTAATCCCGCTCATGAAGTTCGACATGAAGCAAGCCAAATAATTTCTTGTAAACTTCACTCTTCTATGCCTAATTCGGAAATTCAACTCGATTCTCGAACGCGAGAGACACTCCAAAGCCAATCTATGTCCGAAATTCCATCCTTCCAGGCATCATCGTCTTCTCAACCAGTCACTGTGATTCAGCCACCTTTTCCTGGAACTTCATCTCTTTCCGCCTCCCATGCTAGGCTCATCCGACCGCTTCAGCACCCACAGCCTGTGTTTTTGGAACCAACGTTACATGACACGAATCTTACCTCATCCAGCAACTGCCGGGTCGCTCGTCCTGGACTTGAATTGTTTGCTCCACCGCAGCTGTGGAGCATGACAATGACAAACGCAACGCTCGTGCCCGCCATTCAAAAAACTCCTCCTCATCTGCGGATCGTACCCGAAAACGAGAAGAAATTCACTTGTCCCTATTGCTACTCGATAATATTTGGACGTCAGAAACTGTTCGATCATGTGTCCTATCATTCCAATAATGATCCGAGCTGCCACCGAAAAAGTTGGTGTCCTTATTGTATACTCAAATTCAGCTCCAAGCAACAGCTCTTGGCTCACTTTAAAACGCACACCGCCGAAGAAATTGGTTAATTTCACCGATTATATACGTAGAAAATGCATGGTTTTTGCAACAAAGTTGTCGATAAACGAATTAGTATTGTCCAATAGAATTGATTCTGTTATCTTCACATCATTGTATGACCATTCATCGGAAATATTTACATCGAAATAATAGAAATCGAGGCCATGTCTGTTTTTAGACATAAATTTAAAATTGATATCATGCATGTCGAAGTGAAACATTGCAAACGATCCCAAGTGCACATTGCAACGAGTATCAATATAAAATAAAGAAAGAACTTATCTCATGTGTACTTAGAATCGCTGTTGCCCTTTTTTTAAACACTCGAATTTAATCCGATATCGGTTCTCCTCATGACATCATCGTCACACTCCACTCCATTGTGTGCACTATTTATGCTCTCATTGAGGAATTGATTAGCGATAGTTTGAATTTAATAAAGTTTACAGTTTCTTTGACTTTACTCTGTGTTTTAATTGAAAAATTACTTGTTAGATTGACGCATGACCCCTAGCTGTCGTGCACGAGCGACGAACAATATTTCTCACATAATTGACATGCGTTGTTTTCAACGCGTTTCGTTGAAATGAAGATAAATTATTGTAATGGAGACTTGTACACTCACACGATTCCTCATCCGTAATGAAATTTGCGGTGTTTATAAGGTAATTTTTACGTATTTTGCAGTAAGTCCTTCTGTAAATCCATTATGAATCGCGAAATAAAACAGCTCGCGGTGATACAATTTGTTAGGTGCACGTTAGGAAACGTCAATTGCTGCAATTATGTGATGAACAATCACATGGTTACATGAGTGAAAATAATTCTGAAAGCAGTGAGCGTCATGCAGTTTTTACTTTTCTAGGTATGGGAAACCTCATCCATCGCAGTCCTCGGCTCTTCTTCAACCCGAGCATCTAGCACAAGGACTCGAAGACATGCGGTGTTGCAGATTTCGAAGTCGTCTGGAAAGTTTAAACCCCCAGCCCCAACGAAGACTTCGAACATTATAAGTGGAGACCAGACGTCAGGATATGGTATTGGAGGGAAGGACGAATTGAAGCACTTGAAGAGCAAAGACGACTTAGAAATTATTGAACTCAGTGACAGCCCTGTTGATTCTTCCTTGACATCGGAATCCGGATCTGCTACAGGACAGAATATCTTGCCGGGTTTGACCAGAACCCGTGGCCACTTCACCAATGGGAAATATCAATGCCGAAGGCCCACAAATTCGTTCTCCAGCTCGTCAATCACCGTCGGGACCGCCTCGATGGAGTTAACAGAGACTAGCATATGCGATTTGTTTCAAACCTTCGGCGATGAACAGTTTACTCCGTCTTGCAGCTCTGATGGTGGGCAAGATACATTCATGTCAAGTGCAATTGCATTGGATTCCGTATCAAACTCTGCTCCGGATCTTTTGCGTTACGCGTGTCAGTTTTGTGGGAAGAAATTCGATCGTTTGTCCAATTTGAAGCGACATCTTCTGCTACACACTGGCAGTAAACCTTTCCGTTGTCTCTGTTGTGGGTATCGTGCTGCACAGAAAGCCAACGTTGTTCAGCACATGGCCAACAGACATAAAGATGAAATCACTTCTTTACTATCTAAAAATGTCAGTATCAATGATCTCATCACGCCGACTGGGCAATAAAGCTTTTTTGAGACCAGGCACAATATATTATTGCTGGCTTACACGCAATTGTCTGAAAAATTAGGCCATGCATTAATTTTTTACGGTAATTCCGCTGTTAAAACTTTCCTGTCGCACTATACGTACATCGTATTCGTATGTTGTTGCGACTCTTCGTAACTGCAATATGTGTGGTTTTTTTCCTTTCACTTTTTGTCTAGAATTATCCTGCTCATTCATAGGATACCTGAAAATACGATGTTATTCGTGTGTAATAGAATATCAAGGCTAAAATTTAGCGTGTAGGTTTGTAACTGACACGACGTTTGTGCTGGAGAAGTTTTTTGTTGCTAAAAAGTAGCTTACGATAACCTAATTTGTTGTTTTCCTGTGATACACTTTATTTCATTAAGTTTTATAGAAACATGATCCCACAGAAATGGCAAAAAATGCAAACTCAATAGTACTGCTGTTTTTAATCATTGAAATTTGCAAGTATATCGATTCGTTACTTGAACTGCGCGTCAATAATTAACGAGAATTTAATTTCCTCGTTTATTCCAAACCTGATTATCTATTTTTCATGTTTTATAAATTACCCTCATACCGCGTACGAACGATTTTCTCGATTATAGGTCACTTTTCGGGCTCATTATATCCGCGTTAACATCGCCACCACAATCAAGAAATGTATTGCTGAAGGCATGCATTGTATTGTCACTCTCGGTATCTGTTCTGAGGCTAAACTTGATAAGCTCCGGGAGAACCTAGGCCAACCCGAACGTCTTCTGCTTCAACATATAGTCTACGGTTACATTAACTGTCTTCAATTATATTCGTATCTATAAATACCTGGTATCTGTAATTAGAGGAAGGGTTAAACTGTATGCTATGTGGTGGATTAGGGCTTATTTAGGTGCAGCAATTGTGGTCTTCCTGGGTTGCCGATAAAATGCTGTGAACGGAAATTAACAACTAAGAAATTTTATTTTATTCTTTATGTTGAATAAACTAAGACGCTGAGTGGAGACTACATCCAAATAGCTATATAACCCAATAACTGAAAGTAACCTCACTATGATCCAGTTAGCATTCACATGAAGATATTTTGTAAAACTGTCTTCAAAAATTCGGTATAGAACGAGAAGTGCTTGAGGCTGGAGACGGAAATCTACCCCTACCGATGCATTGGTCCCTGCGATTAATTTTCTAATGTTCTTACAATTCAAGGATATATTTTTGGGTATTCATACTTGCTCAGAATTAAATTGTCTTATGTTGCAATCGTAAGAAGGGAAAAGTTAGGAACCATTCACTTGCTCAGAAGTGATTAGTCGCAATTTTCGTTTTCTGTGAATTGCTGCAGTATGAGTCTGACATTTTGTGGGTAGATTTTTATGAACCATCTCACGTTTTTTTTTTTTTTTTTTTTTTGACTCGCAACACGACCAAACTTCTCGCGACTCGTCAGAGTGTAAAACTGTATATCGTCTTTTTTCTGTTAAACTGGATTGAGTATTGCTAAAATCGGTCGAATGGAATATTGTAACATAAGACGTCGGTAAAAACGGAGTGTAATCATAGCTGGCCACCTAAAAACTAATTATTGTTACATGCAAATAAAGGGTTTTTACTCCCAAATGCGAGTTTGATTATTACCACCTAAATTCCCCAAGCCAATATTTCGATTCTCATCAGAAGGATGAACGGAAACGGTTCCGTTTGGGCACTCATCGGTTCCGTCTATGTTCGAATGCACTTGTGAAGGGCGATTCAGTTTTTGTGAGAAAACTATCTTTAATTTTTTGGCGTATCGTAAATTTTTGCCTTGCTTTTCTTGTTTATATTTAAATTTTTTATGACGTGCTTATGGGAATTTAATTGGAGGCAAACTTTTAGGAGTAGTAGGTGATCATGGGCGAGAAAGTTAATTTGCAGGCTTCTCAAAATAGAAGTACGAAACAAACTTTACTTGGAGAGTGCAGAATTAGGAAGGCAATTCAATGCAACGAAAGCAACTGAGACGTTGTCCCTATACGAGTTCCTTCCGTGCCTGTCCCAAACGCAGGAAAGCATGAATAAAAAAATTTTTTGAGTGACTTGCAGAAAAAATCAAACGACGCCAAGAGTCAAGCGAGATATGATCTGTTAGTCGTCCTCGTGAAACATGAACGAATAAACCTACGATCAAATGAACGTAATACGTTTTCCTTATTGCAACGCTTATAAATGAAAAATATTTTTGTAGAGAGCCTCCACAGACCTTTTCGTATAGAACCCAAATGCGGACAAAATTTGCGGCCCAATTAAGTGTTCGAATAAAAATTTGTCTCATTCGAACAGCCTTGTTCAGTCATTGCTATATTTGGTTAGCCGAATAATATTTTTTCCTAATTATCTTTAAGAAAGATGTGGCAGTGTATTATGGATAATATTGAGTTGACATATATTTCTTCAACTTACCTCTTATGGACACTGGTATTTCAGGAAATATAAACACATCTTCATATAGCAATACGAGACTTTTTAGTGATTTACCAATCCATACAGTCGCAGCTTTTAGGCTTTCTAAGTCAATGTCCCGACACTGAATCTCCCTTGTGTGCATGTTGTTTTATTTAACTTTTTCGTTGTCAGATATCAATTGTTTATTAATGCGTCATAAGAAATTAATCATCATTTGGTAATGTCTGATTTATGATCTGCCTCACAATTGTTAAAAACTAAGCTGATTACTCGAAGGAATTTTATTTGACTTCTTTCACTAAATACCGCTACACGAACCCAATTTTGATTTTCGACGACAACCGACGTTGTGATCTCTTTCTAATCCACGTCGTATTTGCTCTATAGATCACGTTTCTTCAAGGACCTAGATTTTTCTATAACTATACAAGTAGCTTTAATTTCCATACATTATTTTAAATATTTTGCAGTTCAGAAATGATTTGATTTGACATCAGCAGGGGTCGCTGTGGAGTACGTCGGACAGAGCGCTTCAAGATCTCTTCGGCTTCCGCCACCCTGCGTTCGAGGTCAACGGATCTGTTGTTAACGATGGTCAGGTCCAAGAAGACGATGTCATCGTTATGCAAACCTTGTGTGAAACTACGAATAGATACGTGAAATTGTATTGCTGTCCCATATGTAGCATCCAAATGCGGCACAGGAACAACATGCGTAAACATATACGAACTCATACGGGAGAAAAACCGTTCAATTGTCAGTTTTGTTCTTTTGCTGCCGCTCGGAAGGATTCCCTCACTCGGCATGTGGTCATCAACCACGGTCAGCAACAACCCAACAGCGCTAGTTAACTGGGCTCCATGGTTGAACTATATTAGGTTGACCCACGAGATGTTCCGTCTTTCAGTTCAGCTTTCTTGTTACGTCACGTAGATCGAGAAAGGTAAACAAACCCGTCATTCCCATGACGGATTGATCGACTGGTTTGATCGCATTTCGGTGATTGGTTAATGCCCGTGACGTCACTGAGATCAGTGACGTCACAGGCGAACAACGAACTACATCCGCAAAAATGAGCTTCTGGATTGGTTGGCTGATTTGATCGCATTTCGGTGATTGGTTAATGCCCGTGACGTCACTGAGATCAGTGACGTCACAGGCGAACAACGAACTACATCCGCAAAAATGGGCTTCTGATGGGTCAACCTTATACTATTTCAATCATGACTGGGCTCTACCCACAACATCTCTTCAAGCTTTTTAATCTCTGACGCCTGTAATGGTATGCTTCGTTTACATTTGTAGATTGCGCAGTTCTAGGTTGGATTCTAGGATATACAATTTTATCTTTCTTGAGAGCATCGCTCCGAATATTCTGACATTTGGGGATCTCAAGCGTTCATATTCTGAAAAGGGAGCCTTTTCGGAATTTTTTCTTATATTAAGGCAATTGACGTACAAATTTGCTTGCTAATCGAACATTATTGTATAACCTAAGAAACTCCATATTAATGAGAGTTCCAATAAAGCTTCAATGACATTACCTGCTTTTTGTATTTATTGATCTTCTTCGAGCAATGTTTTGTAAAAATGTAACAACTAGTCATGTAAAGATAGTTTCTCTGCTACGTTGTTTTGGGCACTCGTTCACAAACGAGGAGTAAGAATCAAAACTCCGCGATGATCGATCTTGAAATTTTGATCGATCTGGCCCATAAAATAAAATGAATGATCGATCTGGCCAATGAAAGAAATGTTGAGAAAATCTGAAGATTAAAAATTCTTAAAATTTAATTTGAATTTTTATCCTACACGCGTTGCATGCTTCCAGAATTGATCTTGAGGTATCCAGCTGTTATAGATAGAAATCCAACTGTTATTACATTAGATATGTCAGTACAAGTCGCTGAAGTGACGCCACGTTCACCCAAATGTTGCAACGGTTACTGCAGATAGCAGCGCCAGTCTGCGAGGCTCTAGAACTGCAACTGTCGACCTGCCCAGTTTTGGGTATCAGATGCCGTGTCCCGTACATGGTGGTTAGGTATAAAACTTAGCTTCTGTCTTACATTGACTGATTTTGAAATTATTTGTTATTATAATCTAGGGCTAACGGATAACCTAGAGATCTCACAGCTAATTTTTTGTGTTTTGTAATATAATGGTTGAAGTAAATGAATTTGTAGTAATGATAAAGTGTTTGCTGGAATTATATATACGTCCAGCAAACGCAATATTTCAGTTTTCACAATAATAATGAACCCATACACACAACATTATGGCGCAATAATATTGAGCGTGTAGAGGCCGTATTGACGGGTTGCGTAATTTTCAAGATCTTTAAAATATATTGCACAAACTGGAAAAAACCTATGTGCCTGTCGTCTAGGGGTCGTATTGTGCTGATTCAAACGCCTATCGCTCCTTCGAAACGTTTATGTGCATCATGTGTCATTATCATGGCGGTTGAAAAAACGATTGCTTCTTAACTTTATTATAGTTCATAGTGGTCTCCAAGCTGTGTGGGATTTAAATACAAAGATAATACTAATCGTTGGAAAAAGGGGAGCAGTACGAGATACTGACTAAAAAGTACTCTAATTTTTTAAATACATATTTAGCAACTTTCTGTGAATAAACTTCTACATATCAATAAACCAATACCTTGCTATTTCTTCTTATCTGCAACCCTTCTATTTTATATAAATTCTACAACTTTCGGCCACATAATTATGACATAACAAGATTCAGTTTTGCTCAAAATGTTGAATTCGTGAAAGTCTGGAAGGGACTGTATCCAATATGGTTGTGTCAACTTGTGTGTCTGTGGACGTGATTGCGCAATCGCCCAATGTGGCTCCTAAACACACAATATTATTGCGCAAACCAAAATATTGTGGAATAATATCGAGCGTCTATAGGCTGCGGTCAATATATTGTGCACACCATATTGCGCAATAATATTGTGTGTCTAAGGGCCGCTTTAAAATAAGGCGTTGGCGAAAAGACAAATAATTTAAACGTTCTATGAAACAGCAGGTATAGGCTATTAGTGTGCCGTTTATTTCAGCAATGCCACTATAATAAGAAATTAGACTCCAATCGTGTTGACTTACCTATGCCAATAATTCTCAGCCTTTTTGAAATCGAGTACCAACTGAAAGTCCCGTAAAGTCACCGCATACCATCAGCATTCGATGACTAACATATCGATTAGGAATACCATATATTTACCGCATTTATTCCATATTAATTTGATTTAATTCCTTTGTAATTGGAGAATTAGTAAACATGCTGCATGAACTTAACGATGTGTTGCTATGGTCAGGCATGTGGCGTGTAAGCATTGTTGCCAATTCAGATATTTTTCCTTTTAAATCTAGCGTATTTTCAATGCATTCAGCGGAAAATTCAATGCATTAGCTTTAGCGGAAAAAATACAGGTAAAATGACCTTTTTAGCTATAAAATTGGAATAAAGAGCGTAATTTGGCCTGAAAAGTCAGATTTTAGCTTGAAAATCATTTAACGAGTAGGCAACACTGCTGTGGCAGCGGTGGCAAACCATTGCTACAGGTAGATTATTTTGTGTTAGGCAGCAAACATTTTCGTTGAGAATTCAGGAGCCCGAACAATGAATAAAAACCATCAATTACCTCTATTAAAGTCTCCGCTTCCCACCTGAATAGGTCACTGTTGAGGCTCGAAGTCAGCTAAATCTTTGCTAAACAAAGTTTTCAGCGGAACACAGTTTTCTAAAACATCACACACTTTACGTTGAAAAAGAATATTTATGAATCGATTAAGTTCATTGAACAAAGCTTCGTTGAATCATAATGATTTGGTCCTTTCCATACTCACGGTAAAGATAATAATATTCATTTTGTATATCTCCGAGTATTTCCTAAGAAGACAGGTCTCGATCAATTATCTGAATTATGCCTGTAGTTTATGTTATTGATGGTAAAACATGTTTAGCTCACATTGATCATTGACGTGTTGAAAGTATTTAACAAATGTTAGATAACAACATATTTTTCGATAATAAGGAGATAAACATCTATTCTAAACCAACGGAAACAGATTGCTTGTTCAGTTTGAATTGTTGAAGCTGCATATACGATTGTCATTAACTGTATGCGTCGCAGCTCAGCAGATGAAAGCACAGTGTTTGTACTGCCTCATGACCGTTAGCGCTTCATCATAATTGTTGCAAGTTAGGCACGTTGCTGACATGACAGCCATGACTCACTCAACCTCCGCCCAGGGCATGGGCATGCTTCAAATTTAAGTTGTGAAAGTTAGGTAACGACATTCTAGAAAATCACCAGCTTGAGGATGATTTTTCATTGAAATAATGTCTGACACCTTTATAGCTGATATACGATGTTCTCTTACGTACTTCTAGACACACTGGTAAAATGTTTTAACTACCTAGAAGTTTATGTCTTGAGTATGGCATCGGATGTGGCATTGTGAAATAAGAGTTTCTTGCCAAATCTTAATCAAATCTACATCAATAAAAATATAACGCTTTTAATTGGAAATAATAAAACTGTATATTTTATTTCATATTAATTGAACGGGGAGAGCTAATCGCCGTGCGTGGGCGAACTAGTCCCTTGGGCGGCTGTGCTCCGCACAACCGCTTCGCCCGCTCTCTTTCTTCAAATCTTCATAAAAAATTATAAATGAGTTATTCACACAAAAAATGAGTCCATACGCATAACAAATATTGCTGAAACATTGTAAGGAGCCTCAATATTATTATTAATGACTACTTATAATCACTCCATCATTTTACGTACCTCAGTACGAACACTCGTATTTCTGTTCTGAAGTGCGACATTGCATATTTCAATTACAATTATGATGTTCTGTGTGAACTAAATTCTAATGAAATAATGGAAATGGTTTCTAAATAGTCACTTGATGACTAATTAATGTCTTAAATGCAGCGAGAGCTGACTTATCATTCTTTTATTCAATGAAATTACAAAAAAACTCAATTTGTGAGGTGAATCTATACACAAAACCATCAGTAATTTATTCTATTCCCATGTATATCCCTGTCAGATGAATTTTTGAGGGAACCAATGAACAAAAGAACATTTTCATGACGTTAAGTAATCTCCCGGTAAACAATATTATTAAATAATAAACTAAAATAATAACACGTCACTTCCTACATATTAGATGCTAAAACTGATATATAGGATGTAATAAAACAACACAGTTAACACATAAACTTTTGAATCATGGTTTGCTGATGGAACAAGTTTAAGTTTCCGCATTATTTAACCCAGCAATTATTTACTTAAAAGTGGATTCGTCATGAGGGAATATTAATCTAATAATCTCGATCATTACCAATGAAGCGGAATGTCAGCTGCACAGACATTTCAAATAGCCCGGCATCACGTCATCGAAAGCCCGGCCAATGAAAGAATTCGATACAAGTCGTGTTTCCTCTATCCGCCAATAGCGTTCATTCTTTTTACATGGCATTGAATTGAGCCAATGGAAGAGCTTCATTTGTAACGTGCCAGGCCAGCTGGGTTCGGTTGAGGCGCGCGGTACAATATAAGAATCTGGGACGCCGACTGACAAAGTGCAAACGACAGTTAGCTCCAGCATAAGTGGTTGTGTGTAAGCAACTTTTCTTCTGTACCGAGCGTCTTCTTTCTGTTGGAAGTAAGTCTTGTTATTAATATTTATCACAAAATTATTCTATGATTTTGAAGATTAATTCTTGATTAGAAGCCTTTTACATTGACTTAAAATAGTGAATAAATAGAGTTTTTGAAATGTTTATCGTAAACAAAGATTAGTTGGTTCACTCTTGCTAGGTACAATATTTTATGAGGGATTTTCTGTTAAGAATATGGTATATGCCTATATGGATCTACTGCTCGATCCTTAAATGAAAGTTTCGTTTCACCTCCTTTCAATTTGAAATTATCTGCGCAGTTCATCTCGTGTACGTAAGCCTTTGTTCTGTGGCTTGTGGCTTTCTAATAAACGGGCAGAGGCCAGTAGTATATACAGTACTACCCACGGCCACAGCTGCTGCCAAATGCCAATGGATTGCATGGCATTGCCGCGTATGTTTCTGTTCATAATGTAATGCTAATCAAGCAGTGTGTAGAGGATGTGCTGAAACTAACCATGATGAAGCACTGCCAGTCCGCTGAATTTATCGAAGTTTGACTATACTATAGCCATAGCCCATAGGTAGGTAGGCCTTTATAGTATATCTGGTGCTCATTACATGATTACTTAGTTATTAGTTACTATGATATGAAGACACAGGTAATAGAAACTATCTGCAAGGCAGGGGCCTTGAATGCGCATTTACTACTGTCTACTGATAGGCGACTCCGTAGTCATTTTCTTCGTGCAATGAGCATTTTATATTTTTATAAACATTTTATGCCATATTATCGATCAATTCAGTTATTACAGGAAGATGATGCTACCTGTCAGAAAGAAATTTGATCTTCTGACTTGCTTAACCGGTAACACTGATTCACTGAACTCCGTTTCACTTGTGACGGAAACTAAGAATGCTGTTCATTTAAATTTCTGGAGTATGTCCTTTTTTCCATCACAGTTCCTGGTTTGACTTTTTAGTAACCCATTTAATTTTTGTTGCAGAATTCATCATGGGAGTTGAAGATGAGAAATGTGAGTATAGTTCGTATTATCAGACCGTACCACCTGTTGCATGTCGGAGCGTCCAAAAAAGGCGTAGATACCAGCTTGTAATTCAATCTAGTTTAGTCACTCCTCATCTTCAAAGGTAAGTTTTCTATCTATAGGGTTTATTTGAAGAAAGCTTTCAAACGCGTACCGTTTTTTTAAAGGCCCTTCTGCAGTTTACTTAGTCATTTCACTAGCTGAAGCCTGAACCATTCGTGACGACGTCGATATGATGCGTGGTCGGAATTTAGGCTACGACTCGTGAATTGTGGACTGTGGTGGATATTAAATGGCCGCTAAAATATTAACCTTGTACCTTTATATCGCTACGTTTGAATTGCTGCAAATTGCAGTTAAATCATTCTTACATTGTTGGAAGTTCTATTGATTCACGAACTTCTTATCATAACTCGGCGTTGAACGACTGCTCACACTTGGCAATTTGTATCAGCGGACACAAAAGCCATACTACAACGAGAATGTCGAATTCGCAGTATAGGGGCATTTAGAACCTGGATAATCGGATAGAACGAAGAGCGGCTAGCTACTATGGTGGCCTCATGCGAATGATGCCCTAATTGACGTAATATTTTACTTCTTATTTTTGCAATCGCTGCGTATGTTTTTTCTTTAGGTAATGTATTAAAGAAACTTGCACATTTGCGTCTATTTAAAATTCGACGGAGTAACGAAAATTTCAAAGTTTGCTGCTTGTTTTGTATTCGACTACATCGAACAGCCACGATAGCCTTGTGCTTGTAAAACCGGATTATATTGACTCCTGAGAAACATTAGTCGCGGTTGTAAATTTTCTAGTTCACAGCAGTGATCACAGGTTCGACACTCGCCGGCTATTCCAGCTCGCCTGCCGCTGATCTCGTCTGGCGAGCTACGGCCGGCGTGACTCATGCCTTAAAGATGCACTCTTCTTCCTTATCCATTCTTATACACTTGCATCTTCACACATCTTCGTTCGCCTGATAAGCAATCTTGTATTTCTGTATTTTATTCAATCACCTAGTCATTTTTAACATCCATTCTGTGTACAAAATTTATTCATTTTTACCCGCATCTTTTCCTCCTAACTACGTTGGCTTTTTTCGTCTTCGTATTGCTTGATGCCGCGCCGCAGACGGCAAGTTCATCATCCACGGTCTTGCTCTGCCGACCTTATTTATTAAATCTATAACATCATGGCTCGCGCGTTATTGGTGTTTTCCCACTGCATGTCTAACTACATTTTACCTCACGGATGATGTCACCAATCCTCATGCCTTCAATAGCTTGAATGAACCGGAAGTTGCGGGTCATTTATGTTGCCAATTCAATATCTCGGAAGATTAGACTTGGAAATCGTGCGGTGCCGTTGAGAAAGTTTCAAAACCCTAGATTATTGAACTGCAGCTGGAATTTTGTTCGTGCAACTAAAATTTCATTTGCATTCGATGCAAGAGGTTTATCGCTCGAATATTTAGTTTCGTACTAAGTGGATGCGGCAAAAGGTGGTGCTGCAGCTGCTGCTTGCGGCCTATGTTCAATCGATGAGGCTGGCGCTCTTGTGGAGCTCGTCTCTCACTCGCCTTCTCTCTCACCCTCTCTTGCTTTAATGGATGCTTGAGGGGTAGGGACGGGTGATGGGCGCGGTGGCATGGTCGTTTTCTGTAATAGTTCAGTAAAAATAGATCTGAAGTTCAGCGGCAATTGCTTGCAAGCTCAGAAGTTTCGAAGAATAGGATGCCGATGAAACGAAGAAAAATGGAACAATTTTAATCAACCTGAATTTTTTTGCGATTTATAGGGTACGCCTGCATCAAGTGCTATTAATATTTTATTAGGGTTGTACAAACGTTTTAGAATTACAAAGGATACTATAGTTGCTGCTTACTGTACATATAGAGTTACTGCTTACAGTTGAAAATTCTTTTGAGGGTATTAGTTCGACTTCAAGATTGGAAGAAGTGAACTTAGAAATTTTAAAATATGAAAAATGTGAATACTACTAGATTAACTGGACTCGTGTGGATCACTCCTAATAATTGCTAATTAGCGCTTCTAAGTTCCTGAATCTGAGAATTCCTATGGTTCTGCCATTTAAGTGAAAAAAACCCTTATAGTACTCGATTAATATCGATTTTCGCAATAAGGGTACTAGGCTAACTCCTGAATCCACTTGTGACCACTCGGTCTTCTGAAGTTTGCATGAAATTCTGTAGAGGGAAGTTTGAAGCCGAGTTGACATGATTCGTCAGACACGCCTATTGATCAGCTCACCTGGTGGAGCCTCTGCTTGGTGTGGCGCCAGCTTCAACCCCCCATGAGATGTGGACCTGGGCTCAGGCCTGACATTAGACGTCATCCATATCGAATAGACAGACTTGTAGCCAACTTACCTGACTAGTCCAGCGATTGATCTCTTGCATCTTCCACACATAACGAGCAAATTAATAGTTAATACGTAACTTCCATAGAGCCTCTCCAATTTCTGTTGCTAGAAATTTAGGCAACATGATTTATTTTCCGCCAGCTCGTGTGGATACTAAGATTGGCTTGTTCTCTGCGTTTCAGTCGAGTCCTAGGATAGGTGCAATCTAATTTTAACTGAACTGTGACTCATAAACCTGTTTTGTTTTATTAACAATGAGCTAATGAAGTTTTTCGGTTTACATAAATAACCTCAGCCTGGGTACACGAAACAAAAATGAAAAAATGATCATATAAACGTCGTTAATGCATGGAGGAAATATGTTGGAATATTGCAATATGTAAACCTCGTACCGGCTAGCATAAGAGCCACTTATCAGTTTTTTATGATAATCTTCCTTCAAGATGTTAGGTGTCAGCAATATACTATCCAGTGATCTCACTGACGGCATTTCCCGCTCCGCTCATATCCTGACCGCTAGCATTCAAGCAGGTTCCTTTTGTGTGCCGCGTGAATCGTGTATTAGCATTTACAGTTTTTTTTATAATAACACCGAAATGTCATATGGGCCCGGGTGTAATTCAGATATTCTTAGCTTGGAGCTTCCTTCGACGGTAAATCATGTGTGAATTGCATTTTGGAATCCTTCAGAAGGCGACTTGACAGCTGCTGTTACATGTCGGTGAATCTAATTTTGTCGTATAGTAATACCTGAAGCCCGATTTGAACGTATTGGGGGAGGGTTTAGCCTCAAAAAGCAGTGAGCGTTTCATTTCAGTAGGGAAATTTCATATCAACCGTAAAAAATTGGTGTATCCTTCGACTTTTTATCGTTTGAATTGTGCTGAACTGGCAAGTAAACGTACGAATAAACAGTTTTTTCATCGTGCGAAGTGCTTAGAGTTTACGGGCAGTTAGTAAGATTTTATTTTTAGCGTCAGTTTTCTATTTTGCTAGCGTCCCATAGACTCTTGGGGATACATCAGGATTCATCACCTGGCGATTTCAATGACAAAATTGTCACTAGAAATTTGTTATGAATTACTTACATATATGCTCATTTTATATTTATGCCATCAAGCTGTTCTATGTTCGTTCGGTAGTGCATATTCGTGTATGTTAATATGAGAGCAAGACATGGAGCTGTTAATATTATTTTAATAGATTTCCGTCAAAATCGCAAACAATTCTGCATTGGAATATTTTGGTTGGAGTTCGCTGACGTGGCGCTTTGTTAAAGTAAATTACTGGTAGAATGATCCCGTGTAGAAAAATAGACTTGGTAGAAACCATTTGAAAGAGACAAGTCTGTTTTTTGTCTTCTTGGCTTGGCAATAGCAGGAAGCTCCAGTGAGCTCGAACACTAGCTTTGACAGGCCTCGTTAGCGCAAGAACCCTGATAAGCGTCCTGGCAGCTAGTTAGACGGCCAGTGTTCTCTTTGCTAGTTGAATGAAGGGACAGTGTCTGTCTCTTTGAAGTTCGGGATCTTGGGCTGTTTACTGACTCAGCCTCTTGTCTCGAGATTTTCTGCTTCTTGGAACTGAGTTCTTGGAGATGGTTGATTAGAAGATTGGAAATATCGTTTTAAGCTCACCATGAATAAACATGTGCACCCTCGAGATTTCCCAATTTGGTGCGAGATTTTACTTTCATATATTGCTCATGTATTAAAGTGAAATTTCTGTTTCGGCAACTTGTGACTGCTAAAATTACTACCGACTTTTGAATTAATAAATTATACTCGCAACGTACAGAACTCAAGTTTATTATTATTATCATTATATTTTAAATACGCCTTTCTTATTGAAGCAGAGCGCTATCTTTTGTATTTTTAAGAGGAGCCTAAGGAGCCACCTTCGCTCAGTATGTAAGTATATCTGGCTAATAGCTCTGGGTGTCCATTTGGGAGTCTCAATGAGTCAGGGCAGTCGCGAAACCCTGGACGCCGAGAGAAACAAACGGCGCATGCGCTCTCTCCAAACCACACCCCTTGCGACTCTCGCTTGCTGCATCTGTAAAGTGTCTAACTTCTAGCCTTACACGTATTCGTTAACGATAATATATTACTGCGAACAAAATACTTAGCGTGGTAGGCGGAAGTACTGGGGGCGTAATATTGAAATTATCTTCTGATTTCCCGCTTACAATGCCATGGTGACGATGCAGAGGCAGCCGCTCCCCTGAACTGCTTCCTTCCCTGTCCCCGGAGTGTTGGTGCTGCGCCACACTGAGCCAGCAGCTCGACTCCAGTCGGTGGGTCATTTCCAGTCAGTCTTGTGCTGGGCGTCGTCGTGTTCGTGGTGTTCTGAAATCAGCCGCTTGTGTCGTTGGCCAACACCCATCACACAAGTTTACCATTGTCTGCTCCGGCCCGTATAATATTCTTATTGCCTTTGGTCACGATATCAGAGAACTCAAACTCACTGCACTTGATGCCGGTGTGTCGATCGATGTTCACGTTGGGTCAACTTCTTATCGTCCCCTGCATGGAAGAGTACCACGCCTTTTTTGCCGGTGTCGTTCTCAAAGCTGAATTTGATGATAATGGATTTCCATCCAAATCTTTGAATTATTGTTCCAGTTCAAACGATCAGGGTAGCGTTCATGTGCTGGGGTGCATAGTTTTTTTGCATTGAAGTTACTCCATTTGACCTTATTTATTGCGCTGTAATTATTTTTCACTACTCGTCAACGCTCTAGCTGATAATTAATCCATTTTCTATTGCATTGCGTGATGAAATGCAATCTGACTAATTGCAATACGAATAATGAAGTAGATAAACGTATGGCAAGTGCATATTTGGTTTGTTCCCTATGCATGTAGGTATTTGGAGCGTGGTCGCTATGCCGATACCTTTTTCTCAGCTATTTTCTAGTTATTTTCTTGGCATTTCCGACAGGGCCTACATTCTTTTATTAAAGTCTGTACCAAATTGAAATAATTGTTTAATTAGGATATCCATTCGAGTTAGCAATCATGATCATTGGACTTTTTACGGACTCCTTCCTTCGATGCTTTTGTCACACATGCTCAGTGAACTCGGCCATTGCAGGTGAGTTCCGAATGATACCTACGTTTCTATAGCTAAATGTAGATTTATTTGATTCGTATAAAGTATGCTGCATGATCTTCGAAAATCATTGATTGAATTGGTCAACTTCCAGATTTGATGATTACCCAGCAGATGAAGCTGAAGTTGCGATCATTGTCTTCATTACTGGTCATGCGTCAACAATATTGTTGGTACTGTTGACGTCCAAGACCTTCAATGGAGTCTTACCAGTGGGTTACTAAAATAACAATTCCTACTGGAATCGGGTTGAGAAATATTTTTGTCGGTGACTTAGTCCAAAGAATATTTTGCTAGATATTCTGCGATTCGCATAAGTGAAATGTTGGTATTGTTTACCGCATATTTTCTATAGGAACTCTGTATGCTCCTTTTTCATTGTGGTGCGTTAAGTTTTCACCTCATCCTCTACTCCTCTACCGCCGCTTCTATTATACTAAGGTATCCTCATAAAACCGCTTCATGCGTTGTCTCAAGCGCAGCTGTGATTTTCTTGGCAAGGAAGTCAACGTTTCATGCCTGGTTAGAGCAGGTCCTAGTCAGGTCAATCATAATCCTATCAAATTTTTAAGATTTATATGATTGACTACTTACTCTATAAGATGCGAATAAAGTTTTTCTATTTAAGATTTCATGCGGTAATGGAAGCTAATTTTTCGCCTGCAATTTTGATATCTCTTACAGAATTGCGGGTCGTATTGCCAAGAAATGACAGCTTTTTTTTTGTCGGTGTCGCCCATATACTACAGATTTTTGAACTTCATCTAACCTATCACAAATTCAAACTGTGTAGCACTTACAGCCTAGTCTAAAAATTGAAGGCAAACGAGACTACCCGCAACGTTATTTCAAACTTTTTTTCGTCAGCCAATCTTCATTCGTTTTGAATCAAACTTTGATTGCAATGTTTATGTGTGCTGACGCCAATAGACTCCTGCGTTTGGTACTTTTTCCGTACGAAGCAAGACAACATAGTTTGTCCCGGTTAGCAATGAAAACCGGATTAATTCAGCATTCCTTGGAAATTCCGGAACAATACCGAGACGAGACGTCCAAGTTAAAATAAGAGTTTTAAAATTACCCGGAATGTTCCTCTTTTATAACGAAACGAAGCGAGACGTAACGAGACATAATAGTTAATCCTTGAAATGTATTTAGAGAAATGAATTGTTTGAAATTGTCGAGCAAACATTTTGTTTGCTGACAACGTTTCGGGTATATTTCTATGTAAAATGACATCAATATTGCGCATCTAGCAAATATGAATGGCTAGGGTGAAATTGAAAACCATAATTGTTCGAAAGGCGTAACGGGAGGAATCGTTACAGATTTCTACGTCAGTTAATCTCAGCGGCCTGAATCGATGCTTGGTTTTCGATTTGAACTACATTCGGTCTAATCGTCACTAATTACCTAGGCTAGTGGCCTCTTGTACAGAAGTACTGCCTGCTTCAGGGGTTAATAGCGAGGAGCGACCAGTACCTGCCCGTTGTGAGCCTGCTTCTAGCCAACAACTTTTTACGAAATATACATGTCAGGGAAACCATTTTGCCTCTTTTTCGACAATTTTTTGTTTAAAATTGAATAGCCAGCCGATAGGTCTAACGCACAAGTTCATAGAGCATAAGGTGGTGCGTTCTCTACTTGCGACTAATTACTCTCCTCTGCGGTTGGCTACATGTGGTGATGGCATAAGAGACTTGCTTCAATGCTTCGCTAGGGTGTAGGAGGGCTCTGGTTACTTACATGTGTACTGGTAACTTACGACGCATTGGTCTACAATTCTCGTGCAAGTCACAACTTGTATAATCCCATGAAGCCGCATCTTCATTGCAGATGTTCTCAATTTCGTCTAATGCCATAGTATTTTTTTTTTTTTGCCGGCGTTATGTTTCTCCAGCCTTAGCTAACCAGCGACGGCACGAAGAGGTCTACGCATGGCATTTTCGATGTGTTAGCATCATTGAACATGTAAATATCGAAACAGTTTGCACTGACGATTGGCCTGGTTTATACCTCGGGTCGTGATGGGTTTCGCCTGTTCTTAGCTCCTTAAAATATTTCCAGTTACCATATTTGATTCATGACATCTTGCAGGGCTTCAGAAAGCCCTTCCACACTCTTCTAAGCGGCTGCCAATCGACACTGCACGATGATGCCATTAAGCGTGCTGGTTATCATCATGGGCGATTGATGGATCAACAGCAACATTATTCACTAAATATTCAGCCATACATCGCCAACTCTGCCCACTTATATAAGTACCAAATAAGTTTCGCTGCCAAATTCCGCCGAATCTGCCCATGACTGGCAACAGCCCTTTGACAGTCTGAGGGTTAACTTGGTAGGTATTTAATAATCACGCGTTCGGAATGTTACGATTTGTTATCGTATAGTAAGAAATATCTTGTTTTGCCAGTTTGCCTTGAATTTAAAAGACATGTCTCGTCTCGGTACGTACCGTCTCGTTTTATATCTCATATCGTTCCATAATCACCGGGACATAAGTTTTAAAGTCCGGCACACAAATCTTGTCCCGGCTCATACGTTTATTTTGGGATAAATTTTATTCTGTCCCCTTAATTTTTTATTCTGTCCCCTTATTTTTCTCGTCTCGTCTCGGTTTATTTCGAGAAAAATTATTCAGAGACGCCAAAGTCTAGAATCCGATTTCCAATTGCTTTTTACGGTATGTACCTACTCAATATCATTTCTATTATTGTCTCGTTAAGTGATGCTCAGTTCGTAATTCATCTCTTAATCGCGTTGCAAAATTTGGTCTGGAATTAAAGTTGCAGTTATCAGAGCGAATGGTTCCTTCTGCGTTTCATGATACAAATCAGTAACGCATTGTTTTAAAAAATTTTCCACCTTTGATTAGTCAAGCAAGTATTTAATCGCTTTCATTACTATGAATATTTCCTGGAAATAAATACATTGTCTACTAATGGCTTCAGTAACGGCGACGACTGCAGTAACTCTGAAACTAATTACGTGGCGCCATCACCCTGGCCCCGCTATTGATTGCCCTCATACCTGCGCAGGTCTGCTGCCAGATAGATGAGAATACTTCAGAAACCCTACAGCCCTTGGTCAACAACTCAATTGTGTTTTAAACGAATTAAGCTAGTTATCAATTGTCATTATTTTGCTTGCGCACTTCCAAGTAGAACTTGAATAATCATTTAGGTTCAATTTTAATTGCCTTGTATTGTAACCTGGTTCGAAAATTTAACCCATGGACTGTAGTCATAATTTGTTATTTGAGGGAGATTATTTGTCTTTGGCCGATGTCTCTACCCTTCATTTTCTGACATCCTGATGATCGAAAGTCGTTTAATTTCTTGACGTATTTGCATATAGACAATTCTTTGATTTCCATGATGTTTTCCTTCCTACTCGGAATGATTCTCTAATTTGGCTCAGTGGGTTTGAGTAAGAACCGAATTTTTCGATTGTGTTCTTGGTGACTGTGAAACCGAACCGATAATATTGCAATTTTTGGTTTCCTATTTATAATTGTTCATTTTAGCTGATATAATATGGTCCAGTTAATCGTCTTATCATTTTCACGCAACGTATTTTCAAGGTATTGTGACCGTTATACACATTGTTTATTACGTATTTGAGCACAGTGAAGTTCCATCAAAATCGCTTCAAAATCTGCGCAAATAATTTGCATGAAGGGTATACAGATATTTAGGTGCATTCGCTGCAGAAAATTGATCCTGAAGACTGCAGCCGGAGCGTTGCATGAGAACGAGCTGGAGGTGCCATGCTTATCTTACTAATGGTGGCACGCACCAGGGCTACCAGTGGCTTGCTAGTCTGTGTGTAGTGCTCAGTTCTTCTGTCCCTAACCTCTGCACGGTGCAGTGCAGCCGGTCTATTTTCTGGACCAGCTATTTATGGTGTCGATGAAATCGTATCAATATTTAGACTATTAAACTTGACGTTGCCCTAATATTGAAATGTCTGAGATGGCACGAATCTTTCGTATTGTATCTCGATGAGCTACGCATGTATTCTTTTTTGTGCGAGTACCTCAGTCAAATTCACAAGGCTTGGATAATTTATTAAAATGTATGAATATTTGCAAAACATACTTCTTTTGATTGATAGCTCACAATCATTTAATGTTCAATTTTATTTGCGCAATATGTATTTCCTAGATGACAACAAATCGACCCGATTCGTCTTTAATGCATCAAAGATTTGCCGTCATATTTCAAATTATTTATATTGCACTTCTGTGTGCTTGTGTTGTTGAACTGAATTGTCTGTTGAGCACCGTTATCGCCATCTGTATTGTCAGGGCCCTGGTTCAGTTTCCCCTCAATGGGCTCCCTGATTTCGTGTAATTGAGACGCATAGCGGAGCTCTGACGTCCAATTTCCCTCTTCCTTTATTCTTCATACAGCGAAGTTACTTCAGTTGATGTGGTCGGTCATAAGTTTTGAGGACTCTTCCAGTTTTTCAACGAAATATTAATTATATTCTACTCATTTGCTGGGTGTGTCCTGTGTATGAATTCCTCGTAGTTTACCAAGTCTAAAACAATACTGCAGTGACCTAGTTGGTTTTGTCATAACAATCTGAGTTGAGGCTTTTCCGATTTTTTTAAAGGCCGTTCAATAGAATATTCAGAATAACGAAATAGATTTTAATTAGTATATTCTCGAACGGTTCCCCAAATCGTATGTTCACCGACCATTAAATAAATGATTTTTATAGAGAATACATATTTCCGACCTGTTCTGCTAGAAAAAGATTGCTTTCTTTGCCCGCACGCTGCTAAGGACGGCACCTGCACAAGAAGCCGCTTTCCAAGAAGATCAACAAGAAACCTCGCTGCAAGCAGCCAAATAAAACCAGACGCAATCATGGTAAGGCCATATATAACTTTTCAGTCAGCTGGTCAGTTCACATTCGTACTGTATTATATATTCGAATTCTACATTTGGCACTGGTTGATCAATTTTTGCATGAAAAATTCATACCACCAATGTTAACGCTTTCACTGCATTTCTGTTCTTTTGTAAATTTATTACCTATAGTCGTTATTGAATTTCGAAAAACATTTTGCCGTAGAACTGACATGCATCGTATGACAGTTACGGAAAGGTTCAGAAAAATCTTCCAAGTATTACTTGAACATGTTGAAAGACTTTTCCGTCGTGATATAAATTTTGTGAAAAAGTTGACTACACCTAGGAGTTGTGTAACCTAGAAATAGTCTTATAACGTTGGGCTCTTGGCTCATCACTGGGAATGTTCTGTTTTTAGCCTTCTCGTTACGCAGGTAAGTGATTATCATAGCGTTTTTACCTAAAATTTTGCCTCATTGTCAGACTTCATTTAGTTATGCCTTCATAGTTGAGAGCTCTAATTGCCCCTATCGTGCAGTTGACATCCTAGTTTGATGTTCTTAGAACATCAATTCTGTGACGAACTAGCTTTGGATATTCAAATTACCACTTCCGTCACCTCAAAAGTTAGGATGGTCCGCTCGTCACGTCTACCAATGACTGGAAACAGCAAGACGCTTCCTTATTGGCTAAATAAGCAAGGTTAGGGCTGGACGAGATAAGAAACTCCAATGACGAACAAACCCAATGACGGTATTGTCCCGAATTCCTAATGAATGCGTTGCCTGCAAACTAATAAAGGAACAAATCAGAACAGGTAGTCTTATAAAACGGTTGGGAAATAGGAAACTAGAAAATTAACATTGAATACTCGGGAACAAATAGTAGCAAATCGGACACAAAAGAGCTGCGGCACCTAGAGTTAGTAGCTAAGAGATGAAGCGCGTGATCCCTGGCGTTGAACTTAAAATCCTATAATTGTAACCGGTACGCCAATCGGGATCAGCAGATCGACTGACGGAAACCTAAAATTTAACGCATATGCTAAAACTGATCACGCTTGATCTTAGTAGCGGTCTAATTGCAAGTATTAGGAACTTTTTCAGCCTGCTATATTACAGTCTCCATGCTCGAGTTTTGATCGAACTAGATGCACTAGATGCGCAACGTTAGACCCATTAAAAATTTTTGCCGCTAGTCAAACTGAAATATTTATGATCTTTCATATGCCTCGTGCATATTGTAATGACTTTGAAAAGATTACTGCCTAAAACCACGTCTTTCTAATGCAATTTTTAAAATAGTTTTTTTTTTTTTGATCACGAGTTGAGCTGAGTTAGTTGAGAGAAATTGAGGAACGTACTCAATTTTTTAGGAATATTGTATGAAGTTGAGGACGCTTGAAATGACGGTCAATTTGTTTAATTGTTCTGTTTGGCGAACGTCTCATCATTTATACATTTATTTGTAATTCCCTAGTATTTCTAACGCTCAATTTAGGGGTTTTCATTGCATCCAAGTCACAGCTCATTTACCTGATGGCTTTTTAATATAGTTGATTCGACTGTGCAGCAACCGAGATCCGTGCCGAGGAGAAATCGCGAGGGGGCATGAGCTACGAGGTGATCTTGTCGCAGGCGGTGACCGAACGCCCCTCTTCTCCAGCCAAGTCGCCCTCGCCTCCTCCTGCTCGCTCCATCACCCAGCAGGACATCGAGAACAAGCTCGAGCTCGCTGAGCAGCGTCGTAAGGCGAGTTTCAATTTATTATTCATTTGTATCCGCTTGTTAATATTATTTTTCTTTACATACATAACTAATCTTTTTACCATTTCTAGTTAGTACCGTAATGAATTGTTCATTTATCGGCAAGCGTGGAATTTGTTCTCCATTTGAATATTTCGTTAATGGACTAATGACTGTTGGCAGGCGCTTGAGGCGCAGCGCGTAGCCAGCATCGGAGAGCGACTATGCCGGCTGGAGGAGGCTGCACGTAAGCGTCAGGAGGCAAACGACGAGTTCATCTGCAGTACCGCGACTGCGCTGGACCTTAAGCTCGACGCCTCCTCTGTCAATCGGGAGGCTCATCTCGATGGACTCAAGGCTAAAGTGGCCGATCATGTCAGTAAAAATTCCTCAAGTATGTAATTTCACACGACTTCTTGAGGCCGGGATACATTGCCTTCAAGAGAACTTGGTCATGTATGGCGAATCGTCGTCTTGATGCATAATCGAATTTTTATCCATCTGTGCACCATTGTAATGAAATTGTTGCCTCTGAACTATGGTTTTAAAGGTTCCCATATGAACTTGCGGGTAGTCCGAAAATAATAGTTGCAGTTCTTACGGCCTGTTGAAAATGGCCAGAAGAGAGTTGAATTCTCTTTAATCAACCTTAGACTTTCACAGATAGCGAATTATCCCAAGCGAAAGGGAATTTTTTTCGAATGTTAGACGTGTGCAATTGTAGTAGATTTTGTTGAATTAACCTTCTCTACTTGGTTACAGCTGAACAGCGTTGAAACTGTACGCAAGAGCGTCGAGGAACAGACTGAGAAGCTGCGAGAGGAAATTCTCTCGAAGATGTCGTCTGCTCAAGAAAACCGCGATGATCATCTGCGCACCATCATGGCCAAGCTCCAGGTTTGTAAGGAATTCGTATGAACTCGAGATGAATAAATGATAAGCGCTTGTGAATTTTGTTCGTCGAAGCAGTTACTTTTTCGTAGTACAGTTGTTTTGTTGTTTTGCCACTAACGGTTTCCGGTGAAATTTGAAAGCTTTGGCACCTTGTCGATGACGTCTAAGGTTTATTCGAGAAAAAAAACGGGTGGAAGCAAGGGTCTATAAATTTAGCTAACTTCTAAATTAGACCAATGCCGGCATTGAAAGCTTTAATATCGTGGAAAGAGTGTAATCAGTGTTTGAGAGCACAGTGAAAAATAGAAAATATGGGAAAAAATTTTATGAAAGTTTGTTGAACTTCTGACTAACGTACAGAAATTATCGAGTTAGTCTCTGAATACCTGTGATCGAGATAGTCAAAAAATGGTAATCGTACAGGTTGGTATTAAGGATTTCGTTTTCAGGCTCACGAAGCGTCCGTGCAACGCGTCCGCGAATCGCACGACCGTGCAGTCCGTGACTTGGAAGAGCGCATTCGCATCAAGCAAGAGGTGGCCACCGACAACAGGGAGGCGGAAATTGAGAAGAAATTGGAAGCCTTGAGGAACCACGTAAGTGGGTTTAGTTGGTCCTTGTTTAATAAAGCTGTTCGTAATTTTTCACTGGCGAATGACTTGGCCTCAACACCTGCATTCCGCCGTCTACATCAAGGCTGTTGATCAAAGAGTCCTCGTGTAGTATCACTGTGTTTTGAGTAAAGTCTCAGTTTTCGCAGAACACCTTTTGGGGATATTGCCGTTTGATTGACATTTGTTCACGTAGGTTCTTACGTTATTGAATAAACCAGCACATTTTTATTCAGTTTTAATGCCAACCACGGAACTGAGAGCTATAGAGGCTTGAGCGGAGTCCGTCAAATCTATTGGTACTCGATTTATATATACATTATAATTGAATTCCTTCTCGCGCTCGCCGTTGAACCTTGTAGTTTCAACTCTAATGAGAATTTGGTTACCTCAACCGTTCCATGTGGCTATTATTTGATTTTAAATCACCGAATTTCGTTGATTTCCTTTTCCACCTCTGCCGCTTGTTGAAACTTTTTATTCTATCTATGTTCGACGGCTCTGGAGATCAAAATATTTATACCTGCCTTTCCTCCGCTATATGTGCACCTGTCATGTGTTCGCTTCGTGTGTTCCGCTTGTTTTGATATTTTTGATTATTTTTCCTTTAAAGTGCGTCTGATTCATTTTTTTGCACCCTTTTTCTTCAGTTGGCCAAAGTAGAAGATTTTAAAGAGAACCTCAACAAGAAACACGAAGAGCAAAGTGAGAAACTCCGAGCAGAGATCGCCAGCTACGAAGCTAAAGTCGACAAGATCAGAAATGAGCGAAACGCTCGACCGCCGACAAACGTTCTCGACAAAATTGAAAAAATTATCGAAAATAAAGAGAAAGAACATGAAAATAGAATGAAGGAAGTTGAGGAAAAAATTAAAGCCAAATTTGATCTAGTTGAGAAAAATAGAGCAGAGATGGCCGAGAAGAACAGGAAAATTCGCGAAGAGCAGGTATTTGGACGTAGCATGTCATTTCCTGGTCAAGATGAATATGTAAATTAGAGGAATAGTAATTTCTCGCAATTCCTTAGATTGGGCATTAGACATGGACTGCTATTGTTGTTGCCTTCGGTCATCAATCATAAAAGGTGACGCGAACTAGGGCTTCGTCTTGCATGCATCCATTGACTACTAATGTGGGTTGGTTTGCCTAGTATTGAGGTCCCTTTATAGGGTAACGGCTAACGATGTTTCAGGGCCTCGGCAGTGTTCATGCTAGTCTGTTTGCAGGTTTGAAGTGTTCTCAAATACCGCAGTTCGATCATAAACTAACCAGATGCCTATATTCTCATTGCAGGAGCGACGAGCCGAGGCGGTGCGCGCCAACAAAGAGAAGATGACGGCTTCAACGACGTCTGATGACATTTCTTCGGGATAAGCTGTCTTCCTAAAATCTGGCGCATATCTTCTATTGGCTCGATACCGTCAAATCAATTTCTGGTTGTGTCCTAAGGAGTGTTCTCATTAGTATCAGTTCGACAAGCACTGCAAAAAGGACACATCGCTTCATAGTATACCGAGTGAACTAGTTGATTTTTTTACTTTGTGCAAAAATCGACGTACTTATATAACCACAATAAATTGTTTTATTTTAAGATTTTTCCCTAGTCGAGTACTCTATGAACCCTTACTTGGTCTCCAATGATAATAATTTTGATAGGGTGTGAACGATTTTTAAAATATTTCTTAGCAACGATGAACTTGGTAGTTCATAGATTGGATGCCTTGTGCTTAGAATATTATTCCACCTTTATGGTCTCTTCTAACATGATCGCGTTCTCATATCTATATTATGATGGCAAATCCTGTTGTGTAAAGCTCCCTCAAATCAGCGTTTTAACTTTTGAGCCGGGACGAATTTTGCCAATTGTTTTCGGTCTCCGCATGATATCAAAACTAGCCTTCGTCACGTCCTTTGAACAGTGAACCTCTAGTGTTCAACTCTGTCCAGGTGTTAGTCTTGCTACTGCCAGCTCCTCGTCAAAATGTTGATGTACTAGACGTAGCAGTTTAGGAAGAACATAGCGGCTGTTAACTTGCTTATAACGCCTGTCAGACACACATTGATGGTATTTATGAACGAATTTAGCGTTGAGTGGAATGAGCAATGCGTTGATTTTGCGTAATTAGCCTGCAAATGCTTCAGTCAAGTTTCTGGCTTCATCGATTTCTTCTGAAATTGGCAAGTAGTACATCTTCGGTGCATAAGTGTCACACAGTTGTTCTGTTACAGCGACCTCTATTGTTAGATATCAACTAACGGGAAGAAGTATGAAGAAGCGCGTCAACGGCAACTTTTTCAGCCGTTATTGCTGGCGTATATGTATATTTCTGAAAACTGAAACAAGTCATTTTCTTGCTCAGGACGTCTATTAGGTTCTTCTATGCCCTGTTCTATGTTTCAACCTCTTCGTATGTTCTTTGTTGGCGCATTCTGTCTCATTTATCCACCTGACTATGCAATGAGTTTTGATTTTCTTTAGGTTTATCCTTCTCAATCCACATTTTTTCCTACTTTTTTAATACTCTCTAAACGAAATCATCATTTTGTACATCTTTTTGCTAGGCATCTCTCTGGGGTGCTGTCTAGTCTTAAGTGTAATGGTAATACCTTGATGAATTAAAACCTTTCTATTGATCTCCTGTTGGCTTAAACAACCCCAGCTGAAGACCACTAATCCATGGTTGGATTATAAAGAGCAAGTGTGTGGCTCACGGTTCAGAGTGTTACGGACGAATAAGATTGTCGAAGAATTGGTAAACTATTTTTATGTTCCTGGAAAAGCGACTCTACTTGCAGACGTATGCAAATTGGGGTCTATTACGTTATATGTCAAGGAGATAATTAGTTTTAGTGATTAAGGCGATGAACTGTGTTACATGTAACATTTCGTTAGAAATAGTGATAATTTCCCTTTCTATTGATATTTTGATGTGCGTTCATAGTGCTGAGGATTGGAATTGTAAGCAGTTAAGTTTTAGACCGTATCAAAATGACCTTGAGAATGTGATATTCGGTTTAAAGTTAGCGATTTAGCTAAGCGCTTTCTTGACGCCACTAAACGGGCTCGTCACACGTCGTCGAAATCTAGTGAGTCGCTGATGTTGCTCTTTTCATACAGACGGTTCAAGATGTTCTTAGCAAGTAGAATCTAGCGAAATTTGATTTTAGTGAAATATATCTTTGTATTTTTCTTAGTTGAATAGAGCTTGAAAGCTGTTTTTAGACTAATGATACACCTTTGAAAAAATGAATGCCTACTTTCAGCTTGAAGTTAGGTCTTCTTGCTTTCATGTATGGTCCTTTGTTTGTTCTCGCGGATCACTTCACTTGCTGCGCTTCATTAAATAACACGGTATAACTTGGCCCTTTTTTCTCCTGTGACGATTGTTTGTCGATTCTAATTCACGAATTGCTCGAGGAAGTTTTGAAACGTTTCAAGTTTTACCGCAGTACTAATTTGGAGTGAGTTAAATATCGAAAATTAAGGGATCTAATCTATTTTGTCCAGAGGAATCTCCACGTGAACTAAAAGGAAGTCCCTTCGTGTGTAATTTCTGGTGCAAGGTGCAGTTATAGATGGGATTCGTTTGAGCCAAGCAAATATTTAAATAGCTCAACAGGTCACTGTCGATAGGTCAGTATCGTCAACTGCGAAAATCGACTGAACATCTAAAAATAACCTCAGCCGAATAATCCTTGTCGTTCGTCTACAATCACTGCATCCTATTTTGTCTGAAACTTGAAAATGTGCTGGAATTTGTTGCTGACCATATCTGTGAGTGGTTTCAGGAGGCAAGGTATCGAATAGTACATCGAGTCGTAGACGAACAGTAAAGCGCGCCTGTCACGGATTTATGGTGCGATGAAGGATCGAGTACAGAGAAGTTTCATCGTCGTTGTGAACTTGTAGATGAATTAAGTGTGCATATACGTATGAGGTAATGCTAACATATGTACTCGTGATGTAGGAGTTGGTCACTAAAGTTATCTGCAGATAGATTGTTTACTGTTTGTTCTCAATAACGTTAATGTTGATACCATTGATTAGAGTGCTTGTTACTAAGAACGCGCGTCGATTAACGAAGGCTGGCTACGCCTCTTGCTACGGAAGGCTGGCATTGATAGAAAAATTGAAGAATAAAATCAGAAGACATTTTTATTATTTGAACTACCCATTTCGGACTTCCCCCCCAAGTGATGTTGACTGATCTATAATTGACTACGTGCGTGCTAAACAGGACTCGTATGAACGTACACAATATGGTAAAACAAGAAGTCTGGTAAGGACACAACTGCAGATGCGCAGATGATTGTTGACTAAAGCTCCGAGGACAGCTGTGGCAACAAGCGCTAGGCAAGAGCATAATGTTGGTCCATCCCGCTCTCCAGTCTTGCTTCTCGCCGCACATCGCTGAGGTTCACTGCTGGTGTGGCAGATAATTGCCATTTTTGACAAACTTTAGTGCGAATAGGAGAAAACTGAAACCAACATTCACAGAAAGAATTGCAATTGCAATAACGAGTAATGCAATAACCAACGTCTAGCAATATTAAGACTGCTCTTGCGAATTCCTCATAAGTTCTCGCGTTAACATAGTTCGACCTCGAATAATTCTACGAGTTTTTCGATTTGACAAGAATAGCATTCCATTCCAGATCTCTAATCATTTGCAGATTCTGAAAATTCTCAATCATTTGCAGTGTAGAATTTTTGAAAAGACGTGAGAATGGGAACCGTGATGTAAATTATAGACAATTATCGGTCATTCATAAACTTTTGCCTGTCCAGTGTCCAGTACAAAATTCACTATGGAAATGACGTTGAGAGCTGACGGACTAACAACAAAGCCACCGGTAAGCCAAAAATGAGCTTGATACTTACGCGATATGAGCATCTACCCAACTCCCAACTTTGAATGCTTGAGCTATTGACTGCGCCTCCATTGAGATGCGTTTCAGTCCTCTTTAATTAAATCTTATAAACCAAATTTCTCATAAAATAGGATTTCTCAATTACTCGTTCAACTATCAACCGGCTGAGCCTGGAAATGTATGTACTGTGTTTATGGCCAGGGACGTAAAAAATTTCAACTCAAACTATGTAAGCCGTACATTCTCTACACCTTATTTTTGATGTTCTTAATCAAGTTTTAGTTAATTCACCCGTGCATAAAGCCTATGACCGTATACAAGATGACAGTAGAGTAAGTCACTGGTTGTCGCATCTACAAGGTGTACACTCGCATGATGCATTTCATGATCTTGACTACACCATAGATGACGCATAAATTTCATTGCACACACCATGGTGTCTACAGAGCGGTTCTTCGAGCGGGCCTCCGTCACTGGGAGCCACGATGTCCACCACGGCAGCGTCAAGGCGTCGCCGCACATACGGCTCCATCTCTATCTCCTCTCTCGAGCTTACGGTGATACTTTGTTGTCCTGCCAGCTACATTTACTTTAAATGCGTCCATTGCAACTCGAGTAAAATAATTATTAAGTATTAGTTTACAGTTATGAATCAATACCTTGAATAATAATATCGTCCATTCTTCCGCTGTAAAACCCTCGTGAATTTCACCTGAGAGTCGGAACACCGTAGTCAAGACGAACATCGTATTACTTACGTTTCATCGTTTCAAAATTTTTTTGGAATACAGCCTCATATTCTTGAAATTACTTAAAAACCCAACTAACATTGAGCTATTATTTGTGCCACTTTACTCCGAAAAAACCGCAACTGCAAATTCGTTTCTTCTGAAAACTTTAAGTCTTGACCTATTGTAAAAAAGATAACTTTGCCCATATATCTTTTCGTTTCAAAATGTCCACGGAACACGAGCAAAAGTAATTCACGCGTCAAGTTTTGTTGAGTAAATTCAAACATTCATTTAACCAATGAAGGACGACGAGCATGACTTATCCATTCCTGAGAAAGTGGCAGCGGCGTCATCAGCAAAAACTCCACCCGAAGACCCCGAGCCGCTGACTTCGTACGTTGAGATTTAATTTGTAAAATATCGAGCAAAAAAGTATATCTAAGCAGTAGTTTACAAAGTTTTAATGCACTGATGAAGGCCGATATTTTTCTTCCGTTTAAATGGGTGCTAATGATGGCGTTGAGCAGTTTAGTTTTTCATAAAACGTTGATACTCCAAAGAAAACAAATATTCACAAATTAATCACGGAGCTCAAAATTTCAGTTATGTATAAGATGTTTATTTTACTTTGGTGCTATTCCTCTCAGGGATTTCAGTACGTTCATCAACCTATTCAAAAGCTACCTGGGTGTCGGCTACCTATCTCTTCCTCACGCCTTCCAGTACGCCGGCCTATGGTTTGGATCTGCCGTATTCCCCATCATCGTCATCGCTACCGTCCACTGCTTGCACCTGCTTGTTGGTTGATTTTGATTTCAGTGATGCCATAAATGAATGAATCCACTGCTTGCACTTGCTTGTTGGTTGATTTTGATATCAGTGATGCCATAAATGAATTTGCGAAGTCTGTCTCTACGGCTCCAAATGTTAATGGTTCTAAATTTGTAGGTTAGAGAAAGAGGTCAGTACCGAGAATATTATGATCTTGGCTGTTCGCTAAATGACTTGCAATTTAATGTATCTTTAATGATTTCAAGACGTAATATGATATCGATCTACTGATTGTCTTTGAACAGAATCTAATTTTTTGATGCAGTTGCAAAGCAGTCGTGAGTTGAGTCGGCGTCACAAATTAGGTACTCTGAACTACGAAGAAACTGCTCAGGTGGCATTCCTTGGGAGCACTCCGGTAGCGCAGAAGATGGCCTCCTCGTTTAGTTTCACCGTAAGATTCTTTTTGGTAACGATGCAACTCGGGTTATGTTGCGCATTCTACCAATTCGTCGTTTCTAACCTATTTCAGGTAACCTATAAGTTCCTATTTTGGTAAACATTGCATTATTTTATTTTGAATATGTAGTGAACGCTGAAATTTATAGGTATATGGTGCCCATATTGATAAGTTTAATTTCACTGTGTAAATGGAGACGAATCTTCATTTATAAAATTAATGGTCAGTTCGCAAATTTTATAAACGATTTTTTTTTTACTTCTATCACACGATTTATGTGTGTTACAGTTCGTAGAGTGCCAGATGGGAGGAACACGCGTCACGTATCTTGGATACAGCGCTATTGTCATATTACCGATGCTGGTCGTTTCCTTCATAAAGGACTTGAAGGTAATTCAATCCGTCAGAATGAAGTAATATAAATTCGCATAAAGGTCAGTGTAATTCTAGGGAATTATGTTCAAATTGTTCTAACAGTGATTGCAACACCAAAAGCTTTATTAATTCGCCCGGCGGAATTAAATAAGTACCTTATAGTCGAAATCCAGTAACGATCAGTCCTATTCTAACTAATGATGAAAAAGTGCTCCTAATAATCTGCGCGATTCCAGAAGCATTACCGTCAACACATTCTTGCTTTACGACACTATCCTCTCTTCGTGTCATATTCGGGGAGTCAGAAATCCGGAAACTTTTTATTTGATTAATTACATGATTACTAAGCCAAACCTTGGATTTACTCTGCCCACACGTGTTTAGTGATTCATAAATTATCTATACATTAGAATAATTACCCTATTTGTGCCCTAAATTTTTACTTTTTAAAAATATTTTCAACTTGATATTTAGCAAGAATCTCTATCTGAACCGAAGTATGGCGGAAGGTTAAAAAATTAAATAAACATTCACATCGTTCCAAAGACTTGAGTCTCATCATATCCACGTTACCTTTAAAAATCTCAGAATTCAAAATGCAGAAGTTTCAAGTTCACTTTTCCTTTCAGACAATATCATACATTTCCCTAGTGTCAGCCATCACTCAGCTTATCAGTATAGGAGTGATACTGTACTACTGCACTGCACCTGACATCAGCAGCAGCAAATATTCCAGTCTACCCGCGATCGGGAAATGGGATGAAATTCCATTATTTTTTGGCATCACTTTCTTCTCTTTCGAAGGCATCGGTTTGGTAGGTCCTTCAATGAGTGTTTAAATTTATTATTTAATCTAATTTTAAGTTAAGGTTTTCCTCATGAAAATGGTGATTTACTTTACACATCTTTTGGCTTCTTGACGTGTTTGAATCTATTTAGTTCATAACTATTAATTGTCTTGAACAACTATTGGAACTAAGTCATAATAAGGCTTTAACTGGTGTCAAATTAGCCCATACCTTTGCTGAAAAATATGCGCTCACTAATATGTATTACTTAAGACCTGAATTTATCGGGCAGGTAATTTTGCTCGAGAATAAAATGAAAAACCCGGAAAATTTGGGCGGTGCCACTGGCATCCTGAACATTGGCATGTCTTTGATTGCCATCGTATTTTTTGCGCTCGCCTTCTACGGATACTTGGCGTTTGGAGCCAAGACAGCCGGCAGCATCACGCTCAACCTCCCCATGTCCAGCGGGTGCGTACCATGTTGAAACTGGAGAAAAATCGTGGTTACAGGTTGTGTGCAATTATCTCTACGAGATTACCTAAATTATATTTTATAATTAGAGAATTTTCATTTTCCAGCGGTTCCCACTCGATTTTTCGATGATGCAGTTAAAAAAATAGTTATAAAAGCAAATGAATTTTTGGAGTAGACTAACTTGAATAAATTAAACAAAGGCGCTCAAAGTGTGTGGTCATGACGTTTTGTAACAACGTATACCACTGCAGGCTGAAATGCGCTCGCTGTACTACTCCTGTGCGCCCAGTTTGCACTTTTATAATAAAAAATATCAACAGACTAGCGCGGATGGTTATTTTTTGCTTGACATTCGCTGTGCTGCTGAGCTTCCCCCTGCAACTTTACGTGCCCGTACACGTGCTCTTACCCTTCGTCATCACCGACTTGGACTCAGAGAGAAGCGTTGCCTTCAAAGAGTGTTTCATCCGCGTCGTGCTCGTCTTCTCCATATGTGAGTACAGGATTACTTTTGTGGCGATATTCTCATTACACTATACTATTTGTGAGCCGAGCGTGGGTGCAGTGGTTCTAAATTGGTTGAACTGTCTTCATATTCAAGGGTATTCTAAAGTAATTTTGAACTCCCAAAGTCTGAGTAAGGTTCTAAAATTTAATTATGTAAATGTATTTTCCTTTGGATTTTATGCATCAAGCAATACATAAATTACACAAAACCTGGAAGAGCTATTGAACTATTAACATTTTCTACTCTATAGGATGATCGTTTCACCCATCATTTGTTCCTGTCTTGCATGCAGGGGAACTGATTTTGTTCGTAAATTTTGTTCACACTGAGGCCACTTTCTTGAAGCCTCTGAAAAACTGGCGCATCTTCTTCTTACCTTGAACCAAATGCAACATTTTGCTCATGTATTCCTGAAGCTAAAACTACACATGATGGTCAGTTTCTTTATGCGCCGGCATCCCGAACATCTCGATCTTCATCTCCTTCGTGGGCGCCGTCAGCAGCTCGGCGCTGTCCTTCGTATTCCCACCCCTGATCCACATCCTCACTTTCACCCCTGCCAAAAACTGGAGAGGCAAACTCGTCATCTTAAAAGTGAGTTTCCGGCAACTCTTTTTCAAAACTGGATTTTAATTACTGTTAGACATTCATTACAAAAATATATATTGGTGTGCTTAATTGTTGATCTTACTATGCCGGATTGGGTATGTTTGAAGAATGAAATATCCAAATGAGTTGAACATTAGCAGAACCTGGGCCATTGAAGGCGAATGAACTTTGAACACAACGGTTGATTATAACTTTTAGAACCGAGAGTAATTTTCAAATGAAAAATATTTTGGGTACCTTTCTTTGTCTCAATCATGTATGAAGCGATGACAGTGTCGCTTATTACGTGTCTATCTCGATTGAACGCGAAAGTGCTTGCTTTTTGAACTTATGAATTTTTTTTTGCAGGAATTACAGTCGTCAAACATACTTGAATGTCATTATGATAATACATCTGGTATCGACCATTTTCTCTGTATTCAGAATTATTTATCATCAAAACATGAAGTTTTTATCAACGATCGTCAATGTCTTCAATGATTTACTTTATATTCCTGTAGGCGGTGCTGATCATGACTTTGGGCGTGATGGGCTTCGCCACAGGGACCTACACGTCCCTCACCAGGATCGTCGCTATCATCCACGGACCGGAGACCTGGGGGACTCTGGACTGCGGCGGCCACACCGTCCCTTCCAAACACCCGTCGCTGTCACCTCCCATCGTCTGACCTCTAATTCATATAATATATCTGACCTATGTATTATGTATTATTAAGAAAATGTGTATTTTATCATGGGCATTTATACAGTTTCGGTAAATATATTATTTATTGGAACAAAATTTTTTGAATCGTCTGACTTTGCTTTTAAAAAATTATCCGGAAATTATATCGGGTAAATTAAAAGAAATTCGGCAGGAGGAGAAGTTCGACGTAACTAACGAACAATTTAACGTTTGAATTCTCTTCATGTTTTAGCTAATATTAGCGGAAATTCGTTAGGCAGACTGTCAGAAATGAAAAAATTATCTCGGTAGGTGGCCATGGGCTCTTAAAACGTATCTCATCACTAGCTTATTATACGGTAAATTTGCAATGTTATTATTTTTTAGAACTTTTGCTTCGATATTCTTGTGATAATAGCTCGAGCACATGATAGTACTGCGTGCCTCCTTATCAGCAAGCTTAGCAATCGAATAATAAGCTAAGCGACTTGACTTGCTATATAGGTTCTTTTTACAACACGACGACAGATGTCGTCTTCACGTCTACTTATCATTCCGATGCGATTTCTTGATATTAATCCGATAAATTCAGGGAATTAGGGTTAATATCAGTTTAAGAAACTCGCGATGAAAGCTTTGCAATTAAATACACGAATATATCATAAATATCACATTAGAATTGCTCGCAGTTGCTGGTCACAATATCTCATCATGTTACCACGTGAACAAAGTCTTACTGATATGATAAAGCTAGCACTCAAAGATAAGATGATGGTCTCATGTACAAGTCCACTCGGAGCAAGCATGTCTAATGAACTTAGGAAAATTATGCGTGCAGAATGGACTGAATAAAAATTTAAACCTCGGAAAATACGTCACATATTTCCAGAATGTCAACGCTACAAAATGACGATATTCGATGAAAAAGAGGAAATTGGTAAATTATCGGGAAATTTCACAAAGCAAAGCTAAATTTTAATTTAATTCTTCACAATTTTTTCCAGTTTTGGCAACAAGCATGATAATGTTTCAATGAATTTAAATGACGTACTGACTAAAGCAAACAAGAGCGTATGTCGAGTCTCATGTGTTCGCTTAAGAGGTAAAGCAGAATGTATCCTTATGCTAAATATAAATATTTGTAAATATCATGAGCTGCTCTTACTTGCTTCAGCTCTTAGCCCCAAAATCTGCAATACTAACTTACAGCGTCTACAAATACATACAATCGTAGCCAGTGTTTCTGACACGTACACATGTACAACGACAAATACCAGTCACGCATTCTTTCAAATTATCTTGAACTTGAGACGTGATTGAATCAAATCACGAAAGAAAATATTATACGCACTAGTTCGAAAGACATGACCTTATGGCCCGCCACTTTGGTATTCGCATAATCGCGCATTAAACTGAACATTTTTTTTTCAAACTCGCATATTCTCCAATGAATTGATCGGTGAGGTGATTTTTTAGTATAATATAGCTATCTCCGAGACGAATGTGGGTTCGATAGTTTCAACTTGATTTAATGTTCTTTAGATCCAAGGTTTTTCAAAATATCTTGACGTTTCAATCTGACCTTAGAACAAAATGAGCGCCTGCGAAGGGATGACGATGCACAAGCTACTGCGCGTTCTCTCAACTATATACCACTGGTAAATAACATATACCGAGCATTTGTGGAATATGCACACATTTTATTTCCATCGAACCGGAAAACTTTGTGATCATAGTATCTTATTAATGTATAGCAATTGTATGCTATCATTGAAATACAGCAAAAAGGCGCTGTCAGACTCATTATGCGTCGCGTATTGAGTGATGTTAGGTAGCACAAAGGTCGACGAAGAAAACGTTGTTGAAAAGCTGAGTGAAAGTGAGATTAGAACACCACGGTGAAGAGATTTGGTCTCACTGGCAGAAGCCTAACTCCTGTTTTCCTCCTCATTGAATGTATCCTTGTGATTTCAATGGGCGTCTAAAGTAGACGTGAGCGTACATGGCCTGGAAATCCTACTTAATTAACTGGATTATTTGCTAATAATAAGCGGCGTTTAGAAGCTTGGCGCTCGATTTGATGTCTTGAGTGTAGTGGAGTTATTCAGTGACTTGGAGACACCATTGGCTATTGAAGGGAAGCGTACCTTTTGTATTAATTTTTATCGAAATGAGATTGGCAGTGTTGGTCGAACGCATAGAATGACTTCCTTTTTCTCGATTTAGTAAAGTTAGTGGATTGGACAAGGAAAGAGGATTGTACCCTGGAAAATATGGGTTTGATAATATAGACTTTTTCATAAACGTAAAGTTATTTCTTCTAGAAATAAAATTCACGATCTTCTGATGACCTACTATTTCATTCTGTTTACTGTAACTTTAAAACGCCTTATTCAGATGACACTGGACCTCCTAACCTGTCATCTGTTATATTATTCCTGATTTTGCCCTGGCCGGTCTGGCGCACTCGTTCTAAGGTAAGCCATTATAGTTTGGAAACAAATTAATTACTCTATAACGTTTGCTTCTTTTCCTGTTCGAGCAATGTTCAAAAAAGTGCTTGTAAGTACGTATGAATCGTGACTTCTAATGTGCTTGGTGATGTGAAATTTGTCTATAAATTTCAGTGTATTGTGTTATTTTTTGCTGGTATTAATTTTTGTATGTCTTCTCTTTTCAGGTGATAATTTAGTTAAATAAAGCTACATTCTAGCCAACCTTTGTTTGAGACCTACAAGACTTTTAGGTTCATTACACTTGGTAAAGCCTTGTTCCTTGTCGTCCCCGAATATAGTATTAAATAAGCCATTTGCAACATTGAGATTCATGCAATAATATGTCTGCCGTAGACAGATTTAAATCTGCATAGGTATAATGGGAAATATGGCGCCAATTAATGTATCGAATAGCTGGAAATATATAATGTTTGAAATATTGTATATTTATTAATGTGGAAGATTGTATGTCTTTCCAAAAATTGTACAGATTACTGAAAAATATTGGACAAAGAATTTCAACATAGACAGTATTGGACAATGGATCATTATATGAACATATATGGGAATCAGTAGGTTTTGTTTTGACGGAAAAAACTGCGTGAAAATCTTGGAATGGAAAAAAGGTTACAATTCGAGGGTGAAAAAAGTAAGTAGTTTGAGGACAAACCAGAGAGTGAGGGTAAATGATTGTTACTAGAAGCATGAGGAGGTATAGGGAGAAGCCGAAATATTGGTCTGCGTGTCAGAAATAGAGAATGAAAAACTGAAATAATCAGAAGGGTTTTAAGGTTTCATAGTCAACTCTACTAACGGGCAGAGCGAATATGTTAACAAAGAAGCTATAACAGGCAGCACAAGGACGTTAGCAACGATGCAATGATGGCAGCACAAGGACGTTAACAATGATGCAATGATGGCAGCACAAGGACGTTAACAATTATGCAATGATGGCAGCACAAGGACGTTAACAATGATGCAATGATGGCAGCGCTAGGACGTTAACAATGATGCAATGATGGCAGCACAAGGACGTTAACAATTAATCAGTGAAGAGGTACCATTAATCAAATAATTTTTAATCAAATATTGACGGCAACGTTCATTAAGAGCCTACAGGACATCACTCCATGGCGTCTGTAAGACGAGGCATATGCTAACAAATTTCTGACATGACATAGGCAGGACTCCCTCGGGCGAAAATTTTTGTGGTGGATAAGTGTTATCTTTTCGAGAGTACAGCGCTCTGAAATTATTATCTTCGTTCTAATTAATTCATGATACTAGTCATATAATGTCAGCCTATTCCTATTATCTTCACTAAAAGTAGTTCCATAGATAACAAAATATGCGATGGGTACCAGGGTACGACAATATTTTGCTCGTCACACAAAAATTTTATCATTTTATTTCTTACGTTATTCAGCATTCAATCAAGCAAATAAATAGAAAGCAATCCAGAAAAAGCTTGTTTAATCTAACAGTCGATCACGTTTTTAAATCGTGACCGAGTTGTAGGTATGAAAAACATTATGTAATGAGAAGTAAGCTCCATTTAAATTAGAGTTACCTAAAGTACTAGAAAATGAGACGGACACTAATTAAATAGAAGTAATCAAAGTTTTAGGAAATACGTTAAACATTCTATTTAAATAGGAATTATCTGAAGCATTATGAAATTAGAGAGAGACGCTCCGAATCTCGGAGATATCTGCGCCGGAAAGATAACGTATCTATCATCCCACCGAGCAGCAGATGTGCTGCTATGTCGCTACAGTCGTGAGGTGGCGTGCGTCTGGGGCGGGTGAGTGGCAGGGTGGAGCTAGGAACTATTTCTAACTATTATATAAATATTCGGTCTGATTAACGGCAACCTTATTGTAAATCATGACATGCGTGATAAATATGCGTGCACTCCTAGATTAACGGCTGGTTGCACTTTGTTCTGATAAGATTTTTACTTGTTTGGAAACGGAAATTTTTAGGACGTATGTTATTTTCGATTTATTTTTATTCTCTTGATAACTGCTAAATTCGATATATATTGATTAATTTCCGGCTAAGCTATTATTTCTTACCATAAAAATTTTGTAAATATTGTTCTGCATAGAATCGATTTTCGCTCGTTATTTTTAATAAATATGCATTTTTTATAACGGATTATAGATATTCGCAGAACAAATTTGTGTAGTAAATACGTCTTTAAAATAAAAGATATATTTAATTTCATGTCTAAACTATTTTCTAGGCAATACTCTGTCAAAAGGGGCTTTACTTCGGCAATCTAGATTCAACGAATTCATAAAAATAGAATTACTAGCTGTTTTATTTGTTAGCTCATAACATGAAACAGAAGGTTACCAACCCCACGACATCCTTCAGGCCTCTAGACGTAAACAAACGCTGATTCTGTTGGTGTGAAAATCCCATTTTCATGGACTTATCGTTTTTTTCGCAAAGATATGTCTGACTATTAGCTTGGTGAGCTGAATGTGGTTTAAGAATGACACCAGTAACGCGATGGCAGATGTCACTACACCGGCTTCCATTATAGTACGAAAAATACGGTAGAATGGATACTTACGCGCACGGGAAAGTAAATGGCGGTTGAGAAATGCTCATTTTTCCACTTGGTCTCGTAGTTTACACGAAAGAAAAATTGTCTGAAAATGCAGTAAGTCAAGTTTATTGTAATTACAGTTGGTTGATGATTGAGGAACATGGACCAGAGGGTCCAAATTTATTTAACAGGTGCGAACTGGACTCATCGTAACAACCCTTCTGTGTTGCAGATCCGAGTTGTGTCTTCCGGGATTATTGTAAACTGAAAGTTGCATCGATCGACCTTCCTGCTCATCCTCCTGCAGAAATGGATCTTTTAGCTACGAAATCATTGGCGTTAACTATTATGTTTTTCATCACCATCGTTGTGGGGCTGCTTCCCATAAAGGTACGGAAACTCCTATTGACAGTCCCAGGATCTATCGAAAGATCGCGCACCATATTAAGTGCGTTCCTCTGCTTCGGCGCCGGCGTTTTGTTTGGTACTACCTTCCTCCATATCCTGCCTGAAGCTCTAGAAAACGTCGAAACGGCGCAGTCAAATGATTACGTGCCAACTACCAGTTTCGGCCTGGGCGAGTTTATATTTTGCTGTGGTTTCTTCTTCATGTACATCGTTGAAGAGATCGTTCACGCGTATGTTCACAAGCATTCGACAGGACATTCTGGCCACAGCCATGAACATCATCTCAGAGTCTACGACAACCAAAGCACCTGTGCATCTTCTGGTGACGCCCGGGGCAGCGGTGCCGTTCAAGCCGAGTCTACCTCGCATTCCGACCGCCATGAACTGCAGCAACCCAGCCCCTGTAGTGGCAGACGCCATACGTACTCTATGTCACAGAGCGTGGACGGAGAGGACGCTGTTATCGTCCCTGACCACGGGCACGTTTGTCCCGATCCCTGCTCGAACCAAGGGCCCCGTCCGCGAACCAGTACGTGCGTGGTAGCAGCTGACTTCATGGTAGAGGACACCGAAAACCGCAAGAATTATGCGCTCAACCTGATGAGGTCAATATTTGTCATCATGGCGCTGTCTGTACACGGATGCCTCGAAGGCTTCTCTCTGGGAGTGGAAGCGACTAACCAAGGAGTGTGGCTTATGTTTGGCGCACTCATGACTCACAAGATTGCTATTGCCTTCAGCATTGGCATGGAGTTGCTAGAAAAGGAGATCAAAACCTTGCACTATGTCATATACATCGTCATTTTTTCAGTGGCTTCACCTGTTGGTGGCATGATCGGAGCGATCGTGTATGCATACTCGGCATCAGATTCAGCCGCTGGACAAATCAGTATCATGGTACTGCAAGGCATGTCTGGGGGTACCATCATGTACGTGATATTCTGTGAAATCCTTGAGAGGGAGCGATGCAAAAACGAAGGAAGATTTATTCGCATGCTTACACTCATTTTAGGCTTTTTACTGATGGCCGTGTTAGAGTTGGTAGCAGGCGAGCCGGACGACGCGGCTAATACGGACGAAGGCAGAATAAAAGCACCATCAATTATGTTCTCCAGGTTTGCACGGGATGAACGTTAGCCATTCATGAAGCGTGTTTATTTCAATAAGCTGCTCACGCCAAGCATGAAAAGTAGCACGGACATGACATACAATTCATATAATCAGGATTTCATACCGAAATACAGAAATCCTTGTTAGGTCCAATATGTTAAAATTTTATGATGTTGAAAGGTTGGAAGTATTATGCAAAATTTTAAATGTGCGGTAGTTGATCTTGTTCAAGTGTTCTCCCTTGAACAATAAATTTTCCCAAGAATACGTACTTTGCTTGCAAAACTAGACTAAACTGAGCCTAATCGGAAAAATCGTTTTATAATAAACTTATAATTTGTACTTGAAATATGTACCAACCTATAGTGCAAGTTCTGCCGGATAAGAAGCAGTATAGTGAGCAAAAAACAATCAAATTGTGAATTTTAATCAATATCAAAGTTTTCGAGCTTCATTAATTCGGTAATTTATTCAGAAATTGTAACTAAAACTGTAGAATGTATTGACATAACTGAGAAAATGTGAGGAATGTTATGGTTTGTTCTTCCGATCTGTTGATTTTTGAATAATGATACGAATTATACACTCTCTATATTTGTTCGTACTGATTTTCCTTTAAATAATTATTTCATCTTGAGTAAATTCTTTCATTCATGGATTTTAAGTATCGTTAAACGTTTCAGCAGCTAATACAGACCAGATACAAAATCGTCCAAAAACGATATCCAAAAAACAGATCCCGTCCAAACACGATCGACCGCGGAAATGAGTTTTCAGATACTTTCACTTGTGTAGCTTCTGTACTTGGAAGATGATCGAGGACCCGTTAGCTGATAACTGTAACGCGGGGCGTGAGATAAGGTTGTCACACGGTGACAACGTCTGTGGACTTGTAAAAAAATTGGGCATCTTTATTTTTTCGCAGTTAAAGTGAATAAATTTTAGCATAGAAGGCTGTTAATTGGAGAAAATATAGATATATTATTGGTAAATCCAGTTCCAGAGACTCCACTCCCTTTATTTATTACAACGCAAATTTGAATCTGTGCCTTTCAGAGCCAAGAAAAATATTTTCACCCCATAAAGTCCTATTGTGCGATATCAATGTATATACTATAACAACAATAGTTCCGTGCAGTGTACTGAGCAAGTTTATTAACATCGTCAGTTTGCAACTAGTCGAAAATCATTTGTAGATGATTATGATATATGAAACACCAGAAGTATCAAGTAAATATTAACAGAAAACGATGTCATTCAAACATATATTTTTAAATTCTGTTATAAATTAAACACAATTAAAATATAACTCGCCATAAATTAAAAACTTAAACTCAAAAATTAACACGCATCCAATTCCTTGCCTTTCAAGTCCATGTACAGTCTCTATCTATTGTACGAATTATGAATATTATTGTATGAAGTTTAGTAATAACATCAGAGTCTTCTTCATATACAAGCGATACTTTTCCATGAGTGGCTTCAAACCTTTTCAAGTCAGTCGAATGAGTTCCGTACTTTAGTCGTTTTATATTATCATTATTATTATTATTATTAGACCAAGTTAGTGGTAAATAATAAACAAGTTAGTGGTAATAAATAAAAACAGAAGTTAGTGGTAAATAAAATGGTATTGAATATCGGTCAAAACATAATTCCGTTCTCCGTCGTGAGTCAATTTACCCATCCATATTATTCCAGAAGCATCGTCGACCATGATTCTACAAATTCTTGGTAACAATTGAAGAGACACTTAAATGATAATTTTTTTATCTCGTCATCACCTAACGACGTATAGCCTACATTTTTTTCGGTCAATATTTTATCATTCTCAGTCTTTCTCCCAAAATTACAATTAAGGCATTCTTTTCTAGAGACAATTCGTGATTTCGCTGTAAAGAGAATAATTCAATGTTAAAATACTAACATATCTGTTTTTTTCTTTAATTTTTAAATTCCTCCATATTGTCTGCCAGTCCATGACTTCTTGCGTCTCAACACATCTCACCATTATGCGATACTCCTGCGTCCGTGTCCTACGATGCTGTTACCGAATATACAATAAAATAGTTGAATATTATGGTCAATATTTTGTGGAAGAAATCACAGCTAAAAATACCGGATTATTGTCACTGGAAAATTTTCAAGGCAATCGAAAACGATTGGAAAGAATCTGTTCAGCCAGCGTCTTTACAACAGAAGATGCTTTCTTATCTCTCAAGGCGACGACAGATATAAATTAGAGAAGTCGGTGAATAAGTCTCGTGAATAACGCGAGAATAACACGAAATATCCTAGAAAAATTCGACAACTGCATGCTATAAATGGCAAATAAATCGAATGAAAAGCTGGGACTGAATTTTCACAACTGGCTTTTACGAGAGTAGAGAAATATTTGATCTGTTTGGAAAATATTAAAAGTGAGACAAACGTCTGCAGATGATGGACACTTTATTTATCGATGGATAAAAAATTTAATAGCAAGGAAATTGATAAGATAATGCTTGCCGATATGAGCGAGAGATTTAGGAATTTTCTGTTCCTTAAATAATTAAAGAAAACGAGACTACAGCAAATGCGGTTGACTTCTCCATTTCTCTTTACAGCCAAGATGATGAAACAATCATTTTGTATATCAATCAGAAAGGTACCAGTTTCAAAAAATGAAAAATTGCTTTATCTGAGCACCTTTTTAATAGCCGAGTTTGACTCTATACCATCTTTTAAACTTTTATAAGTCACAGTAAATCAAATAAAAATTATACCTGTATCAAACGAGCATGCTCATCTTCTTCCGTTACAAGATTCAGTTTGGCTTGTAGTGGACGCAATTCTAACGTTCGAGAAGAGACATTTTTAACTTAATAACGTCGCTTGGCCAGTATACTTGCCATATGAGATCGATATGAAATTTTTCCAAAACTACGAATGTTATGGTTTGAAATGGAGTCTGGCGGAATAAGACGAGTACTGAACATGTTTTGAACGATTCACAGTGTTGTGCTGAGCTGCATAGTTCATACCTGCTGCTTAGTTGGCCTTGGAAAGTTGGAATTTTCTGCTGTGAGTAATGACGCTATCAAGTCAGGACACAACGTAGATTACCCCTTGTTTCTGCTGGCCACACCTAACTACTGAATAGTATTCCTGAACAAATGTTCTCATGATATATGCATGCACTTTTGTGTTTCTAATATCATAAGACCATGCACTATATATTGGGACACATATATAAGTGGCTACTGGTTAGTAGTGTATTTGCCAATCGAATAGATAAATAAAAGAATAGAAACTCCTGAAGCTGCAACAAATCATAGCAGTTATACATCCTGAAGTTACGAGCAATCCAGAGCCCCTTCCAACGAAAATTTGCTCAACAATTTTCTGAATGATTCTGTAGATGACGATCAACTAAAAATTTTAATTTAACCTCAACAAAATTGAACCTCAACATTAACTTGCCTCGAATCAAAGACTAAAAAAGGTGGTTGGCAGGTGGCCATTAGATAAAACAAGACAGAAAATCTAGTGCCGGATTTTAGCGATGCATCAAGAAATAGTTATTTGAAGCCAAACCACTGGAAATTGCTGAGGAGGAGCAGTTTTGGCCAACACAGGTCGAGTTCGAATGTCTGTTGTGAATACCTTGGTACGGCAGTCAGCATCAAACATATAACAGGTAAGTTTCCGTACTACAGATGCCGTGAATGTGGCGTTCTGTAGTCTGTACCATTGATTTTTTGCAGCGTGTAAATCTAAAGTACTTGAAGGGATTAGCCAATTAAATCTCTGCCTTTGTCGTCCATTGCAAGTTTTAGTTGAAAACCTTCCATGTGAAAAGTTTTCAACTAAAACTTGCAATGGACGACAAGGGCAGAGATTTAATTGGCTAATCCCTTCAAGTACTTTAGATTTCACTTTATTCTACCTGTACTCATTCTTTTGCCATTCAAGTTTTTATAGCGAGGTGGCCACTGGCCAGTATCCCTGCCGGTCTGTATTTCGAGTAATAATAAGAAAGTTAGATATTTTTTCTTAAAAATTCGTTAAGAGATACCTAAATGAATCCATCGAATTGAAAAAAAAGTTTTAATGCTCTCCAGGGAATTATCGGCGTTAATGGGTTAACAGTTCAATGTCGCCTACAGTCTGCAGGTGTTTATCTCGGCCAGAGCTGTTGGCTGCAGTGCTTGTGGTCCCGCCAACGTATTAGTTTTGGCCCAACCGTTGCCTCGGTCCCGTCCCTGCCTACGGTAGGTCCCGTCCCTAACGCAGTTCCGCCGTAGTATCAGTCCCGTATTAGTTTAGGCCCAACCGTTGCCTCGGTCCAGTCCCTGCCTACGGTAGGTCCCTTCCCTATCGGAGTTCCGCCGTAGTATCAGTCCCGTATTAGTTTTGGCCCAACCGTTGCCTCGGTCCCGTCTCTGTCTCGGTCCCTTAAGCGCGTCGTCATTCCTTAACCATTTCCGACCGCGGCATATGATTATCAGTGAATCTAGTTAGCGTAACTACGAAATAATTAGCTGATGAAGTTACGCCTTCTTAATTAAGAAGGAATGGGCGAAACGGAGAATAAATTTAAAAATCTAGACGAAATAAAGTAAAAATACAGAAATAATTACTCATCAACTTCGAATCAGAGACAACGATCAATTGTTGATTCGAGGAGAGGTTAGTGGGAAGGTACGGTTGTTCAATATAAATGGAAAAATGCCACCAATTATCTTGATGTATATTATCACTACAGACTTGTATTTGTAAGGTCATTATTCGACTATAAATGTATACGTACACGATATGGCCGCTGCACTTCTCATTCGTTTAAAGAGAAACATTTATGCTTCTGTTGAGCTTAATTTGTTTGCCTATGACTATGACTTATCATTTTAAATACTAATTCAAAGAAATATGTATTTATATATTAATGACGTATTTAAACTGCACGATGCTCGGAGAAAATTTCGAATTAAGGAGATAATGGAAAAAGCAAAATTTTAAAATTCTTGAAAATATCATGCGGCAAGTTCACAAATTTGCCATGACGTGAGCGCGAACTGCAGGCAGCGAAGCTTGCTTACGTGTCCCATCATGCTCGACTGGCAGCGTGAGTAGCCGTTTTTCCGGCGCTTATATGCAAACGAATTACTAAATCCTTCTCTATATATTAATTTTACTAGCTTCTAGGAGTTTTGCTGTTATGAAACATTGCTTTCTGTAAAGTAAACGTGTATGGATTACAATAAGTAGTGTGTCTTCGCGCGTCTGGCAGCTCTGTTGTCGGCTAATTTCGTGCAGACGTGCACATGCGATCAGTAGGGTGAGAGATTCCGGAGTGGTAGGTGTGCTGGCAAATAGGCTGCTAACCATGACATTTGATAGTGAAGCTCGCTCCCACGCAACATGTGACAACAATGGGGCCATGGCAACCCATCTTTCGTAACAAATTGTGTGTAGGACTGATGGAAAGTTTGCACACATGCTTCGATTATCTTATTATGAAAAGTATTGTAAATTGTACGGAACGGTCGTGTGTTGTAATTAGCGTGATATTATTGAGCGCTTCAGTGACCTCATTTAATGAGCCTGTAATATCAGCTCTAACCTCGTTATTTGGTACTAGTTTGTTCTTTTAAACATCGTTTGCAGCACATTTAATTATACATCAACGATTTGGCTTAACTCAGTGCGTTTACTTCAAAATTGACGGTCGAATTAATAAAAATAGTATGATTTACATCAAATCATTGAAGTATGAAGCAATAAGTTTACCATATCAGGTCACTCATGTGTATTGCATAAAACATTTGATTGAAATTTGCTAGAATTGTAACCAAATTTTGAAACATAAGTTTGAGCATATTGTTTGAGTTGCAAACATTTCAGCGTAATTTATGATTTCTCACAAAATTCATGATGTTATCGATAAGATAAGAAGTGTTACCTATTCCGCGCAATCCATTATTTTAGCTGACACACGCTCTAATGACCAACGGGTGCGGTCAACCTAATTTATATTTTGCCATATAATTCATGCTAGTTTTCGATATGTTGTGTTATTCAGGGCAATGCAATACTCTAGGTGGAATCATAACCGTTTGAGATCATACATGCCACGATCGACGCGAAGAGTAAAAAAAATATAACTCAGTACTCAGTGCAGTGAGTGCCAGAGAGCGCATTTTCTCGTCGACGAAAACTTGAGGTCACGGACAGACGGACGGACAGACGGACATGGCGAGCACAATAGTGCATTTTTCCATAAATGAGAAAATGCGCTAAAAATGAATTGATATCTGAACAAACGACGCGATTGTTACAAGGTATCGAGGCGCCGCCGCCCAATATAAGCCTCTCTCATCACTGAGTGAATTAAAGTATATATTTCATTGTGATCGTCATTCGAACTGTGGGTGGGGTGTGGGGCAGTGAAGGGACGGTGCTGAGTATAATTTGACCAAATCGTGTGGCGGTTCTTCTCACATCTTCGCTATATTGTTTACATAATTGACTGTTTAAGACAAATAGTGTTTAATGACATATTAATTCAGTTTTATTAAAATGGCTTTATGACAATTCTACGTTGTGGCACTGGATTTTCAATTTGTTAATGGAGCGATTCATTATATTGACAGTTTGACCAAGTTTAGATTAGTTCCATCTCGGTTGTCTATAGCTGCATTCTGCATCGTCCAATTCATATCAACTTCTTGCCATTCAAGTGACACGCTACATCTCCTGCACTGGATGAAGCTATCAGTACGACTACGAGCTATCAGGCAGACATTAATCTTTAGGAAATCAACTATAAGCGAATCTAACGCCACAATGCTTTTCACCTAAAATATACAAATATACTAAAATTTTCAAATTATCCATTGAAATTATTCTTAGACGAATGTTGGTTTTAAAAATGCATTCATATGAATATAATCAGACTCCTGTCGTTTTTGCGCTCACGCAGGGATTAATGAGTTACAATGAAGACGCCCTCGCGCAAGTACAGACATCCTCATGGTCTGCAAGTACAGACATCCTCGTGGTCTGCAAGTGCAGACATCCTCGTGGTCTATACAGACATCCTCGTAGTCTGCAAGTACAGACATCCTCGTGGTCTGCAAGTACAGACATTCTCGTAGTCTGCCACGCAAGCTTTCACACGCACGCCTCACCACGTCTGCTCAGCCCATCACGCGCTCTATGCGATGACGTGTACTGCCATAATTAACACTGTCATCGTCACCGCTCGTGTCGAACATTTTCTTCTTAATTGCGCATTATTCTGTCTCTTAATTCGTGTTTATGGGCCGTCTTAAGTGGCTTGCAACTAGTGCGACCGTTTAGCTTCATTTTTTTTTGTCGTCTGTTTTTATGAAGTAATTGCGCCCGAACATTTTATCCACATCATTCTTATTGGTTTTTAACGGAAGAAACTCTGTCTCTGTAACATGCTTAAAAATTTGGAAGCTTAATTTCAGATCGTATTCATTGTATTTGTAGGGCCAATGTAACATGTATAAATATGTGTTATAATGTAAATAATAATTTATAAATAATAAATAAATAAACAATCATTAAAATTTATCCTATAAGTGCACACCATGCGTCATTTAAGTTAATATATAATAGATAGAAGCAATTTTAGTAGCCTGTTCTGTATCAAACGTGACCTGTTTCATACTCTTTCAATCAATGATGTAATATTTCTTATCATTACGTTTTTCTGTCTCGTGGCAGAAAAATTTTACAGGAGAAGTGATGCACAGTGACGATTATTATAGCACCTGAAATACGAGTATGAATATCCGTGCTAAAGTGTTAGGGAACAATAAATGTTATTTAGGCCAGTAATGTGAAGCAGAGCAATGCTTTGAAGAAAGTGTTAGGGAACAATAAATGTTATTTAGGCCAGTAATGTGAAGCAGAGCAATGCTTTGAAGAAACTGTGATTCAGTGACTCAATTTTTTAAGTTTCATGTGGAATTAAAGTAACTACTAGGGGTTATATTTGAAGATGAGAGTTCGTTTCCTTCTTCCTTAACAAGAGGCAACAAAGCTCAACTCGTAATGGCGGATGTCGCCCTTCCCGAAGGTGAGTAATGAGCTCAAATTTTGCCTGCAACAAAGTTAGGGGATTTAACATTACTGTGCAGATTGTTTTAAGCCAATTTACATTATTGTTTTCGTTGTTAGACCAAACGTCATGCATGTCGATTGGTTTTAAAGTTCCATCGAAAACTTCTATATTATAATCTGTAATTACATTCAACTGATTTAATTACAGCGTATTATTTTATTAAACTGCAAACTTATGTTTATCAAACGAGTTATTTGAATTACATTCCACTGATTCTCGAGCAGAATTTATATATGTGTCTTGAGGCGAAAACTCCCACTATGATCATAAACTGAGGCTACGATGGTCTTTAGTTCGCATTTTACGTCCAAGGTTGGTATTATTGCTGGAGATATTATTTGTACCTTTACGACGTACTCGTAAATTCTTTTAGTATGTGACCATTCAGTTAAGTTATTATATTAAATACGATTGTGTGAGATTGTCGTTAGAACTTTTTTACGTGTTTTATGCTGCGCCGCTGCGTGACTTCGCTGCTTCCAGCCGTGGCCGCTGCGAGACATTGCTGCAACATGACGTTGCTGTTTCACTGAGCGCTTTGACTTAGCGTTACAAGAAAACGAGTACGAGTGAAATAGAAACAGATAAAGAAAGAGTGAATGTCGACCTTATTCTATTGTTGCTCTGTCATTCAAAGTTAAAGTTACTCACTGTATCTTTAGTTTTTGTTGATCTTCGTTTCGTATTCACGTTCCCGTGCTCTCCCCACGACCCTTCTCTACCACCCACAGGTTCATTACACCCCTCATTCACCCCTCTTTTCTCACCCCCTCCCCACGTATTCTTTACCCCACCCTCTATCCTCCACACACACCGTTATTCGTCACGGTCATTTGCAGCGCTACTGTTCCGCTAACAAATCATGCTTTTTAACCTACTCGCGGAAATAATCCTAGTGAAAATTAACTAACTTGTTTAGTGGCCGATATTTTCAAGGAACTTGCAGTAGAACATACGAATTCTTTAACAGTAGTGGTACACAACCAGTTTATAGTACACAACCTTGAAGCTGTCATTACCGCACGTCAGTCACCGAGACGTTCGTGACACGAGCCTGTGGGTCGCGACGTTCGCATGGCTTCCTGACAGTGCTACTGTGATGCAATGCTCGCCTCCCGCATTCTCTGCTGTCTGAACATCAAATGTTTTCATTCATTAAAACTGATATCTATCCAGTTTTGCAGTACCTATACGCTGTTCATATATGTGCTGTCAATACTTTCCGAAATCTGTTGCCGTCTCGAGCTGATATTGCATTATCAAAGCAGAACAAAACTGGACTTGGAAACATTAATTTTGTTTTTTTTTATGATTTGTTAGATTGTCATCTTTATTGTTGTTTATGTTTTTTTCCATGATCTCGACCAAAAATATACTATTAAGTAAATCGACCAACGCATTTTTTACATTAAAGCATTTATCCTCCCTTGTGTATGCAATATACTGCCGACTAAATGAGTCTGATTATTTAACACTTGTAATTGGCTTTGCAATGCTGCCCCGAGCACAGTACATGAGATCATAATAAATAGCTCAAGTTTCAATTTCCTGGCTCATCAGTAACACTACAGTTCATGCGGGCTTGCCGCTTCCCGTAGCGTTGAACACGAAGAGGAGAACTTGACGAACTTAGCGTCGCATGTGGCTGCCTGTCCTGTCTTCACGCCGGCAAACTTCTGATGGTTCCCTAATTTTGAGAACTTCTGCTTAAGTTAGTGATTAGAAAGTTATTGGATTGTTTTGGTTCATTTAATACCTATGCATATATTAAAGATTTATATGCGGGGGAATCTATGAAGGAATGTTTTTAGTCTTTTAATGAAAAGAGAAGCGCGATGTCGCAAACTTGTCATTATTCATCAGTGAAATATTGTTACTATTTTTCGCCCAAATTGTTATCTCTCGCTCGTGCTTGACTTGCCAGTGGCCGCTCGTCGTGACTCACGCTGTCACGTGCTGCTAATCCCGCAACATGGCCGACGCTTCTGCACTTTTACTTTAGTACAGAATCATGGCAGGCTTTTCTAGCCGTCTTCTATCGGCCTACGGTAAAACGGCTCAAACAATGTATATATACTGCGTGTTTGTCCCATTGCATTTCTTCCTACTGTCGTGTGAATTGAGGGAATCGAGTGTTAAAAATAACCGTTAGAAAATAATTAGAAATTGGCTGTTATAATTAACTGTTAATTAAAAAAAATATTGTAAGTAAATATTCGGAACCTTTCACACGATTAAAATATTCGCATATTCCGAATTAAATATCAGCGCACGGTCATGAATTGGACCAGCTTGTTAAAGACTACTTCCGACGGTGGGAATCGCGCATTATTTTGATAAAAAGCACATTATTTTGTGTAATATTTTAAAGACGAAACGTGTATTGTACGCAAAAGAAAATATCACCTGATCTCATCTTTTAATTAAGGCTTGTGTATAGTGTAAAGCTCGCTTCATTATCTCGCACGAGTTCGCTCGCTTCTTCTAGCAATATAACACACCATCAATGTTACACAATGTATATAGAGTACCTATGCTAACGCAGATCGCTAATTAACATGAACTTGCTGTATTTGATATATTCAACAATCAAATTAAACTTTCCTTGTTCCTCTTTATATTTGTCTTGCATAGACTCGTTACTTGTGCATGTTAATCCGGGCGCCGATGCTCGTTTCCGCGATGCTCGTTACTATAGCAGCTTTGGTTCCGAGGCGCAAGACGTGTTTCAGAGCAGCGGTTCGTCCTTATATTGTGGGCGCAGGTGCAATTAGTTGCGCCTCTAACGGACCGCGATTTACGAGCTCGTTTGTCTTGTCTCTCTTCCTTTGTGGATCGTCGGTCCCGAGATATTTACTCTTTTGCAGATTTGATGAATCAACTCCTGCTTATTTTCTGCTCTGCAGAAGTTTCGTCGGAGTTTGCTCGGGCTGAGTAATTGCATACGTCGTGCCAATCGCGCAAAATTGATGCAATTCTGAGAACGCTCTTCCATCAACTTAGAGTTGGATGGATTCAAGATTTTCGGTAGGGCGGACTGCTCCAACTCGCGCAGTCCGTACAGTCGACAAAAGCCAAACTTTTATCATAAGCTTGACCTATATGCTGCTATATCAATGATTGCGTTTTGTAATAAGTGGCATTTTTGAATTTTGATATTTCTTAACATAAATTTCTACAGAGATTAGGACTTGGATTGCTCCATTCAAAATTCGTGAACAAAAGAATCGTATGGTACATCGTTTTTTATAGTTTTTATTGTAAACTACCTAACTGATGAGCTGAGCATACTGGTAAACTTGAGCATACTTGTGTGGTTCTTCCCATAGTGGCTCGATGAGAAATGCGGAATTTTATGTGCACAGGTCCACAAATTACGATGCAATTGGGTTAATTTGCTCGTTTCTCGATCAACTTCAACTGAAGCGGCCACTCATTGATTAGTTGAGATCGTTGCCGTTCTGACCACATTTTCTTAGACTCGAACACAGGGTATTATTTTTCAAACATGTGTCGCTAAAGTTATTAGATTTTATTGAAATGTGTCGTAAAGTGTTCTTTTCTGTATTTGAAGCAGGCACAAGGTAATTATTTTTCTTTCGCTTGAAATCTTTGTCTTTTTGCTTTTCCCACGTTGGCTGTTTCGTTGTAACAGTTTCGTTACACTCAATTTGATATATTTTGCCGTCAAATATATATTCATGGACTGTTATGTATTTTCACTTACATTGACAAGTTTAATTACCTTAATTACTTTAACTTTTAAGACTAAGTAAGCTAATAGCTAACTCCCAACAAGCTCATTTTCTCGTTTCTCTTCACGATTTAAAGTAAAGTAGTTACTCGACGGTGGGTTTTTATCCAGATGCGTTAATTCTACGATGCTAATGTGAGAGTCCTTTAAGCTCGCTGCATTAGAGAGAGCAGTAAGAAGTCGAGCTAATGAAACTTTTCGAAAGTTTTTCTAATCCAATAAAAAACCTTTTGGATGTTTGTCCCTTGAGCTCATTACTGCTTTTATTTAATGATCATTAAATTTCGTATATGATATAAATATCGTAGTATAAGATAGTTTGTCTTGTAAGCGATTTTTGATTCTTTGTTCTTATTAACCAATGAAGTTAAGCAGGTGTAAGAAATCTACATTTAGACATTCTAAATATAAACTGACGCTATGAAAATTTATTTATTTCAGAATTGATAATCTTACATTATGTGAGAATAATAGGACAAAGACTAATGCTTCATTAAGAACAATGCAATTCGCTTATACATCATGCGATGTTGACACTGTATACATTTTCCATGAAGCTGCATGGTTCTAATAAAACTTTCGCACCTGCCGGCTAATTCCTACAGCTAGCTCGGCAAATGGAGACCTGAGTGTCGTATTAAAGTTGCTAAACCTCGTCACACTAATGATTTCGTATAGTAAACACCTAACTAATTATCATTGGTGATAGGATTACGTTTATTGAAAGTTTTACTGTCGCGATATTCTCATGTTGATAAATTTGATAATTTACCAATAAAATTATAGATATATCCCATTGTTCATTTTTAATCTCCAAGCAAGAAATTTATCAATGTGATAATATTGTTACCTCTGGTTAGAAACAGTTTTCCGTCATAGTGTTTTCATTTTGTTTACTTTGACTTTGGACAATTTAATTTGGACAACCGTTCATTGTCTAATATTAAGTATCCGTCTTCAAATGCCACGTCGGTTAATTTTTTATTTATTATTTATTATATTTTCTTGACTCCGAGATCCAATATATTGATTTGATGTTTATCCTAATGTTTAGGGAATAGGCCAAATTTTTATTTAGGTTATATAATTTTGCAGATTATGGTTAAGTTGCCGACAATCTAGAAGATTTCATAAAGTTTTACCGGATTTGAACCGACTTTCGTTTGAACCTGCGAAAGCAAACCCCGAGGCGGAAATCCCTGCTGCCAGAGATTTGATGTGACATTTATCCTACACGTACTCAATCATAAAAACTTTTAGAATTTGTGAAGATATTTCAAAGAACTTTTCTAAAATTTGATTCGATTCCTCCATTTCGGAATTTTAGAAAATTTCCTCTGAATTGTTTTCCATGTAAGAATTTTTTCACGACATTTTTTCTCTCTCAACTCTGATATACTGTTTTCCTTTTCATATTGCCTCCCTTCGCGGCGTTCGTCTTCTATTCCACCTGATATCCAAAGAAGTATATATATTAAATAAAATAGGAATTATAATATAATATCTGTTATTATTGCACATTCTTCTTGGTCTTGAGGTAGAGAGTGGACCAGCAACACGCTGTAGTATCACATCACAAACAGGCGCTGCGTGGGCGTCCCTGCCTCAGCAATGGCGGCTCTTGAAGCCCTCGCAATAATTGGGCGAGTCGAGGGCCCTCGTCTCTTGCCAGCCTTCCGATAATTGGGCCTCTCATCGGTGAAAAAATGTGGAAACATTCACGGTGCTCAATAAATGTACTACAGTTTTATATTGTACAGCTCTGCGCGGTCTGGTGGATATTATTTTTCATTAAGAGTCTTTTAAAGCTCAACGCTAATTGAAAATTCATGGTTCCGGATAAAATTCGTAAATGGCTGCATGCACATTCCTCAAACATGCCTGGAAGTTTTTGTAAATATTTTAAGGATTTTAAGGATTCGCTTCGGAGTTTAGCACCCGACGACTAATTTGCTTGTGCAATTAAGAGGAGCTTCAGGAAACGTTCATTAAAGGATCAGCCCGGGACAACGTATCTCAAATTTGTTGTCCTCAGGGAGTTGGCGTCGCATCAGATAAAGGTTTTTCATTTTCCAAGTTCAAACAAATAAAATTTCTTGCCTCTTATCTGAGATTTTTGGCTGGCAAAATTTAAATCCATAAAATATTTACAAACTTGAATCCGTTTTATTGAAGTTTTCCACGTGATGAACGAATTTAATTGGAAATATTTAGGATTGTTTCCTTACTTTCGTCATCGTCTAGCTCTTTCATTCGCCCGAAAAGTTCAAATCCCATCGGGACGAGCGGTAGCAACATTTGTCATGTTTTTTTTCGGTTTTAGATGTTCGTGTGTCTTGTTCAGGTTGTCAGTCTTCAGCGCAACTGTTCTTCTGTCCTCAGTCTGCTATGTGTTCCCTTTTTTCAGTCTACTGTGTGTCCCTTTTTGTCAGTTGTAGCGTGGCTGCGTTTACCGTCAATCCCACGCACTGCCTCACAGTATTCTAGAACTTCCTTTACTTCTGAGCTGCATTTGTTGATTAGAGGGCGACTTTTTTTATAGTACGCTTTGGAGGGAGAGAACGGTTTTTTCAGATGTTGAACTGGTAATTTTCCATTGAAGGAGTGGTATATACCTGTATATTTAAATTAATTTTGACCAGTAAATGAGTCAATGAGGTAACGGCGAGTTGGATGAAAGGATATCTCACTGAAAAAAATTTAGATGAAAGGAACATGGAAACAATTCCCCGGAGTTCATTATTTTAGGAAATAATTTACCGAGAAAGATAACCCAGGAGTAAGTTTTAATCCCTCGCTTTCAACTCTTTTCGTCTCATTAGTGGTGTGAGTTTCGCAATGAGTGCCATATGTTCACAGAAACCACGTTGGCTAAAAAGAAATAGATTCAAATAAGTGTGCAAATATTTCATGTCATCTGCTAACTAGATTCCAAAGTTTTAATTGTCAAAAAAAGGAGTCTACAATTTCACTGAAAATCTAGTCTCAACTCAACAAACAGCCGAATTTAACACATAATTTTCGGTCAACTTACTCACGAATATGAAGTGACTTTACAAAAGTGACATAACCTGAATTTCAGTTTGAGTGAAGCTCGTAAAGCAGAAGAGTAATTGCTCCACCCTGGCGCGTATTCCGACTTCTGCCTTAAATTGCTAAACTCTGGAGCGGCAAATTGTTACCTCGCATTGTTGCCCTTGCCGAAATATCCCCAATGTTGGTTCAGGAATTTTGTGTTAGATGCGACCGCCTTGTATGTTTGAACTTGCATCGATTGCTGTGTAGTTTGCGATAGATGAAAGCTGTGCCGTGTTTATTTGATTTATTTTGCAGCGTCCCATATTTGCTCACTACCCGACCTACTGTAAAACTCTACGTTATACGTATTATGAAACACTATATTCACTTCACAAGCGCATGACTTGGTATTCACTGGGTCGTATAGAACATGTCTGCATGGCTGCGAACATCGCGAGCGGCTCAGTCCAACTTCGTCTCATTTTTTAGCAAAGTTTTTGATGATTTTTTATTCCAGTTTTTTGGCCGCTCCTGCTGATTGCGCTGAGCTCGAGAAGCGTGGAGGTGCCTCCTATTGACATGACTCTGCTCGCTGCAGAAATGTTATGAAATTACCTATTGCTGATTAATAACATGTATATTATTGTACTACTCGATAAGATATTTGTCTAGTGACGTGGGCGTCCAGTAAATACGACGTAATATTGAACACAGTAAATCAGTTTTCGTAATGAATGTCTGCAACATGCATATATGTCTCCGCGATTCATTTACGCAGATAACTTTCCATTCAATCTTAGTTCACAACTTATAGTTTTAAATTCTTTGCCCTTAATTAGGATAATCTGTTTAGCCTGTTATGAATATATTGGGAGCTTTCAATTCAAGGAACGAGGCTACGCTGACTGAAAATTGCTGAATAATTTTAGAGCGACGTCTAAATAGATTTTTTGAGTTTGTTTACATTGAGTTTTGCCTTTCGAGCTGTTGCGAGATGTTTATTTTCCGAGCAAATTTGTTTGGCGTCCGATCTTGAGCCATATTTTGTAGCGCATGGGAAATGAGAGATGTGATCGGGCAACTCGAATGTTATTTCGAGTACTAGTTTTTCCTAGAGTATGGAATGGCCTGAGCTTTACGCAAATACCTGAGTATAAAAGCATTTTACCTGAGTATGGAATGGCTCTATAAATCATACTGGAGCAAAATCCATTGGTTGCATTAAAAGACTGCGGAGCGGTACTTCTAATTGTGAGGATTTGAGGTCAAAAAGACGCGAAACATTTTGTGCAGACTGACAGACCGATTACCAAACCGCTTCACCTGGAATTTCAGCTCAATAAAGACAAAGCTCTGTTCAGCCACCACGTCTGTGTCATGACTCAGATCGAGAAAGCCGGAGAAAGTTGATCCAAACCCACGAGACAAGCACTTAAAATATTCGTCAAAATGTACGGCATAGAAGTTATTGTTGCGACTAAAAAGTTGTTTATTATATTAGGTCTCCTATAACGTTTGAAACTTTGTTCAGTTTCCCGTCTGAATAGAAACTATGTAAATCTCTTACAGACTCGGCTAAAGATTTATGCAGTTTTTGCATTCGCAAATTTGATCACGTTCCCGCGACTTTTTTTTCGAGCGAGTGCGCATGTCTGGACCTATTCTGCGGAGGAACATTTCCTCCAGTCTTGCAGTTTCAATTCTCCGGAGTCACTGGCATCTAAGTGCCTTGTCGTGAATGATTTTATCCACGATGTCGGCTCCTTACGGCCTTTGATAGTCCTTGAAAATCATTGAAAGCCACCTGGAACCACCCTTCTGTTGACATGATGTTATTAAAGATTGATTTATGGAAGTGATAAATAAATCAGCATTTAACCGTTGTAGGATATATGATGTTGGAAGCCGTTCAGCCATTCTCGTATTCAGCCGTTTACGCTTACTCCGACTTGAACGTGACTATAACGCAATTATCAAAGCTGATTAATTAAACCATTACATTCATTCCATTGCCTGCATCCAATCATACCTCTATATGAAACCATACAGCATGCATCCAATAATGCTTTTTAAAATCTTCTGCTTTCATTCAGACACTCTTATAGTCAACCATCCACTTTCATCCTATCATGCTTAGTCAATAATTTGCTTCCATTTACGAAACAACGCATTCTTATTAGCAATGCCCATACCAATCGCATTGCTGGGTCTTCAAAGAACTCTCATTATTGCCGTGCTTCCTCAGCGCCCAATGTAAGACTCACATGCCTCCTGTCTTTTGAGCCGCTGTAGCCGCGATGACTGCCTCGCTATAGGGGAATATTTTCTCCGGGGAAATAACACTGACTTGTCTCCGGCTGCTTGCGATGATCTGTTTCAAAGCCGCGTTAACATGAATATTTGCCACACAGCTCATTGACCTGCCGGCGGGAAAAACACGACTCGGTTCATTTTTACGGTTCATGGGCCAAAAATGGGGTTCGTGTCCTGTGATTTTAAGGACGATCTGACGCTTGCGCTTATGTAGATGCATAAGTAAACGAATACATCAACGCAACATATCCACACTATAGTTGCTGTGGCTGGGATTAATGTTTTATTGTGGTGGGATTTTGCATGGTTTTATCTTTGCGTCGTTGTTAATTGTTATGAAGTTCCTCAATTTTTTTCTTTATTGCTCATTACGGTCGTTTTTTAATCAGCATAAATTATCTTTACCTATATTAATTTGGTACTACTTATTGGTTTGCCTCATATTATTATTCGCAAATTAATCTTTTTGCCAAAGTATCCTCCGGTGCATCTATCCCTAATTATAATCAGCACTTTACGATCATATAATGAATTATAGAGTATTTGATTTATGGTTTCTGCTTCTGCTCATGTCTATTTTAGTAAAATATAGAATGCATTATTTCGTTTCTTGTTAATTATGAATTGCACAATAACTGCTCAGAAGTATAGCATAATAAGGAATAAATTAGAGTCGTAATGTGTGACGATGAATCCTCATGGCTTGTGGCTTGCGCTGACACAAGCTACGTGCCCAGTCGCTTATCTCTCTATCTCTGACGCCTCCCTTATCGATGAGGTCTGTGGCTTCTGTCGAGCTTTGTTTATTATTGTTATTGGTGAAGCTTGTTATTATTTATTATTATTGTTCGAGCTTTGCTCATTATTGTTGCTGCGTGAAACGACAACATGACTGTTGCCGTTTTGTCATCCGCATAACTTCATTAATGTCAATCTCCATTCAAGAGCCAAATTTGACTTCTAAGCTTAGTATAATCCTGAAAATTAACTCATGAACGAAACTCATAAATTTTCGGATTTAAACATCAATAATTTTTTGGATGTAATTGATCATGTTCATCGTTATTTTGCCTGCATTCCCTCATTATTGCGTGCACTTCGGTCCTGCTACGAATAAATAAGCCTGCTGTTACCTCCAAAAATATTCCAGATATTTTTTCCTCGATGGTTCGATTATCGGAAATGTAGAAAACTCCGCCGTCTTTTGTTTGCATGAGGTGGTAGGTGCGTAGCACTTCTGCATCGGGTGCTGTTTATCATAATTGTTGCGAATAAATGCTGACAAATCTACTGAATTGTAGCAAAAATCACATAAATTAAAAAATAAAATCTATCTCAACACACTTAATTTAATTTTAATTATATAGTCATTATACCTGATATAATGATTATTAATTATACCATTATTTACTTATAATAATTTACTGGTGCCTTTTTGTCCGCATCAACGGAAAAAATCCTTTCCTTTTTTAGTTTTTTGCTTTCTTCTTTTGTGTAGTTTTCAGTCTTGTCTTATACCAACTTCATCTGACTTATAACTGAACAAGTCTCTTTATGTTGGCCGTCTGATGTCGGACAAATGGATGTGGAGCAAGAAATATAATGATACTTCTTGTAACTCTTAACGCTGAGCCTTGTAACTCTTAACGCTGAGTCTCGTTAAATTTAGCCCAAAGCCCGCGTTCTTGATATTAATTATATTATAAACTTTCAAAAAGTTAGAAATTTATTTCTGTTAGTTGCAATGTTCTTATGTTCTCCAGTTATACGCTAATGAAACAACTTTTGCGCTTAATATTATTCGAGTGATTTTTTTTTTGTGTCGGGTTGTTCTTGAATTTCTTTATTCGAGTGATTTTTTTTTTGTGTCGGGTTGTTCTTGAAACTATTCGTAAAACGCCGAACTTCTACTTTTTAACTGGATATACGTGCATGCATGGCCTCTTGAATGTTTCAAAGGTACAGAACATAACGTCATAACACAGAAGATAACGTCATACAGAACATAACACAGGTCAGACAAATGAAGATTATTCACCAAGAGCACCCATTAGGTTACTAACCTATGGCGCTGGCGGCCAGAGCTCGAGCTGAATATTCTCGCTTTATGACTGAAGAACATCGAACGTCGTATGATTGCTCTCTTTCACCGTGACATTTATTCTCTATACTCGTTCAATAACTTCAACGTATCCAAGATTCGTGCTAGATTCGTCCATATAGCATATACGAAATATATACGTGTATATAGCATATATATATACGAAATGTCGGGAAGCTGTTTATTTGATAATCTTACTTATATATTTGTTGAAGTTAGTATTTTTGCAGCCTGGCTGTTATTTGGGGTTGGCAGTTTTACATACATTTGTCAAGGTTTGTTTGTGTGTGAGAGAGTTTGTTTGCGTGCTTGAAGCCTTAGTTAAAGTTAGTGTGTTAGTAGTCTGGCTGTTGTGCTTGAAGCCTGGCGTCGCATCTGGGATGTTCGAGTGCATATCCTGTTTAATTATCCTGTCGGCTTATTGCTTGAACTGAATATATTATTAATTAATATGAATATAATATATGAATATTAATATATTATTAATAATATTCAAGCAATTTTATTGAACTGAATATATTGCTTGAACTGAATTTTCATTGTTATTGGTAGAACAGATAAATATTGGATTTGATTTTGTAATTGGTAAATATAAATTTAATTTTATTGTTTATGGACGAAAAAAATTTTTTTTCAGACTCTGAAACGAGAATAAATTTAGAGTCGTATTACCTATTTGAAATGTGAAAAGGTTTTCATTTATTTCCTATACATAAGCTTAAGAAAGGTATTAAGAAAATTGATGTTAAAAAATGATGTTAAGGATGTTAAGAAAATTAATGTTAACACGTTGACTACGAAGTGGTACATATGCGTATCACGAAATGTATTTCTTCAGTAGGTTCGTAATGGTACATAATTCAGGATGCCTAAAAACGGCCAAATCCGAGAACAAAAAAGGCCAACAAAGGCCGATAACTCAATATATATTACTAGTTTATTTGTAGGTTCCGCTATAAAAATTAATTCCATTTATTTCCTTTTTGCAGCATTTAAAATTTAATTAGGAAGTACCCCTATCATAAATTTTAGCTGGCTAACGCAATTGTGAAAAACTATATCACGGAATTCGTCCGGAAAAAAAGACCGTCTGGCAAACCTGTTTAAAAACAGTACAAAAAATGAAATAATAGTACAAGATGAAGCAATCGTAGTCAACTTGTTAAGAAAGTTGATGTTAAGAAAGTTGATTTTAAGAGAGTTGATGTCAAGAGAGTTGATGTCAAGAGAGTTGATGTCAAGAGAGTTGATGTAGCGAAAGTTGATGTAGCGAAAGTTGATGTCAAGAGAGTTGATGTCAAGAAAGTTGCTGTCAAGAAAGTTGATGTTAAGAAAGTTGATTTGAAGAAATTTGATGTTGAGAAATATGATGTTGAAAAATTTGATGTTGAGAAATTTGATGTTAAGAAATTTGAGAAAGTTAAACTCGAGGACATCATTTATTTTCTCCATCCACTTAATCTGTAGAGCTTTTAATTCCTAGAGCAGCGTTTCTCTGTTGCATAATTCATACCTTTGATGGCGCTTTAAACTCGCGCCCAACAGTTTTTTATGTCCGGCAAAAGCATCAAATGTTCATGCATCTCGGAAACGGTGATGATGCTGGGTCCTTGGAGCTCTTTCCTGGATTTGCAACTTTTCCTGGAACAAATATAGTTAGTACTTTTTCTTCAGATTTAATAATTCATTTCATTTTTCCGCGCAATGAATAAATTAAATGACATGTATAAACGTTTGTTCTAGGTTTCTGATTTATTGTAAGCTATAAAGCCTCTGTAAGTAGGTTTCTTATTGAATCGCGCAGTAGAAATGCAGCAATGAAGATCGCGCTGTGATGAATGCGAACTTTGAGCGCCAGTGACCCTTTTTTTGAAGAGCAAACACTCACGCACTCATCCTCATTTCGCACAGAAGTTTGATGCAAACCTGGAGTGTACATACGAAGTTCTAGCTTCTATATTGTCTTGCTTCTTACGTACATAAAGCAAACTTTTCGGAGCTCGTGTGAAACTTCCCGACCTGATCCCTGTTTGACGTCACAAACGAGGAGTCTTCAAATTTTCTTCTTTACAGGAGGCTTATGCCGAGTGCCGCTTCTAACGCCCGCATATTGTCTGGCCTCAGAGCGCATTTTGTTCTTTAATGGCGCCGTAACGAAGCGTGCTTCTGTCCGCACCCAGCTCTTCCACGAAAAATTCCTGTGCAAATGATGCTGAAGGACTGGTGAATAGGCAACGTGGTCTTATTTCTTATAACGAAGCGGGAGAGATTGCCGATATGAAGTCAATGTACCAAGCTTTTCATTGGTTCATAGTATTTAGTATAAATGTCCATGCAGTTTTTCTCATCGCGGTAAAGCTTGTGCGTTTTTCAGCAATCGTTGGAGTGGATCTCCACATCATATCACAGTTTATTACAGCGCGACCGTAAGTTAGCGCTGAGCTCACTGCCTGATACAGCAGCCGCGACAAGAAATTCTTCTCAAAGTGCTTTTACAAGTTCGCAGAAATCTCTTTCATTCGCCTTGAATGCCTACTGAAAAAAAATTTAAATGACAGTAAACTAAGTCAAACATTTTACATTTCTGCATGCGTTCTTATCTATAATCCGTTCTAATATCGGTGGTGTGCATTGTAAAGCTCAACTCAACCTCTCAATGTATAGCCTCTACTGCCTGCGTTTTGAGCAGAATATTTTCTTTTTCGTATCGTGCAGGAAGTACCTAGCCACTCGTCTCAAATTCCTTGCATAGTTATTGAATTCTGGCTGCAGTTAGGGTAACAGGCTGGTGCTCGCTCGCGCGCAAAACTTCGATTTTAGTCGCAGTTTTAAGTCAAGTCTCTGATTTAGGCCTCGCGTAAAGTGCCGTACCGACAGGCCCGCCTTCCGCTCAGCTGTTGCAAGTTTGTCTTTGGATTTTGCAAACAAGTTGATGGATTTTTGTTTCCTTCGAACGTCATTGATATGGTTCTTCTGGAAAACAAAGGCTGGAATTAATCAGAGCGTTGAAGATATTCAATGTAATTAACGCGTTTAATCTCAATTAATTTTCTTCTATTTTAAATTTAACTACAACATTACTGTCATATGTATTATACCTATCGCAAAAATGTGATTTAGGATTATTTTTTTCTTCTTCTTTAATTTAGTTTAACTGGCGCTAAAGGTATAAATTCAAAACAATCTGTTGATTTCGTATTCCTCTTTGCAATGTAACTTACATTAGTGAAAAGGAAAAATAAAAATTCTTTCTTGCTTTATCGAAAAATTCCGATAAGGAATTTTTTGGCTCTTTTTGAGTAATTCATTTACTCGAAAAATTCACGACTAAACACAAACTCAATTTGATGTTTCTACTTCAAATTGAAGTAGAATTTCATTTGACTACTTGATTGGACTACTTCAATTTGATTTGAATACTTCAAATCCACAAAAATTCACGGATTCAACATATATGATCTGTTATCGCGTGATGAAATAAATGTTAGGGTAATCACTTGTTGACTTTGCCTCCAATTGTTGGCTGGAGGAAATGTTGATTAATCAGGCCTTATTGTTTGATAACTTTTGCATGAGTAAGGCTAAAGAGCTCATATTAGAGGCAGTTAGGCAATACTCGGCTTCCTGACTGCATGTCTTCTGACGACAGAATTTCTTGTCTCTGATAACGTTCATTAATTATTATTGGCAACTGTAAATACAAGAAATGGCGCTGTTACTTTGACTTAACTTAGAAAATGAAAGAAATGTTGTCTCTATGTGCTCTGTTTGGACTTCCCGATGTAACGGGTGTTATCGTATGTACGTAACTCGTTTGGCTTTCCTAATGTAACAAAGGTTGAATTTGTTTGCAATGCTTGATTCTCGAAATGTACCGAATATGTCTCTATTTACCTCGTTTGAACTCATGAATGTTACGATTTTTTTATATATGCCTCAAATGAACCTAAAACCCTAACGAATAATAATGTCTCCGTGTAATGACCAAATAATAAGGATGTTGACTCTGTACACTTCGTCTGACAACGCTAAATAAAACAAATGTCGATGGTGTTTATTTTGTTTGACTAAACCCAATCAGACGAAGGTTGTTTCGGTTTGCCTTGTTTGACAACACCAAATTGATTTTTTTTTAATTGAAAAAATCCAAACTGAATTTGCCTTCTTGGATTATGTCTGAGATAACGTATATATTCTCTATTTTTGTCGTTTGACATGATCAAAGATAATGAATGTTGTCTTTGGTTGCATTGCTGACCAAGTTCAATATCAAGATGTCTTTACCGTTTACGCTGATTGACATCAATCATAATGAATATTGTCTCTGATACCGTTGTTTGACAACCCCGAAGAATATGTTTATCTTATTAATTGCGTGATATTATATTATAGATAAGGAATATCACCTTTAATTTCGTAGTGTGAGACTAAATTTTGAATCTAGTTGTTTCATTACGTTGACGGTTCTTTACGCTTTTTTTTTTGTTTTAAAACTCATCAATACTAATGTTTGCTGATAATTCTACATTTTCAATTTCAACGTAAAATATTTTTCTTTAAATTTAGAATGAGTATCCCGTTTACGTGTCGAGTTACTTTGTATTCAAAGTGTGGTACAATAAATCATCGACCCGATGTCACATCTAGCGCTGTCAGAACTTGCTGGCATAGTGTTTTGAAGTTCATAGATTCGAACATCTAATTTGTGACATTGTCTTTAACCTTGTTCAATTGAGAACTTGAGCTGTAGTTGAGTCTTCACCTTTATCTTGCTAGCTTATGTGAGGTGTTGAGGCCGGTCTAAGTTCGTGATGAAACATCAAGTTATCGGGTCGATGCGTCAAAGATGTTCAGTACGCAGTACCACACGTATGAGAGAGAATTATGCCCCCCGGAGAACCATACACAGACAAACCTGCGATTGAATTCTTGTCTCTCAGTGCAGGGGTTGTCTTCATCTGCATCCTCCAGGCACGGCGAAGTTAGTCGCAAAGTTCTACACGTCAGTCTCTCTACTGTGTGTGTGACGTTGCTACTAACTTCACGTCTTGGCGAGTCGTAAGCAATTATGCACCGCAGGCTTGATTATGCTCACCAGGCTCTCTGGGGCGCAGTCAGCCGAACTGACTACTTAGCTATTGCGCTCAAACTAAGATGCTGGTACCGTGTTACGTTCACTGTTGCAGGGCTGCATTCTAACCGTGCACAATGGGACTTTAATCAAGTCACACGGTTAATGCGCCTGCTTGAATTTTAAGGCTATAATTCTTATTAATCATCGTGTAATAAAATTGTATATAAGAGGAAAGAACGTGAACAGTAATTTTCATTTACGCTAGTAGATTTCGAAAATTTTATAAGCATATGGTACAGTGGGCCTCACCATTTTTTTGTCACTTGCATCTTGGAACAAGTCGGGGTGTAGTACACTATCTAGAATCAACAATTTAGTTTACACTAGGCACATTTGAAACGGACTCTAGCTGACTTGTGCAGCTGCATCATACGTTTGACTTCGAACTGGCAATTAACGCGACAATTTATGCACTGGGATAAGTAATCGTGAATTCAGTATAAAAAATTATAGTAAGCATCGCTATACCGCAATCAGCATGAAACGTAACATCGGCAAAACAACACTATTTATTTTTATAAAAAATATATTATTCAACTTTGAGTTTGATGTGTGAAGTTCTCACTCGTGGAGTGCGGCCAAACTCTGAAAACATTGACATTGTGCAAAAAATTATTCCTGGCGTTCAGCTCGGAATGTTCGAACCTGTTCATTATACCGTGCTGTTGTGCTCAAATTTTCCAACCTTTCTGGTTGCTGAAATTCAGATTAAACTAAAATCAAACTTTTTGTGACCTTGCAAACTTTTTGTGACCTTTCCTTGGCAATTTCCGATGTAAAGAAAGTAATTTTTAATTTTCCATCCTGCGATGGCAATAAAGCTTTCCATCAATGACAAATTTTTCCTCATAAAGCCATTCTTTGTGAGGCTCTGCATGTGTTATAAATTTATGGACGCTCGTGATTTATTTCGTTGCCTGATAAATGAGGTGGAAGCTCCTTTGCCTGCTTCCTCTTGCGACTTTTCATGACCCATAAATCCCAAAGCTATGCAAGACTTTTCATTTCAGAATTTTCATGGTATAAAATATTAAGAACTCCAAACCCTCGTGCAGAAGAATCGAGTTATAAACCTCCGTTAAAATATAATTTGACGGCAAAAATTACCACATCATTATTTGATTGAGATTATTATTAATTTACATTCATTATGTTCCTCCCGCAATGGCCTGAGTTATAATGCAAAATTTCTTTTTTATTTACCTAAAGCGTGCGTAAAACATTTCCATTCTGTTCTGATCAGTGCGTACGCGCCTTTATCACGGCGTATTGCCTCTAACAAGCAAGCCTCCATTTGATACAACCTTGATTTGTGGCTGCTTCTTCGACAATCCTGCTATAAGTTCTGATTTCATTCCATTGTATAGAAAACAACGCCGTCGCCGATAAAATTATTTCCACATCGAATATCCAAATTATTTTTTTCTGTTGCCTAAATTGAATGATTTTTTAAAAATACCAGCATCGCGCTATGTCTCCGATTAATCGTTTTCAACAAGCGTTTGTTCTCGAGTAGACTTGCAGTTGTGTTTTTTGACTTTGACTTGGGCCATCATCATGCCAAGGGCCGGCTACAAAACTGCTGGAGTTCGGAGAAGCGGCGAAAAGTTCCCCCAAGTTTCTGTGCGACAATCGCCAGTAATGAGCAAAATTTCCCTAGTTTTTCTCCGTCGAATGAAAGATAAGTGCGATGATTGTGCAATTCTGGTCAGTCAGCAGTTCAATTCTTACGGACCCAAACTCATGTCTTTTTCAGTGATTTCATACACGAAAGTGTAATCGCCAGTTATACATATACGTATTCACGCGTTGTGATATCACGATTAAGGCTTTTTGATAGAATCATTTAAATTCTACGAAGTAGACCCCGAGTGTTTGAAAATTGCATAAATTTTCTCCGATTGTAATATAATAGTTCATGATAACAGTTTTCATGAACTTGAATAATGGTTCATTGTGAGCAATTTTAAGTCTGATTCTCTGTTAATTTTATATAATGTCTTTTTTATTATAAGATTTTCAAATGTCCAAGTGTCTGCTTGACCTTATTTTTGGCCAAATAAATTAATTTAGATCGTTATTTCATATTGCATAAAAGTTGCATGATTGGTTATAGAATTCAATTAAAAATTGTATTTTTACGGCCTTCGGCTCGCACGTAAACGAGACTGCAAACCCGCTTCAAAACTCGCTGATTTTATCTTGAGATCCACTGCGCCAATTAGCGGGCATTAAAATACTTGAACCCCGGGAAGGCATTCAATTTCTAGAAGCGTTCATCCATCAACAGACATGGATGTTGCTGTCAAGTTCTTGCTAAAACTTGTTTTTTTATCTTTTGTTCTGAATCTTTGCTGAGCTCGGCATCTGTTGGGTCCATAACTTCACTCTATGCCGCAGAACGTTCGCCTGTTGTTTGGATCATAACATTTCTTTAGCTGCAGAACGTTCGCCTGTTGTTTAAACCATAACTGCTCTCTAGCTGCAGAACATTTACTTGAAATTGTTATCGTAATTTCTTTTCAGCTGCAGAACATTTGCCTGTAATTTTGATCGTAATTGCTCGTCAGCTGCAGATCGTTTTCTTGTAATTTTTATCGTAATGTTCTTCAGCTTCAGAACGTTTGCATGTAATTTTAATCGTAAAAGCTCTTCAGCTGCAGAACGTTTGCCTGCTGTTTGGATATAACCCCTCTCTTTAGCTGAAGAACGTTTGCCTGTTAAGAGTTAAGAATTAAGGCATCTAATCAAACCTGAATTCGCTTAATGCTTTCTAGGAAAGGTTGGGTGTCTGAAATTATTTGTTCTTTCTATTTGTTTGTTACCTGTTAATATTGGAACCCATTCATTAAACGCCAATTTTTCAAATAAGTATAACAAGTTCATAATCACAATTCTAAATAAAAGAAGTTTCCAATAACCTTGAAGATGTGTTGAACATATTTTATCTGCAGTCACTGTACGTGTGATATCTGTAAACAGATTCCATAGAAGATCATTCATTATACAGGGCCAGGTATATAAGCACCGCCATTGGCTGATAAAATCCACTATTGCATCTTACATTCTCTGCTCACAACGACTTGGTTCTATTTTTCTGCGGTATTACCTAGCTACTCGGAAACAATTCTTGGGTTAGGCCAGAACGTGTTTATTCCATCAGCGGTAAATTGTTTTTCTCCGACGTTGTGGGCATCAAAGAATCTTTGAAGCGATCGGCCAGGCGGAGATGCTCAGGTCGGACCTTTTATCTGGAACTCTTCCTTGAGCCGTTATGAGTCAGCCGTACTAGCTGCGTGCTGCGGTTCCCTATGAACGTCGGCGTAGATAATATCTACGCCGCGCGATTAGATGCTTCTGTGATGGTTCCAATCATAATTTACAATATTTGTTTTTCATAGATGCTGTTTGTTTTTGATTAAGCTATAAACTTTTCTAGTATCGGAACTTCTGAAAATTTTAAACTTCGCAAATATGTAAAGACTTTAAAAAAATATGCTTTATAATCGAGTAGCATTCTTGTAGCCTCAGATATACGGGTGATATGGTAAAAAATGGTGCAAGCAATCTAAATTCCAGGAAACTCGAATGACATTTGCAATCCATTTTAATGATAAACTATATATATGTCCAATGAAGGAATTACAGTAACCTTCGAAGGTTTGTATTATTCATCCCAAATTTGTTAGGCATGCGGACCGCTGCTCGTCACGACGATATACCCGCTCTGGCATGTATCTTCTACTTTGCTAGGCATGCCTCCAGCTTCGCAATAACGCGTCGCTGGCAAATGCTCTGAGGTCGCCGAGCTTGCCTCTGGTAAGGGAACTTAGGTAAACATCCTACATTCTTTAATGCAAACATTTCTCTAACTAATATCCTTTCTACTTGATGCGCGGCTAAAAGCCTCGAGCTTCGCTCAACATTTCTGCTAGGCAAGAGATTGTGCAGCAGAAAGCAGGTAGCATTTATGTGAATTAGGAATGCTTTAGATGAATTTTTTAGCATTTTCCGTCTGCAAGAAAGTTGCAGATGCACAAGTGCATTTTTTTGTAAGTGCCTTTTGTTGCTTGCTACAAGGAATGAGGAAACTGGAGGCTCAGTCTTAGATCTGCAAATCTTGGTCTGCGTTCTTGAAGCCTAATTGAAGTCATTATTCCGTTTTTTCTCTTTGAAGCTAATGTCGACTCATTATAGAGCTCATGTTGTTTTATCTTGCTAGAGCACGTTTTGAGATACCAGATCTAAAGGAGCTTAATTGAAAGAAATTATTCTGTTTCTATTCTTCAAAGCGTAACTGAACACAGTAATGAGCGTTTGTTCTCTGATGCTCAACTGAGCGCTGAATTCACTTTCTGTTTACTAACGTGAAGTCAAACACGTTATCAATGCTTTTTCTCCTCTGAATTTAAATTCACAAAAAAGTTTCTTAATTTTTTGAAGCGTAATTTTATTGAACACATTATGTAGAGAGCAAATATCGCCGGGGCTTCTCTACTGATCTCTGGAAACGCTTGTCACTGTACTCGCTCAAGTTTGTTGGAAATGTCTCGAACTCGATGAACTTGAATGCCACCCGATAAAGTTCAGCTGGAATGAATCATTTATCGATGTGAAGTCGGAAATGGCTGATGTCAAATATTGTTTAAAATTGGTTTGAGAGTTATAATTAATAAATTGCTATCAATTCTCGCCATTAATTTATTCTATTTTAACAATGTTTATAATTTATCCTCAACCCTGATGCCAGGGCACATGTTTGTTCTGGGTCTTGGCTTTCAGTCTCAGTATATTTTTTCCCTCTTATTATCATGTTCACCAAATAGTGGAAGCCCCTGATGTGTTGGCGGCGAGTCTCAAAGCGCCTTACGCAACTTTTTTAGCGCGAGTTGGTTTTATTTTTTCACGAAGCCTACACCGAATGAATATTATACGAAAGCGTTCTCGCAGCGCGTCGAACATATTCTGCTCCTTGCGTCATGTCTCTATAAAGACTCCTCCTCTCTAACTCCAACTCTACGCTAAGCAGCAAAGCAACTCCGAGAACACGACCAAATCGTCATAAGAAAAGCGGATAGAAGCAACATCTTTGTTATTTTAGACAAAACTGAGTACATTTCAAAACTAAATGATATCGCATCAGATGAATCTAAACTCCGTCGCCTCGGACGAGACTCAACAGAGCAACTTTAGAGAAGAGCAAAAAAAATTAATAAATTCTGCTAACTCACTTGTTGGATAAAAAAAATTTACCCCGATCATCGGCAGTTATTGTCCAGGTTGCCTTTACGGCAACGTCAGACCCATTATTTTTCAGGTTACATCTCCAATCTACAGGACAGCCCAGGAGTTGGATGCTCTAATAAAACCATACATACCAAAGAAATTCTCCCTTAAATCTAAAGGCGATTTCTTAGAGATTCTTCGCGGTCGGCATCCATCTGGTTTGCTAGCTTCACTTGACGTCACTCTAGCGGCCTAGCCTCTTCACCAACGTTCCTACAGAAGAAACGTTGGAAATAATTGCCAACCATGTTTATTCCAATGAAAGTTTAACGGCTCCATCAAGGTCCTATATACTTGATCTTCTCCGCATCGGTGCTTCAGAATTATCTTAATTCGTAGACTAATGGTTGTGTTAAAGTTAAATCGAATTCTAGTCAATTCTAGATAATTGAGTGGCTTCTTGACTTCTGATATCCATTGGAATGTTTACTACGAGATCTTTGCCAACCAACTCTACGAATGAAGTTTTCGATGGCCATTTGATAACGAAAGAATTCTTTTGAATTAATTTTTTGTGTTTAAGATCAGGAAAATCTTTTGTTCATGCGCGAGGACACACGCAGGTTGCAGATAGTTTATACCAATGAGATAGGTGGACACTGGGCTGCTTCAACCAGTCAAAGATTATTTATTATAATGTGTTAGAATTTTAGACTTTCATTCGTTCAAAGTAAACACAATATCTGCATTATTTATTCTGATATTTTTTCACATCCAATGCTATTTTTTCCATACAAAAGCATAAACAACACGAACCCTGCTTTTAAATACCTCGCATGCACATTCCCTCAGTTTTGATCAGTCTGTTGCAAGAAATTCCATGTATTTTATCAAATATAAATGTGTGTGCATTTGAATTTGCTGCGAGAACCCTCTTTATTATGCAAACATGTTCAGGCATATCATGTCTCTTGAATTATAGTGCAGGCTCAGTGAGATGTGACAGAGAAGGCCCGTGTTTGCACAGAGATCGTCATGATGTTTGCTCTGTCACTGCCGGCCGTCTCTGACCACATTCAGTCTCTGGAGTTTGTCAGGCTTGAGTTGTGGCAGCACTTGCACTTGTGTCTTATTGTAATGTGATATTGTAATATTGTATTTTTGATACTGAATGCTTATATACCAGTTGCTGCATTATTGTATTCATGATGCTGAATTCTTATAGACCAGGTGCTGTATTTTTGTATTCTTGATGCTGAATTATTTTATACATGGTGCCTTACTGGTAAACTTGTACCACATGCTGCATTCAAGTATGATGTAACCATTAAGCAATAGTCTACAATAAATCTAACAATATATTATAAATATATCATACATACATGATACATCATACTAATTCCGAGCTTTTACAATTTAATTCTGCGTCTCTGTTGCTATGCATCCTGCATGTAGCGACCTCCCGGTTGCGTTCTGCTGAATCTCGACTTCTGGAAAAAGGCTAAACATAAATGGAAATATCTGCAGGGATTCTAGAAATGCTGTGCAATATTTTCATTGTATGTTTTAGGATTCATTTATTCTTATTCCTTTGTGCATTCAACGGATGGCCGTGAGAGTTGTTTTTATTCATATCGAACTTTTGTTTAAAAAATTTCCGCGCTGCATTGTTCACGCGCGCAAAACAGTCGACTGCTCCCGCCGCATTTTCAAGCTGATTTTTATTGCCGACGCATGAATCTTGAACGATATTAATATATGAACGTGTTTGTATCAATTCAAATAAACTAGAATATGTTAAATAAAACGTAATTGTCTACAATGATTGCCTTTTGGTGGGACGTCTAAGCACTCATGTGTCCTCCCCGTGGCACGTATTTAATTGCTTAGAGTAAATATAATTCCAGACGTGACGAAATATTTACCTAAATTATTTGCAGTTGGTATACGCTTAAAAACAATTAAGATTTTAACTGAACATGCATTTATTAACGTCGCAGTGCACCAGTCACCCAATAAATGACATCACATCATATTAAACTCTCATTTTCGGACGCCATGTTGTATTGAACACATATTAAGTTACATTACGTCACACTGAGCACGTACCCTTGTACTAACGATGCGTTATATTGAGTGCACCTTAAGTGACGTCGCCTCGCATTAATTGCTCATTAAACGACGTCACTTCAGAATTTCTACTCAATGAGAAGTAGTTATGAGCTGCAGGCACTGCCTCCCTAATGAGCCCGCGCCATAACAGTTTAAGATGCTAATGAGAAATACCCAACCCACTCGCCGACCTAATGGCTAGTTACTGCCGTGAAATCGGATGTCTAATCATAGAATTAAAATAATAAAAGTTTTCGAAGCTTCAATGTAATTGGAAGTAAAATTTTCGTTCAGAAAATAAATGTGAGTAAAAAAATTTTTTTTTGCAACTTGAATCGGAAACAAGTTCTGTAACATCAGTATTTATTTCCGTTTACTCTATTGTAAAATTGCTTCGGATTAAGGTATTTCTTCTAAAAATTGTGCGATCATTGCTGCCTCGCGCATTTTTTCTACGGATCCAAACCACCATCCATTGGCTCATGCATCTCCTGAATGGAAACAATTTGTTTTATTTTCCGGGACTTCCCCATCATTGGCAACGATCGATCATTGCCCTCATGGCCCTCGTTTGACGAGCCTAAACCTTACCTAGTTGAGTTTTTCTAAACCACTTGTCTACACGAGATGTGCTCTTCATGGAAAGTTATAACTCAATTTGCCTTTAATTTTTTTTAGTAAAGAGGAAAATAAGACTGAAATCTTGCTCGTATTTGGCTCTTATACATCGTATATATATTTTTCCTATTGTCTTACGTAATTTCCAAAACGACCGCGAGAAATCCCAAAATATTTTCGCACCAAAACTTACGAGCGTTCAAGTTGTGACTTGATGGTCGCTTTTTGAGGCAGGGCTTCAAATGGTCAAGTTTCAATTGCTCTTGTGACGTCTCTTTCGATCGCGCTCAGCCCTCCACTTAATATCCCAGAAGCTACGTCCCGAACTTCTGAGCCACGGCCACAACTTCAAATTCCTGGGGCCCTAGGGATGAACCTCCCTCCCCCACTTACAAACATCGGCCCACTGCCTGGCAACTCGAATTCAATTGGTCTTTAGGACGTCAGCTGGATCTTATGGATCACTTTTAGGTCTTATTTCCTGATGAGTCTTGCGATGAGCACTTCTTCTCACGGTAACTAATGCAATCGGCAATCGAATCGATTTACTGAATGGCGGGACTATTGACAATCAAAGTCGTTTCGATTGTTTACCCAAGGGTTGATTTCCAAGGTAATGCCTTCCGAAATGGATTAATTTACCGATTACGAGCTCTTGATATTTAAATTTCTTACTTTACCGGTACTCTGAGGTACTTCCGTTGTGTCGGTCTTATCTCATCCCTTCTTTTGTACGATTTGCTTATGACTCTCGCGTTATCAGATTTTCCTATGGCACACACCGCTACTCGACTTACCATGTTTCTGATAACTTAATGTTAATAATGTGGGTAAGTTATATCAAATTAAAGTTGAAATTTTCCATGTATTTTGGCTGAGAGTCATGAATGAAAACCGTTGGCTCGCATTCAGAAATTAAAAGCATTTTTTCCAGAAAATATCAAGGACTACGTGGCTAAAAGTCGTTACTGTTTTCAATGAGTCGCGGTATAGGCTTTTGCCATATGCTGCTATAATGTACTAATTTGACATGAGGTTTTCTAATTTTTTCCGCATTGAATGCGTTGTATACACCGCAAGCTCACCTCTATTTATCTGACGAAATAAAACAACGTTCAACCCATGCATGTTGCCATTTTGCTGACTATTGTCTAGAAACGATTTCTATTCGGTTTAGTTATTATTCTGCTGGAATGTTCTATGGCAGATAATTTAATTCAATCGCGTGGCAATTATTGTTTAATTACTTTTGTAAAAGGTAGTCTAAATAGATCTGCTGAGAATCCCACGAAATGTTTGGGCTGATTTTGATGCTCGCCATTAACAACAAATTTGTGTAAATAATGGAAACGTTCGTTCACCGTTAAACTGGATGTTAATAATAATAATGCGTGCATTTGAGATTACATGTACAATTATTGTGCGTGTTATGGTAATGTTATTTATCAAATTTAGCAAGTTTACCAATGGGTTAATAAGAAAAATTGGCTTAAAACTACATAAACCTACCAGACAGCGGATTAGCGTCTATTTCTGTCAATTAGCTGCTTGGCGTCTATTATATACGTATGAACAATTCTGAGATCCGACAATTTCATTGCAAACTCGCCTATTTCCTTCATTTGGTGCGCCTATAGAGCCGTGACTTGCGCATCATTAATCCGAATATTGGTGTGCGCCGGCCTGTCGATCAATTGATGATCTTTCTGCGAATAGTGACGGCTGAATAGATTCCTGACGAAGGCCAAGGCATGAGCCTCGTCATTTCGCCGGTCGTGTGGTGCATGCTAAATGGGTTCAGCTTTCACTTCTCAGTCGGAAAGTAACAACGTGTCAGTGCAGTGAAAACTTGATTCGACTCAGTTGAATGGCCGCCTCTGATAATAAATAGTACTTGATCAGACTCAGTTGAATGGCGCCTCTGATAATAAATAGTTCTTGATCTGACTCAGTTGAATGGCCGCTTCTGATAATAAATAGTACTTGATCAGACTCAGTTGAATGGCCGCTTCTGATAATAAATAGTACTTGATCAGACTCAGTTGAATGGCCGCTTCTGATAATAAATAGTAATCTAATTGCTTGTGTACAAAAATTTAATAAATCGAACATTTGTTTGCGGTAAAGGTATTTTTAGTGATTGAGCACATTCAAGAAGAACTTTAATTAACTTCAGTTTGAAATCCTTAGCACCGAGTTCAACAATCCAAATATCTTCAACTTGAATTTGAACAGCATTTTACCGACACATCTGCATGAAGTCGAGACGTTATGACGCATAATTCTTTATTCATGAAATGCCTCAAGTCGAGTTTCTTGACGAAAATATCAGATTACTGCTTGCTAAAGTTGCATTTGCGAGAGCTGGGGTGGCGCTCGGGCAAAGTTCCCGAACGAGTTTTTTCGTCGTTCATACGTAGCTGCAGTTGACCTAGTCGTTCACATTCGCTCTCTGAAGCAGTTGTATGTAATGGCTTTTGACAAATATCTGCTTAACATCAACCAGACGATTTCTACACGTGCTGAAAATATAATCGTAGGGTTTTTACGTCGAAGAAATAAATTCTATCAAATTTGTAACAGGGAATAAGTCTCAGGTATATGAAGCCAGCATTTGAGTTATCGCAGCACTTTATATACTTATGATCAAAACATTTTGAGCTACCGATTAGTCTGAAAAATCCTCAATTTCCCGCTGCTATAAGATTCTTTGCAACTATTTGTCAGTTTTTCATAATTAATACGCGATTGTGTTTTTTGTTTGTATAAATTACTGTATTGATTATAATAAGGGTTAGAACTTTGAGGTTTGAGCCCGTTGAGGACGGACCTTTCGAACGTCGTGCATGTTAATGACAGCCAATTAAGGAAGCCGTCCGAGCTGACGTTTCTTTGCGTATTCATCAAATTGTTTGTTGTTTACTTCGAGCCTTCGCCTCTGCACCGGTGTCTGCTACCGGCGGTCTTGACCAAAGTGTTTGTATTGAATTCCTTCATAAACTGCTTTTAGACATCTCTTCGTCTCTGCAATCGTTGCATTATTTCATTATGGTCTTTTTTGAAGTTATCTGAAACTTCTATCACGGGTTACACGAAAGTTTCAGCTTCTTGATGGCTCGACGTTTAAAAAACAAGGAAATTCGTGAGGGAAATTTCAGGATTGCAAACTTTATCAATTAGCTGAATTCAGTAGCCCTGGCAGGCCGCAATGAAGAGAAGTTAAATAAATTTTTGTCCTTGCTCACCAACTTATTAATTAAATATAAATATCGTATTAATTTAAAAATCACATTTCAAAGAAAGTTTAGACCTCTGACTTTTTCTCAAATCTGGATAGCATTGTTTTTTTTTCTAGAATCTCTAGAATCTTTAGTCTTTCTGGAATTTATTCCACATTTATTATAATGCAGATCTCATTACTAAAATATTCTCATTAGGGCTTAGAACACCCTCTGATTCCTAAAAATTTTTATTGCACAGGTGTCGCAAATTTTTCCATTGTCATGTTTTTGCAAGATTTACTAACCTCAGTTAATCGTTTATTTCCTTTATAAAAGCTTCGCACGATGTTCTGTAGAATATAACAGTCACGGTGAAAATATCGAAGTTTGTTCGATGTAAGATATTTTAATTGAAAGTGACTATAAACTCCATATACGATCACTACAGATTTCAACAAAGGATAATATTAAACCGTGACTTACTTGGCTCGCTGGACTCCTGTGATGCGTGGGCCATCATTCTGTGGAGACGAGGAGCCTGCGTAAGTGTCGAATTTCAGTGGCGATATTCATGTTATTTTATTTGTCAGTTCATTTCACAAATCTCGCTGCTTTATTTTAAGATTTAAAGCACCTGTTCATTGATAAGTGGATTAAAGGATAAATCTCGTACGGAGGAATAATGTTTCTAAATATTCAAATTTATGTGGGGTTGATGTAGTCAGAGGTTCGGCTGTTTATTTGAGTTTTAAGTATGAGGAAAATGCTTAGTAAGTCCTTCTGAATTGTACATGAAGGGAACAGATTGTTGCTGCAGCTGGAGCGCCGATTGCTGCGGCTGGAGCGCGGATGGTTTCAGTTGGAGCGTGGATTGCTGCATTTGAAACGAAGAATGCTGTAGCTGGAGCACGGATTGGTGCACTTGGAGCGCGGATTGGTGCCCGCAATAAAGCCTTAGCGAGCTCCATATTTCAAGCGTCACAGGCCGGCGAACGCTTCTTATATGACCTGGACGTGTCGTTAACGTCCCATATTGAAAGTCTATGGATGCGCCTCAAAACGATGCCGTGTAATAATGCCGCTCCAAATTGCCCCGACCTATAGAATGAGCTTACACGTTGATCCTGCGTTCGGTATTTGGGGACTCATATTTTACCTCGCATGACACATTTTGTAGAACGCACGTTGATAGGGCATATATATTAGGCTCATTTGTGAATGTCCAGCACTGCTGCTTTCGATTGCCACCTCTACTGAGCTCTACTCTCGTGATAAAAATGATGCTTTACCTTTAGTTGGGAGGTTTATGTTGATGCCCTGCTGCTTATATGCACCTGCCTTATATGGTTCCGTTCGTTGGAATATGCTACATGGTTCCTTACGTTGGAATATGCTACATGGTTCCTTACGTTGGAATATGCTACATGGTTCCTTACGTTGGAATATGCTACATGGTTCCTTACGTTGGAATGCCACATACTGTTGCATACGTTGGAATGTGATTAATGTGGAAAAAATTATGTTCAATGATAACGTTCAGTATGTTGCTCAGGAACTGTTGAATGATGGCGCTCACATCGTGAAATTTGGTATATTTTTTTTTGGTACAATTTTCATGATAATTAATATGTGATTGATTCTGTCTCCATGTTTCACGAGGGTTCTTATGCCTCACGCTTGTCGCCATGTCTCGCGCCTGTCACTATGTCTCACGCCTCTCTCCATGTCTCGCGCCTGTCTCCATGTCTCACGCATGTCTATATGACTTACGCAGGCTCAATGTCTCACGCAGTCTTCATCTCTCACTCTTGCCTAAATGTCTTAATTACGCAGTCTCCATGGCTCACGCTTGTCTTCATGTCTTACGAAGTCTCCATGTCTTACGCTTGTCTCCATGTCTTACGATGTCTCCATCCCCATGTCTCACGCTTGTATTTAATACTGAGACTCTTCGCAATCTCCCGACTGTAACATTCGTTCTTCAAGAAATAAAGTTTGGAACATATTTTCGTTTTTTCTTTCCCTTGACGAATGCGCAAATGGCATTTTTCCGTGTAATTCTCTTGCAGTGTGATTTTTATCTCTTTTGTTTCAGGCTGTAATTCTAATTGGTAATTTATACTCATAATTTTAGACCCGGTTTTTCGATGGTAGCTGGTGCGAGTTTGCACATTTCATCATCAATTTTTCGCCGCCCGTGTGTGCTGCTGACAAGCGCTAATTGATTTACTGCCGGCTTTGTTCTCTTTTTGATCTTTATTAATTTCTCAATTAGGTCTCTACGCCGACTAGATGCTTCCAGTTCCTTGCGTTATGCGTATCTCAAGTCGTCGCACCAGCCGCTGGAAGAACGACCATACTGGATTAGGAAGATGTCTTGTGCGAGATTGATTTGGATTGAAAAATCAGATGTTCTGTAGCTTCAACTTTAAGCTTGACTTCGTATATTATATTTTGAAGCTGTTGGAAATATTTATGCATAGTTTAAGTAAATTGATGGGATTTTTCAATTTTATGCTGTAACGAAAAAATGCCCCTGCTTTAACAAATGAATATCAATCCCTTGCAGTTCTATATTTTCAATATCCTAGAGTATACACGATGAAAGAATCTAATAAGCAATGAAATATTCAATTATGCCGAGTTACCAGACACGTTGAAAGAAGTGTTTCCTGCGGGAGGCTCATCACTGGAAGTCTCATCAATTTATTTGCGCAAACTTATTGCAGAGCAGCTTGTTCCATCACTGAATATGATTGCCTTGTTCATCTCGCTGGTGGAGATTGTTTCGTCGTTCATCTCGCTGGTGGAGATCGTATCGTCGTTCATCTCGCTGGTGGAGATCGTTTCGTCGTTCATCTCGCTGGTGGAGATATTTTTGACGTTCATCTCGCTGGTGGAGATCGTTTCGTCGTTCATCTCGCTGGTGGAGATCGTATCGTCGTTCATCTCGCTGGTGGAGATCGTTTCGTCGTTCATCTCGCTGGTGGAGATATTTTTGACGTTCATCTCGCTGGTGGAGATCGTTTCGTCGTTCATCTCGCTGGTGGAGATCGTTTTGGCGTTCATCTCGCTGGTGGAGATCGTATCGTCGTTCATCTCGCTAGTGGAGATCGTCTCGTCGTTCATCTCGCTGGTGGAGATCTTTTTGACGTTCATCTCGCTGGTGGAGATCGTATCGTCGTTCATCTCGCTAGTGGAGATCGTATCGTCGTTCATCTCGCTAGTGGAGATCGTATCGTCGTTCGTCTCGCTGGTAGAGATAGTTTCGTCGTTCATCTCGCTGGTGGAGATCGTTTCGTCGTTCATCTCGCTGGTGGAGATCGTTTTGGCGTTCGTTGCGCTGGTGAGTTTTTCTTGACGTCTCTAGTTGGTCCATTTCTTAGACCAACGAAGAGAAATTAATGTTGGAGTAATTATATTCCATTAACGATTGGTGAGCAATCAAATTAAGTAGGCTTGCGTTCATATGAAAATTTTCAACTACAATTATTCTAATTGTGCAAGGCAATAGTACGAATTCAAATGCAATTATCAGAGTTAATGTTCTCACATTTTAGTCGTTAATCCCACGCAATAAGTCATTGAAATTAAAAAGCTTCTCATGCTTATTGGCACAGAATATTCGGCGCAAGTACCTCTTGTATTCGTCATCTGTTTTATTTTGTTTTGATAACGTATGCATTGTGTGAATCCATTCTTTTAATTCTCAAAACTTTACTCTATAGATTGTCTTGAAAATTTTAAGTATTATTTGTGGTAATTTTATGTTATATTCTGTAAACTTTGTAAATGAGCAATTATGTAATTACCGAGCATAAATATATATAAACACACTTCTACTGATAAAATAGACTGTTATCATTGAATGCTATTTATGAGCTTATTTCGCAAAGGTTAAGGAAGTTCTATTAACATATTCTCTCCACAATTCATAATTTATATGGACGAAGGTCAACTTAATTCGCACGTGCTGCTGTCGTGGCCAAAATACGACGACGAATAGTGGTTTAGCTCACGCTTCCCAGTTTTTATCTGATTTGCGGACGCGTTACTTTTGCCTGGCGGTGGCGTTCGGGACAGAAGTCAATTAGTTTATGTCTGCAAATAATCATATTGCTCAACGAATTGGTCGAATGATCGACGTATCGATGGAAGTACCGTTGCTTTTTCCTAGACTGAGATGAAGTTTGGTCGTTAATCACGAAAGGAAATTGACATGACTGAATTCATTACATATTAGATATCATATTTAGTGATGGCCAGAGTGTTCAAATTGTACAAGCGGTTTGAACTATATATGAACATAATGACGTATTTGTTAGATTCTAATCAAAATATTACTACGCATTTTTATTATCAGACTAGAGTTTTGCCGGTGCTCTGACTGTACGTATATATATAAGTCGCTGTCAGGAGTTTCCTTGTGTTTACTAGATCTAAAAGTGTGCTGGAAAAACGACGAAACTATTTTATTTGGTCGAAAAAATTATGGCGTCCATGAAATACCGTAGCAAGTTTTCTTCTTGTTGCAAGTTTATACAATTCGCGCAAAAATCTTAGGATGTTACAACTGACATTTAGTTTACTATTTGTGAACAGTCACGTTAAGCGTTATGAAGCATCAGTGAAGCATGCATGGTTTGTGTTAAGGCACGTGTGCTCTGCAGATAAAGGAGGAACAGTTCCGGAATATACAAAAATATTGCGAAAAATAGATTGAATGAGGAGACTAGAGCCCGATGACAAAACTATTGTGAGATGAACAAAACTATTGCATATAAAAAATATTGTGAGATGAAATTTATCTGTGTAAAATTGGTGATTTTTTCTTCTAAAACAATCATCGTGTTAATCTATATAAGTGCTTAGAAGTTCTCAATAACATGTCGATGGTCTCGTTGACTATTATAAGAATGACAATATCGAGTGGTTCTGCCGGACTTCACGCGCACTCGCATCAATTTATCAAAATGCGTTCCTTATTACGTGAGACTTCATTAAAATTTTCAGGGCGCAATGTTCCTGACGTGCTAATTGAAAAATTTGTTATCATGTGGCAGACTGCTTCTTTTTTTAAAACTATTTCGCTGGCTCTCTGCTGCCAACGAATTTTATTCTGCTTTCAATGCGGAATAAATTGTATCAAGGATCGTTATTTAGGTGAAGTCGAGGAGGCAGCGTTAATTGTAACGGCCTTTTTAGTGCGGTTTGTAGAACACATTTAAACTCGATATATGAAAATTTAATTCATTAAGCATATGAGCTAGAGATTGGCCAACCAATACCTGTGGTATGAACACATATTAATACGTAATATTCTCCAGCATAAAATTCAGTAAAAATTATAATTGGAGCTTCATTTGCAAAGATTAAAGAATTATTCAAACGAGATGGAATGTCCGCATTCATTCCAAAACCTCAATTAGCCATGCCGGCCCTGAGCGCGCCGGTTTCATTTACGTCAAAGTGAAGAGTTGCACACTCGACAATTGTCGCGTTAATCGGACAAGTTCTACAGTGCTCGGCAATTTTGTTTCATGTCTGTTATTGTGGCTCATTAAGTTTTCAAAGTTGAAAGTGATTTATTTAATCATAAGGGCTGCATTATTCTTGCAAGCAAATCTGCTGTTCTTGAAATCTATGTGACAACTAGAGCCTTTCATTTTATTTGAGGAAAATTCAAGTTGGGCCATCACAGTCTAAAGTGCTTGTTTATCATTTGAGGAGTTCGTTACTGATATCTCTTCTATTGCGATGATAAATATTGGAATGATTCAATGTTTACAGTGTCGTTACTCTGGTTAATTTGAAACTCCGGGAATTTTATTTGGAATTTGAAAGTAGATTTGCGATTTACCGACCTTCGTAATGATTATTTATTCATTATCGCTTCGGGCGTGTGTCTCATGCCGGACGTACGACCCTAGTAATGATCACTTTTCCTTTAACGTGTCATGCGTGTACTCATGCCGGACTTACGACCTTCGTAATGATTATTTATTCTTTATCGCTTCGGGCGTGTGTCTCATGCCGGACGTACGACCCTAGTACCGTTACGTAATGATTACTTTTCCTTTAACGTGTCATGCGTGTACTCATGCCGGACGTACGACCCTAGTAATGATTACTTTTCCTCTAACGTGTCATGCGTGAACCCTAGTAATGATTACTTTTCCTTTAACGTGTCATGCGTGTACCTCATGCCGGACGTACGACCCTAGTAATAATTACTTTTCCTTTATCGCGTCAGGCGTGTGCCTCATGCCGGAGTACCGTACCCTAAGTGCAATGTACGAGCGCCATACGACCCCTGTAATGATTACGAGTCACTGCCGCGGTGGCTTTGCTCGTTTCGCCTCAACTTTACGATCCCGCTGCAGTAATCTTATACGCTTTTGCAAAAATAATGACGCGTTCTGCATTCCAATTAATGAAAAGTGTTGTGATGTATCAATTTTGCTAATGAGGATAAATACTGATTTAACTGCTTTTAAATTAATGGGATAAATATTTCATAAATACAGATTTTTCTCTTTTTCGTAAAAAATTTGCTTGTTTGTAATTACGCGATTTGCGCAGAGAACCTAGAGTTGTTGAATTAAGGCCGCAATTAAGTGCTGCGGTGCCTAATTCATTTGATGCGCAGTCCCGCACGTCTTGTTCGATATTTCATTTGCTTAGCATCCTATAAATTTAATGGATTGACTTCCGTAGGCTTTCCGCAGCTGACAGAGTGGGCTTGAATAAGTCAGTTCCTAGGGCATCAACGGCCAAATAGAAATTTTCTTCAGCCATTTTTCCAGTCGTCTAGTTTTTGTAGTTAACTGATGCACGTAAATTTTTTTTAAGCTCTGAAACTTTGTTCTATCATGTATTGCAATAGAGATTTTCCAACTCGCATTAGGATATTTTTAACAATATTATAACCTTAGCCTGTCGAACTTCAAATATCCATTAATTTACCTCCGGTTGTTTGCAATGATGCCAACTCAGAATTATGACATTTTAAAATTAAATGATGTAAAATGGAAATTAACTTCATTTGTTACTAATAATGTGTGTAAAATCTCGTGCATCTCTGAAATGACATAATTATTGGAAGATTGCAATCAGAAGCATGATTGAAAAACTGATCAGTTGTGTTCGTTTGCCTCTCAAGGGCCGCGTCGCAATTAGAAGCAGATAATGGACGCTAATTGGTAGCCACGAGGCGTTCCATCTTCTCGATCTAGTTCCTCATCTTAGCCGGCGTTCCGGCGGCCGAACAATAATGACCGATTATTTTTCAAAAAAATGTTGAACGCTTGATCGCCTGCTTCAGCAGACGCCTGATCATCAAGGCGCATCTCGTCGACCTCGCAAATCAAATTAGAGAAGATCCCAAAGTTTCATTGAATTGCAATTGGCTTCGTCTTTTGGGCATTAGTTTTGGTCGCTCGACTACGAGCTCTGACGTACTTCTCGTATCTGGTATGAATTAATAACTTTCGTATTCAATATCATTCAGAAGTTGTGCAATGGTGAAAGTTTGTTGTGATATTTGCCTTATAAATATTAAGTTGAGGAACATTATTGCCATTTCCAAGGAGTTTAAGCTTGTTTCCCACATTATATATCGTTTTCCGTCGAATTTCGGTCAAGTTCTTGATTTCGTCATTAAAAAATCCGGTTGATATCTGTTGAGAATATTCTTATTTTTCAAGCATTGGGCTTTTGATGAGTTCATCGATTTTCCTGTATTTTTGTCGAAGTGACCAAGCATAAATAATTTTTCGTCCGATTGTAGCGGAAGGTGTTGATTAGTTCTGTTTAAATCAACGCTAGATGTAACACGTTAGGCAGCACCAAAGTAATTTAATTTGTTCCACTTTAAGATGCTTTACTGCCAACGTATGCCATAAATGTTAATGCTGCCAATTAAAGTTTTATTCGAACTTTTTACGAGCTGTTTGTGGAAATCAGCCGTCATGCTCGAGAAATGCCATGGCGCCTCCAGGCATTCCCACCACATCCTCCTACAAATTAGATCCATACAACAGTCGGCCAATCGTCCGCCACATATTGGCCAGCGTTAAGCCACCTGAAATTTTTGAACTTGGAGAGAAAAGTGTGTCTTCCCAGGTCCAGATTACCATACAGATTAAGGCGCGGGTGCGAAAAGTGGTCGACTTCCTGCTGGTATGCCATTGACAAGTTACACTCGACGCTTCCGGAAATAATTTCCGAATCGGATACTTCAACAAACTGGATTGTATGATGCTATGTTAGGTTTTACATCCTATAATTAACTCGTGTATCAGCACATTTTGTAAATAATTTTTTCGAATGATATGGTGATATGGAGAAAAGTTAGATTAGTCCCAAATCTGCATGCAGTGATCACATCAAGTGCTGACTGCTTGGACTTTAGCTTGGCTGTAACTGGAAGGCACTTTCCCTCCCAAAAAATCGCTAGGTCAGCTCATCCGAACGCCTTATGAACGACGGATTAAACAGATGCTAGACCTGCAGACTCAGCACATCTGCGGTGCCCATTGGGTCACGGAACGACCGGTTTGTGCTGAGGTGGCGAGCGATAACCAGGCTGCTGCACCGAGGATTCTGCCAACTCCTGTCGTATCCTACGCTTCTACGATATCATATACGCTCCAAATTATTGGGACATAGCACACCAAACTCCTTATCTCCCTCATTATGTAAGGATCTTCTGTTGTGGTCTTCTAGTATGCAGACCATAGTTCGTATATAATGTAAGAGGGCTTTTCAAAGACTCTCAAGTTGAAGTGTCAGTAAGAATGTAAATAATGAAGCCGAAGTTTTTACTGAACATCTCCTCCCTATAGGCGTCTTAAATCGACATAAGAATTATGCTAGCAGCTCTAAATTTCTCCGATTTTTCGCTGTAATTCCTATAATGAGGGCGTTGTGTCGTGGAGTTTAACACTTTTATTCCCTGCCCATTTATGCGTGCACCTTAAATTTGATTGTTTTCCCTTTTAACTTTAATTTTATTTATCGCATCCTTTGTGTCACCTCTTCTGTCATCTACCATTCTGCTACTCAGACACTTTACATAATATAATTTTTTAAAGTCCGCACCGATCGATTATTTCAGTAGCATTCCGGCCGCGGTAGGTACGTTGCGATCAGCATGTGTTGGCAAAATTACATTAAAAGTCTAAAACTTTTTGTCGAGAGTATCAGGTGGCAATTTTTTGCCTGATCAGAAATTTTTGCAAGGAAGCATAGCCCAAATATCTGTTTGAATTTTATTGCTGGGTTACTATTTTTCTTGGTCAGAAAATGTTACATTAAATAGAAATTAATGCCGAAGATTGTTTTAGTAGATCAAAAGATTGCGGTAGACTCGAGAGCAGCAACAGCTCGTCAGATGCATAGCAGCGCAAAATATATGTTAATAATGTTGCTTACAGCGGCTTGATGATCAGGGGCCGGATTATCAAAACTTCGAAACTTTTTGTACTTAAGACAAAAAAGTTATGTGGGACGTAAGTACACCCTAATTTTGGCATTATCAATATTTTCGTACGCAAGTCTTAGCTAAAAGCGTAAATGTTTTTCCCGCGCAAATGTTTCCCGCTCAAATGTTTTGATAATACAACCGCTAGTATTACGTTGTCATAGCAACGCCACTCGTAAGTCGATTTTGCGTACTTACGAAGTTTTGATAATAAGGCCCCAGCACCATATGGTGCTTCAGCTGTAAATGATGTCGTTCTATTTAATTTTATTTAGTATCTCGATATACGGTGAAAATTGAATGTTAGCTGCTAAATTTATTCATTATAAACTGATGCCGCATTTCAGCTCGATGCTATATGAGCTCTTTCCATGAAGGTCGTATTCCGCGGACATATACGTATATATCTGGGCAATGCCGTGCTGTCGGTCAGCTCGAGTCTTCAATTTCGCGCTGAGCGGCTTACGCTTGAACGTAATCTTGCGCCGTGCACCGAACGCAGTCTGGTGCCCTGCGTCGAACTCAGTCTTGTGCCTCGTTTTGGAATTCTCTCCCAACACATAATATCATTTCCCTTACTTTAGGACATGAATGACCAACGTCACCTTGGGGGACGGTTGTTCAATAGCAGACTCTTGGTCATTAATAAAGCAGACCAGTTGCGAACAGCCTTGACCGCACCGCCATCACCGTTCTTCAAAAGCTTGCTGTACGTACCGTGGACTGGCAGTCCGCCCAGCGACAAAACGGCCCAGATTTGGCAAGGGGTGGCAATTCATGGCTAGGGATTTATCCGACGCCCGCATTGTCTCGGTGTTCGATAATCTCCCGAAATGCGAGCTTGTATTGTGATTATTTGTCTAGTTCAGCTGGATTGAATTTTGTAATTCCAGAAGTCGTGGCTTTCATTCAACTCATTTCGATCGGAAAATTTGCTTTTAGAAACGTTATCTGGAGAAAACGTGTAAAGTTTAACTTGTCTTCTAATTTTTTTTTCAATTATTTTCGATTTAAACTGTATGATTTCCAAATCTAATAAAGTGGACCTGAATAAATAACCTACCACTAGGTATCCTTTTCAGTGTATATTTAGTGTTATTCGTTAGATTATCAAGTATGGTCATCTACCAATTATATTTATCACATCTAGTTAAGGACAATTCAATTTTAACGAAAATATCTTGGGCGATGCTCGGTGAACTTTGCATCGTTTTTATTATTTATTGTATTACGGGAATATATCGTGAATTTCTTCTACAACCGTTTCTCTCTTCTGGAAACTTGATTACTCTACTAAAATAATTTAAGCGATTAAATTGGAATAAATTGCCACCGAAGATCTATTATGATTTGATTCAAGAAAAATAACCAATTTATTTTTTATTTGTCAAAACACGAATCACGTAAGAATGGTTGATAGGCCTACAGGATACGGCATACAGGGTGAGTTTGAGAAATATCACAGTGCAGAATTAAATTTATTTTATTTGAATTCGATGCTCAAAAGATTCGAATTTATCATTAAGAGTCGTGAACGGCCGCTTCCGCTAAGTGTTTCATCTTAGAATATAGAGTCATGAAGGCCTCACATTGAAGTCGAGAGGGTTTAAATTTTTGAGGGTTTAAGTTTGGTAACTGAGAAAAATTATCTAATTATTAAATTTAAATCGGTTAGCAAAAATCTGCTTTTTGATAGAGCGAATCATATACTTATCGCACAGCATGTTAAGATAGAAATCGAGTATTCTCAAGGAGGAATATTCCTTAAAATAAAAGGTGTATCTAACTAAGTGCTATCAAAGATGTGGAAGAAATAAGGCATCTAAAGTAAAAATTACAAAAACTTCTGTGCATAGCATTCATTACAAAACGGATTTTAAATGTGAGGAAAATCAATAAGCAGGAGAAGCAACCGAAGTGACTGAACTGCAATGGAAAAAAATGATAACGGCTGGATAGATAGAATGAAATTATAGCCTATGCCACGTCTCTCGGTATTACAGCATTTACAAGAACTTCTTAGCCGCCTTTAACTAGTGACTGAATGGAAGGTTCTCCGGCATATAAATCATATCCTGTAGAATAATTCGAACATCTGTGGTGACTCCCATCATTATCATTAACTAATTGTCATTTTTAACAAATTTTTATTTGATCCGTAAATTCGTTTTTTATTATTAGAAAATTTTGTACATTGGGGGCGTAAGCTGGAGCTCACTTCACCACTATATGGGTACTGTGGCCATCCGGCCAGCAGAGTTGCTGCTCTCGCGAAGCTTGCCAGACATTTTTTTCGCAATAAAGACCCTACGTAGGATACAAGGAAGTGCCTCTCTCCATCTCGATGTATATTGCCTGCGTACTTGGATAAATGGCCTCATTTTATTCTGCCTGCTTCTCATTTTGCCTTCTTTTTTAGTATGTGCTCCGTGCATAAAATAGCGCTTCCTTTTGTGGAGTCCCCCTTCAATATGGACTTATTTTTGAAGAAATTTTGCTAAAAATTCATCTGTTAGGTTCATTCATTCGCTTCAATTTATTTCGAGCTCAACTGAATCTGTGCATTGAATAAAGCATTTATTGATATTGAAATGAACACGCTTGCACTTTCGATCGTTCCTTAATAACTAGTACTATGCATACCGTACAAGCAAGCCAAAATATATAGGACAGGAATAAAGTCGAGTGATGAAGTTATATCCTACCATGAATGGCATTCGTGGATCTGAGTTCATTGATATCTACTAAATGAACTCGAACTTCTTCTGCATTTCTTAAGTACAAAATTCGAGTCTCTTAGAAGTTTGTGGTTTGTTTAAATTCGTTCTATAAATTCTCATGCAAGCAGACAGCGACACGAGAAAGTGGCTTTGCATGCACGCATCGTGCCGTATTTGCTCGGCAGCGTCCTACTCCTAATAAAGCTTGAGAATTAGCAGGTGTTGAGTCTTCTACAAACAACCTAAGTACCTCCAAAAATCTCCAAACTTACGTAACTTTATTCCTGTAAATGCTTAAGTTCTCTTCAGGCCCTTGCTCGGTTTATTTTTTATGTCCTGACCCGTCTTTGCTTTCGGCTTAAAAATGGTGCTGCAAATATGAGACCTCACGCAGCTCAATCCTTTCTTGCCTTGCTTTGCAATACTTCATTTTGTTTGCATCGGGAAAAGCTTTAAGTTATTATCCTTCAGACTTTTATTCACACTTATCATGTACATTTTTAGTTTTTATCTTTCGGGATGTTATTCCGTTATTGTTAAAACATCAATATATCTTAAAAATTACGTGTTTCAAATTCTTAGTGTGCAGTTGTGCAACTTTATAATATTTTATTTTGGAGAGGGAATTTTAATTTTCGTGATTATGGCGTACGTTTGATACGGTTTGAAATCACATTGTGCGCTTCCCCGTCCTCATCGGCTGCCTCTGTGCTGCTGATCCAATTCGGATTTTGTCTATCAACTTTTTCTGTGTAAAGAAAGCGCGAAGTAAGCTTGTCGAGTGGTAATGCTCAATGGGTAATCGTAATCGAGTGCGTCATGCATGTGGGCTGACATGTTGGTAGCAGGATTTACGACGGTTATTTGGTCGGTGCTGGAGATATTGTGGACTTGTTTAGTGGGCATCGCCTCAGTGAGCGTAGGAATGTCTCAGTATCTAAAGCAAACAGAGTCTGGATGTGGCCACTAAAGCCGAACTTTCCGACGCTGAGGTATACTTAAGCTTTCTGCTGTGGTGTTCGTCCTCGTTTCTCCAATTAAATGATCCATCTTTGAAACTTGAGTCGTTCACTTCGAGTGTTCGGTCTCTTAACCTTTTGTGCAGCTACTAAGTAGGCACTGAAAGGAAACAGTTCCCGAGCAACCAAGATGTCAGTTTCCAATGTTTGAGTTTTACGGTCTTTTCTTTGCACTATTTGATTAATTTGAGTTTCTTATTGTTTGAGTTTACCCCCGTACGTTTTCGGCTGCTAGTTGCTCAGGTATGTGCGCCTTAGTGGAAACTTTTCACGGATATATTTATGGTAGAAGCTGGATTTACTTCAAGAACACAAATATACGGAGAAATGTATTTAAAATATTTAAAATGTACTTGCGTAACTTTGTATTGTTGTATTTGTATTGTTTTCTTCAATAATTCCATGAGCCATCTTTTCTTCGCCTACAAACGAAAGATCGCCTTGATTTATAAGCATTTCGTTGACTGATCAATTACTGATAAATTACTCATCCACATAAATGAATCAATAACAAAACATGAAACTTTACCAGAATGAAAACAGAAATAAAATAATACCTTCAGAGACCAGATGCAAATAAAAAAGTCAATTGAATTGCCTCAAATGTGAAAGTGAATGTGAAGCTTTTGAAGGTAACGAGAAATTCATGTTTCGAAAGTTTTAGATTTATTTTCCTAAGCTATTCAACTTTCTTTCTATTTGCCCAAAGATTCTAGAAAATATGATAAAATCATGCTAGTTCTGCATCCTGAGTTCGATATTTAGAGTTCACTACTTCCAATATTTCATTTTAGTCTCGTTTGATGCAACTAGATTTTTGAAGATTTTTTTCGTATATGTGGATGCTTGAATGGCTCATCTATGCTAAGTAAAATACAAACTTCACTGTATCACAAGAAGGTTGCAAGAACTTACCGCAAAGTACAGCGCCTGTCTCCGTAATTGCTGTGGCTTGGAACCGCTCCGTTAGAACGTCACCCCAACAATTAGGCTGAGCTCGGAGTTAGAGGCGAGTAACTCGTGACATTCCTCAAGATGTTACCCTGGATGGGCTCTCTTCGTCCCAATTAGGAAGCTCTCACCCACATCTTCCCTCGACACCCGCAATGGTCGCCTCGATTGCCCTCCTCTTGGGACTTATCACCCGCGGCAGAGCTGCCTGTCAGCGCCGTTCAGGACTTCTGGCCACCGCTCCGTACCAAGACCGACGTCGGCGCGGGCATTTAGGACCGTGCGAGGATTATCTCCTCTCATGTCCAGATTTGCTATCCTTCAATGTTCCTCTCATATCCTGTATGCTCTTCTCTCATGTCCATTTGCTCTTCTCTCATGTACAGTTGATTTTCTGTCATGTCCAGCTAGTACGTTGGCTCTCTTCTCATGTCCAGCTAGTTTGCTCTCCTCTCATATCCAATTGGCTCTTCTCTCATGTCCAGTTTGTTTTTCTCTCATTTCCAGCTTGCTCTTCTGTCATGTCCAGTTTGCTCTTCTCTCATGTCCAGCTTGCTCTCCTCTAATGTACAGTTGCTCTTCTCTCACGTCCAAATGCTCTTCTCTCATATCAAGATCAAGTTGTTCTACTCTTATGTCCATTTTTCTTCTTCTCATGTCCAATTTGCTCTCCTCCGATATCCTGTTACTCATCTCCTGTGTCCAGCTATTTCTTCTTTCGCGTCCAGTTTGCTTTTATTCCATTTCCAACTTAATCTATTTTAATTTACAGTTTTTTCAGCTCTCATGTTCAACTTGTTTGTGAGGAGTTTGGTGCAGGCATCCATTTCTATATATTTTGGCTCAAATACAGACTTAAGCTTTGAATCCATAGAGCCGACCAGCCATTGTGAAGTGGTACAAAAATAGCAAAAGCTCTCAAACGTCTCGAATTTTTCGTTTTTCGCTCCCAGGTTTGCATCAGAGGGGGGAACATTTCATTCCTAGATACTATTTTGATGTCAAATAATACCGTATATAGTAAGTATTTCATATTCAAATTAAAAAAAAACCTTACTGCATCAGGCCAAATCGGTGTTGATGAACGAATTGGAGCAAATATCGAAATGAGCAAATGAGGTGGTACATGAATAACTTAAATTTTATCAATTCATTGATTTCAAGAATACCCTAGAAATTTTAAGAAAATAATTCAAAAAACATATTCCAAAACATATGTTTTTCATATGTCATAACATGTTCCAGAGAAGCACAAAATTGATAAATGGCGAAGTGTAAAATACATATTTTAAATTCAAGATTTGCTGTTTACGGAAGCTGGCAGTCGTCGCTAGACCGAAGTCGCCAAATATATAATGAGCCTCACGGCCTTCAATATTATTGGTCCTTTCCTTGACCTATAGGAGGAATGAACTACAATTAACAACACATATATAAAGCTGCATCAAACGCAAAAACAAATCCGAACGAAGCAAAGAAACTGAAATCTTGGCAACTACAAAAATTTTACAAGAACGATGGAAGTTCTGACAACGGTGGTAAATTTGCAATTTTTCCCCTCTTATGCCCTGTTCTATCCTCTTTTCAGCTCGACTTACTCGCGTTGTAAGTTCAGTTTCGCTCCTTTCATGCAAGTTTGCTCTCATATCCATCGTGCATTTTTCTAATGTTTAACAAACTTGCTTCTCATGTCCATCATTTTCTCCTCTTATCTCATGGTAATTCTATTCATGTTCAGTTAGCCCTTCATCAATGCCCACTTAGCATTTTCTTTCATGTCCAGTTTATTTCATTTGAAATAAATTGTGTAATGGTACCGCGTGTCATATGATTAATTGTTGAATCTTGACTGCTTGGCAGAAAAGAGTAAGTAAAAATAATTGTTTTCCATCACAGTTCATGAATTTTTTAGCTATTCAAGCCGGGATTGCTATAACCCGAAGCATTTACTTCGCCCTAACAAATTTGAGTCGGTGGCCGCTAGACAAAAATGCGGCGGATTGAATTGTCGCTTCTCAGGAATTCGATAGAAATAGCCTGACTGCGAATAACAACATATTCTCTTACGAACTGACTGCAGCACTGGACTCTTAGATCTTAAATAGAATGCGTGGCGTTCCCTTTCGATATTCACGATGTGGGGCTATGCAGGCGAAGTGTCTTCTTAATTTAGGTTTTCCCTGTGCGGCTCATCCATTTGTAGACACATCTATATTAGAAAAGTGTGACTGATTCCATCTAAACAAATTTTTGATGTTAATTCTTATTGGTTTACGTAGGCGTATTTTTATATAATTTTATCTGTTGTTGAAGTTATCTGAATCGTCTAGAAATCGCTATTGAATATTGAATCTGATATTTTTATTCACCGTCACCACAATGAGTAATCCGTTTCTATGCATCACTAGTGAGTCATCTCTGGCGTGTGGTTTTCCATGAAATATGCGAGCGCTTTTTTTGCTGGAATTGTCGAAAAAAGTAACATTCATTTCCTGCGTGACACTTGCACTCTTGATTTGCCTATACACTTTCGAGGTTTGACGGCCATGAATTGCCATTCAAGACCTCCGAGGCGCAATACTCATTACTTACCAACGCCTGCGAGATGCTACCCTCATAACCTGCCTACTGCGGCTTGATGTAATGCTAATAATACTAACCATTCACCGACACCTTCGAGCCGTAACACTAACGGCATTTTACATCAAACATCTAATTAATTAAAATCTAATTACTTGCCTAGAATTGAGTCTGCCGACGATCATTTATGCGGCCACATGCATGAGCTCTGGTCCGGGTCTTCATTGACATCTAATTAAAAGCCGCTCTTCATCATTTGTCAAAAGCCCAATTAGAGGCAGCAATCACATTAGTTTGCAAATGTGTTTCAAATGTAGATGAAGATTCATGTTGGACAAATTCATGACTGCTTCTGCTTGATACTTAATGTGACAGATTTGCTTTAAACATGAAATTTAGACTTGTCACTTTACCTCTCGCTCGGCTGACATGCCGACTCTCGGGAGTGTCGGTTCTTTCTTTAATGCTCTTAGTTATTTTTGAGACAATCAATCATTTTCCTCATTAATTATTTTCATTTGTTATGAAAGCTTTGATGTCAAAGTAGATCTTGGGGGCACCCATTCCAATAAAACTACTGATTTTTTTTTCGCGGAAGAACTTAGTGCTGCCCAAGATTATCTCTTGACGAAGAAATCGGTGAGCTGAGTGGATTTCTCTGAGAACTTTCAACTCAAAAAAGTTCGTTCTAATGCAATCTCGGAGTCACTGGGGCTGCGATTGTGGGTAAAAATTCTTATGGAATTTTAGCCCAACTGAAATCCATTCAAATATACTGTATATACATATTTTTTTGGGTTCCATTTTTGGAGCAAAATAGAATGTCTCTTCAAGCTGAAATGGTCCATGAAATTTGTTCCCTGACCATGAATTGGCTTTGAAATGCAGCGAAGTTTTGATTGAAAACTCAGATTCACTAGATTTAAGTTGATTAATTCCGCCCAAGTTTAAATAATTTTCGCTGGCGTTGGATGAAATGTGACTACATCCGGAAAGTCATCAAGCTTTTTTAGTTGGTAGACATTGACAACCTCGACATTTCGAGCCACTGATAATATTTACCGTGAACGTTCTGTCTCTCTCGACGGTTTTATTGAATTTTATTTGTAATAATTTTGTTTTACACTCCGTGAGCGATAGTTTGAGCTCCGTTTTTTAATAGAAGGTAGTTACCGTGCTTGTTTGCGTCACTTTTCTGTGTCTTAAAAAAATAATAGTTTCCTACAGTTTTGGCCTTCGCTATAGGATCATTTTCGTGTTTTAGGAAGTATTAAAATAGTTTCGTACAGTTTGGCCTTCTCTATAGCATCATTTTTCTGGAGCATCCGAGCGTCAGAGATCAATCTGTCCCTCCATTGGCTCGGCTACCGCTGTCTTATTGCCTCGATTTTCCTGGTCTTGGAGGGACGGCAAATTTTGTCTTTCGTAACTCGCGTCTCGATCTGTTCGGGACCTTCAAATGTGACTAGACGCAATTCACGTTCAGGGCAAAGATTCACTTCTAATTTATTTTTATTACGATTAAATAAGCTGATAGACAAAAATTTTCTGAGGTTCTACCGGAATAAAAAATATGATTTCTTTTGATAATTGTTTTTTTGGAGGGTAGTTTGTTTTTTTAAGTACGTTTTTTAAGTTTTCTCTTGTTTGAAAGTTCCATCGCAGAAATATTAGTCACGCGTGTTACTTTATAACTATTCATTATAAAAAAATCTGTCCTGAGTGCATCTCTCGAGCATTATTCAACATGGCTTTACGGGAACGCTTCAGGCATTTTTTGCTCGATTCAAAGATTCTGCAGAACTGTGTCGACTTTTCATCCTTCATGCGCTGCATTTTCGCGTCCTGCTTGCTAGATCAAAGGCAGTCATTATGCAGCGTCAGAGAAAGAAACGCTCAGCTGGAATGGACGTCCGTGCGTCGTGGGGCTTTTGCTGGCAGTAACTAATCATGTTCATTAATTACTTTGGCTGAACGCTTATCGCATCATCTGAGTCGGAGGAAAGCGCGCTTAGCTTACAAAAGGAGCTCGGATGACAACGCTCACAATGGTGGAGACGGCTGAACAGTCGAGGGAGTTGATGCAGGAGCACAATGATTTTTACTACGTGGATCAGCTGCAATTTTCAGAAATTATGAAGACTAGAACTATTACTAAGGAAAAGTAATTTTCCAGTGATTTATTACTATGAGGTAGAATAATTCGTTTTTTATAAATTATCATCGTTATATTCTTGAAATTCAATTAATTGTGAAATTGTAGAGGTAAATTATCGGATTAAATGGTGCCTATTTTTTACCAAAGCATTATTCATCACGTATGTTCAGTTTGCAAAACATTGGACGAGGTAGATAACGTATCAAAAAACCCACGACACAATCTTATTAATTTTTCCATTTTCTTTACAGGTAATCGTGCAGCTTTTTCACTTGAATATATTATGTTTTTTCAGGAATGGCTGAGGAGCGGCCTCCTTCGTCCTCAAGTTGTCGCTCGAGTTCCTCACGCATCCCGCGCCTCAATCGCTCCTTGTCCCTGAGAGGTCCCAGACCCTCGATGATGAGCGGAGGGCACCGCAGGACAGGCTCCGTGTCGGGGACTCCAGCCTTCGACAAGACACTGGCTCCAGACGCTGCCTCAACCAGCCGAGCTATCGACCGTCCCGCGGCGCTCTTCAGGTGCGTGTGGTTCCTCGCTCACGTTTGACAGGGAATCCAAAGCGGGTTCCCCATAACGCTTGACAGGGAATCCAAGGTGGGTTCCCAGCTCACTTCAGAAAGAAAATCCAAGGCGGGCTCCTTGCTCACGTTTGACAGGAAATACAAGGCGTGTTTTCCGATAACGCTTGACAGGAAATCCAAGGTGAGTTCTCAGCTCACTTAGAATCGAAAATCCAAGGCGGGTTTCTTGCTAACGCTTGACAGGGAATCCAAGCTAGGTTCCCTTTTCACTCTTCCCCTTTCAATCAAAGGCGAGTTTCCGGATCAACATTGACAGGAAATCCAAATAGGGTTTCCCGCTCACTTTTGATAGAAACTCCAAGGCGGGTTCCCTTCTCACTGTTGACAAAAAATCCAAGGCGGTTAGGGACAATCGATGAATGGCTGACTCTTAGTCGTCCTTAATGCGGTTTTGAGTAGTTCGTTGCAGTGCATGCATGGTCTTTTTAGAACTCTTTTCAATCGAAGTATTTTCGTAAAGAGAACTATGAAAAGGGATTATCGTAATACTCGTAAGTGCGTAATTGCCCGTCTTCATCGCTCTTTGACTAGTTTATTGAAGTGGTCTTTATTGCTCTCTTCAATCGCAGTACCGGAGTTAAGACAAACCACATGGATTACAGAACATGGATTATCATGGATTATTATTAGCATTACATGGAACATGATACAATTAGCATTACATGGATTATCAGAATAATTGTCTTCGTATTCAACATACGTACTTGCAATAAAAGATTTTTCGTGATTGCAGTGCATGAAATGTTAGTGATGAACCTAATTATAATGATATCACAATGAAGTCAACACTTAATTGAGATTATTCTAAAAGTTCTTTCAAGGTTGCTAATTCCAAAGAAGCTTAACTCGGCCGCTATCCAGAGAGCGAAAATGTATAATGTTTCGAAACATCCGCAGGTTTAAAAATTTCCAGCTTAAATTTTCAAACAAAATTCTGATAATAATACACACATAAAAGTTAAATTGAACCAATTTTTCTAAGTAGAATTTTAGCGTCAATTAATGAGGTCATTTCGTTAAGTGAAATTCAATGCTCACCATTATGGATCTACGCAAAGGTAAAAAAATGCACACGTTCTATCTGCATGTTTTATACACTACACTATTTACTCTACTTGTACTTGTTTTCTGCTGCACTCCCATCATAAAATATAAAATTTCCCAATTGCTGCATGGTTGCAGTTGGCACATCTAAAGCTAGCCTTCTTTTATGAAAAGGAGACGTCATATTTATTTCATTGTGAGTCTCTGCACCACATTATATGCAGCGGCAAAAAAACTTTTTTACGAGATCTTCCTATCACTTAGAAAAATTGATGGGTCATACTGTCCCAACAGTGACACAGTTTCCGCACGTAACACCGATACGTCCTTACGCTGGGACAAACGCTATCAAGATGACCTACAGATGGAAAAAAGTACATCTATATTTGAACAAAGTCTCCCACAATTTGCTCAGGGTATTACTCGCCTACGTGGCTTCTGTGGCATCTCGTGCAATGGAACTAACTGAAGAGAATACATTTTTGTTTTTCAGTGAACCTTACCTATTCCAGAAATATACTTAATTACTTAATTTCGATATGCATCAGCTGATATTGCTCTAGTAATTATCTAACTTATCAGAACACATGACAATGTTTCTATGTGCTGATATACTAAGTAAGAGAAGGATTATTATATGACCGATTGGACCTATTAACTGCATCTTGATGCTTGCTACCACCATTTATTACAAAAAATTTCATGCTTTGTTTTGCAAGCAAAGCGCATTCATGCCAATAGAAAATGCAGATCGAGTTCTCTATCGTTGTTCCGCAAGTGAATCGAATCTATGTCGTTAGTCGTGCTGATCAAGTTCTCTATCGTTGTTCTGCAAGTGAATCTAATCCACGTCGCCAGTTGTTCAGATCGTGTTCTCTATCGTTGTTCTGCAAGTGATTCTAATCCACGTCGCCAGTTGTTCAGATCGAGTTCTCTATCGTTGTTCTGCAAGTGAATCTAATCCACGTCGCCAGTTGTTCAGATCGAGTTCTCTATCGTTGATTTGCAAGTGAAGCGCATCCCTCGATGTCAGTACTGATGCATTGCGTAGCCATTACGTTATGTACTGTACAGTTTGGTCAGGATTGCTGGCCATGCACACCACCATTTGTCGGTGTCCGGGGGAGACAAATTACTCCTGACATTGCTGGTGTTAACGGGGCGATGGAGAGACTCGAGTTCTCCACACTGTTGCGTTCTCCAGAAAACATCTTGCTCCTTTATCGAAAATAATAAAATGGTGGCGAGTCTTGTTGGAAAAATGGGTTGCGCAAAGAGAAGTTATCAGACGAACCCGAGAGTGCGAGTTTTGTGCTTTCACTCTTTTAATGACGGGATATCAGTAAGATATGTGTTTTTTCTCTATTATTTTTGATTATGCAGTTATTTGTTTTTTAAAAATTTAAATATGAATTTGGGTCAGGCATTGTCGTTCACGTAAACAATTTAATTTCAGCTGAACTTGTCTGGTTCAATATTATTTTCACAGATTTTTTGAGACATTTTTTTCACTGGAAACACATTTACTCAAGTCTTAGATGACTTGAAATTAATTATTTCGATTTTTGGCTAATGCTGCTCGTGTAATATTTGTCTGAACAGCATTTATAGCACTATCACTTGATTGAAATGAAAATTTTAGTTGTATAAGTCTTCGGGTTTTGCTCTCATAATTTAAGTTACTCCCTTCATTTTAATAGAATTCATTATTTAATAGAATATATTAAATTTGATATCACTCTGTGTTCGGGCTTGTTGCTTCAAGATAGAGTTTTCTTCGCTCGGTTTAATCTTCGTATTTACTAAAGGGTATATGGATGATGCTGACACTTAAAGCTTCACCTAAGTGATAAAGTAGTAAAGTTGTAAAAGTTTCCGTCCATAATTGATGACATTTTCCTGCTCATCTGTTGGCAGGATTAATGGTTCGGTCCTAATGTTCAAATCGTGCAGCTTGCTGCCGGCACTAAGCAAGCACCGAGCAGACGTCAGAAATCAAAAGTCAAATGGTCGAGGGTTGACAAAACGGGCGTCGTAACGAGCTTCTTAGCCTACCTCGCTCATTACGCAGGGCTGTCTCGAGCATTGGGCGTGCTGAATAGGCAGAGATTCAAGAATCAGAGACAACAATTTATGGCAGAAAGTTGCGGAATTGGGTGTTGGACTTTCAGGAAAGTGGTGCTCAACTCACGGCTACCTGGCCACAGTAGCGCCTTCACTAAAGATATCACTAAGGGCTTTTCTACATCGGCCCATTTAGTGCCAGTCTCTAAATAACATTTTTTTTAAGAATGACACTTAGCACTGTAGAATTAGTGCCAAACCTCACGTGTACTACTTGTGTATATACTAAAAAATTGTAATGCTGGTAGTTTTTAGGTAGCAAGCAAAATTATGCTAAATGAAAAAAAAACACCTGTTGAATGAACATATTAAATTAATATCAAAGTTGAAGTTAATGGTAAACATAAAGTTTAGGTAGGGCTACCTTAAAATAATCAAAATTTTTTTTTGAAGTTTATTCCATTACCATTGATGACAAAAATGTCTAAAACAGCGCCCAATAATTCAAATAAAATCATAAAACTTTCTATATAGATTTTTAAATGGAGGAGATGTCTGGTGGTAAATTTTGTAACTTTATAGATTTTTAATAGGTCCTGAATTACAATACAAGAAGTTGGGGGGACTAGTAAGGTAAAGATAATTTTTTAATGGCTGGGTTTTTTCTACCTCAAATTGGCACGGGTTGTTTTTAGAATCTGTGACTATTCCACATATGATATGTTTTCCTGAGATAGCAAATGTGTATTTTCCAAGTGTTTTACTTGAATCCATGATATTGAGCGGACAAAATACCTTTCCTCTTACCAAACAATCGTTCTTATGTCCAAGTGCTCGCGCGTAAACAGCACGATTGTGTACCTGGTAATTAAATGTGGGTTGTTCGCTTCTCGCAGGCTCCGAATTTGCCCGAGTTCGTTTTCTAGATACTAGCCCCTCAATAAACGGTTTAGCGTCTGTGCCCATCTGTCTCAACTGGATTCTGATTTAAACGCCAACTCGAGCGGGGCTCTCATGGTAAGTTTTATGTATCGAGAACCACGCATTGCATGAATTAGAAAGAAATGTATATAAATTCGGTCGAAGTAAGTCGCGTGTTTTCATATTTAAATTTGCTCTTTCAAGGCGAATATATCAATTAATAAACTAAAGGTTGCTCGGTAATGCTGTTTCTTATTTTTCTTTAACTAATGATGAACACGAAGTTATCAAAAGTTATTGCCTGATTAGCTATTTTATTCATTGACGTTGCAGACTTTTTTCCGCAAGACTGCCTTCCTAGTACAAATCAATTTCAGGAATAACAACGACAAAATTTCTGGAACTTAACTTCGTACTTACTGCTCTTCAAATTTAATCTGGGAGATTAAACTTTTCGTGTGTCTATAACAGGAGTGAAGCTCAAAGTTAAGAGAGGAAATTTTTTCATTGTTCACTTTTTTCCCATTTTTGCAGTACAAATCAATTTCATGAATAACAACGACAAAATATCTTGAACTATTCATTGTACTTACTGCTCTTCAAATTTAATGTGGGTGATTATGCTTTTTGTTTGTCTATAACAGGAGTTGAGCTCAAAGTTAAGATAGGAATTTGTTTCACTTCGTACAATTAAATTGGAATATCGGGAACATTTCAAGTTGCGCTCTACAGAAATATACATGTTTTCGGGATTAGTTGTTTAAAAAGAAGAATAAGGGTCTAAACATTTATTTCGTATGCAGAAAAGTTATAAATACACTGCAAAATGAATAAAAAAAAGGTTCATAAAATGAAATTTCATCTTACTACCTATTTAATTTCGTCCCATCAGTGATGCATGACACGCAAGTTGCCTGAATGAATCTTGCCCCGGTACCAAATTTCAGTACAAAATTTCTCGTTAAAATTTTATCTGCAAACGCACTTTGTCTCCGATAATTTGGAAATGTGATATTCCTTTTAATGTCGAGTCTCCCGTTTGGCGGAAAGAAGAGTTTTTTTGTTCATGTTCCGCACCATTTGGCGAGGATGCCCGGAAGCGGATTGCGTTCCACCCGAAATGGTGGCTGCAACTTTTCTGGATGAATTTTGGTGTTTCTGCATGGCTGCGCACTGGATTAATTTATTTAGAGCAAAATCTAATTTAATTTCTGCCCCTGAATGTGACTATTGACAGCTGAAACCAGGAAGCTTGGTGTGCGAACAAAAGGATATTTGCGTTTTCAGATCTGGATTTTACTAAATTCTGTTATATATCATCCTAGAATATTGCGATTTTCTTTGTGAGCGCTTCATTGTAACATTTTTCAAAGCTCACACACTTATTTAGTAATCTATAGTAAACATTTATGATATTTTTACGTGTAAGGTTACGGTAAGCCAGTTTTTCCGAGCATGACCGAGTGTTTGGATTGGACTAATTTTCATTCGATTAGCGCCCTAACGAAGATAATTTTTGTCTTGCAGGTCTGCCAGTTTCATTAGCAGCCGAGGCATCAACGGGCTCCTATCTCCCTCTTCTCGCTCCTCCCTGTCCCCTCATTCCCCTCAATCATTCCTCTCACTCCCCTACAACCCCCAACTGGTGGCACGCACACGAGGGGCATCACGTCCCCTCTCGTTCCCTCTGACCCCCGAGCTCCCTCGTCGACGCTTCTCCTACATCAGCCCCTACAGCCGCGGCTACATCGCCGCCGAGCGACGTGCCAAGGTGATGATGGTTTAACCGTCAAAATATTATTCGCTGTATTTAGTGAGCAATATTTATCGATACTAACATACATTTTCGATATCATTTGAATTAGTTAACTTTGCCGCTTACAATCCTGTATTAAATTTATTTGAAAAGCTTTTATCTCTGGCTTTACTTAGTAAACGTATACATTTTCCAGCCAATTTGAAAGATTTCATTTTTATTTTCTACGCAAAGCCTTCTATACCGTGCATTCAAAATTTTGATTTTGTTAATGTATTGCGCTAAAATTTAACGTCTATCGGTGAAAAGAATTTGTGAACAAATTTTTATGATTCAGCTGCCCTGCGGCCATGCACGGCTTCTCTGCTTGCATCAAAATACTCGTATTATCCCAAGAGTTGGGCGGTGCTGAACTGTATTAAAATACTCGTATTATCCCAAGAGTTGAGCGATGCTGAACTGTATTAAAATACTCGTATTATCCTAACTGATGCTGATATTGGTTTACAACTTTCCTCAAAGTTATTAAGGTTAATTCCGCTATTAGGGTCTTATTGTAAGGCGTCATTGGTATACAGGTTGTATGGCGTATGGCGTCATGATATCCCTTGATGATAACTGATGTATTTTAATTCATTTCGGTCCATCATGATTTCTCAGTGCGAAGAATCATATTATTTACTAATAAATATATTTTATATAATGCAATCTTTATACGCCTGATCAAAGCTCAGTCCATGCGTCCTCGTCCGCTATTACAACAGCCGCTGTTGTCATTACCATCGAGTGCCTTTCGGGTTAGGCTTTGATCTCTGCAATGCATGCAACGAGCGGCGCGACGTCACAACTTTTTCATTTTTGATGCAAGTTTAGGGGCTCAATTGTGCCCGTTTTTTCACTTTTATTGCGGGTTTTGATACTCAACTGCGAGTTATTTTACTTTTATTCAAGTTTAGGGGCTCACGTGCCTGTTTTTTCCCTTTTAATGCAAGTTTTGGTGCTATTGTGCCTATTTTTCACTTATGAGGCAAGTTTAGGGGCTGAAGTATCAGTTTTTCTTCACTTTTGATGTATGTTTTGGTGATCAAGAGCCGCTTTTTCACTTTCGATGCTATTTTAGGTGATCAAATGCCCGTTTATTCAATTTTGATGACAGTTTAGGTGCTATATATAGTTCTTGTTTTTTACTTACATCGCAAGCCTAGGCCTTCGATTGTATGTTTTTCTGGAAAACCCAGCACCAGAAGCGCAAAAACTGTTACTGTTGTTTATCTCCTGTGTCATTCATATAGTCTTTTATTTTTATTTACTCTCCCCTGCATTTTACGCCATTGTCAGTTGACTTCTAAGTCATTTAAGGCTTTTTTGAACGAAATACATGCAAATATGCCCATGCCATCACATGTTTACCATAGGAATATGTGCATATTTTATTACATATGGAATTCATAGCATACGATCATCTAGATTTCATAGAATATTTGGATTGCCGGCGCGTCAATAAAAAAAAACATTTCTTGAATTACTGAAGGTTTAAGCGTAGTGTCGGTCAAGGCGCGACGCCTATTTACCGCGTGGGCGACGTGGGTGACGTAAGCGACGGGACCAATACTCTAATGGAGTCTTCGTCTCTTGTTTGCCCGCCCTGAAATAGTGCCTGACTCGCCCTTCACGCACGCCTGCCATGATTGTCTACGCCGAGGTTAATGAACTTTGTTATGTTTTCGTAAGAAGAAATGATGTAATTAAGGTATAATGAAATTAACAAGCGAGTAATGTTAGGGTTTAGCTTTGTCACTCATACGGCTAACAAATAGTTAGAATGACATTAGCGGAAACAGCACCGAATCATCTGAGTTTTGCTCCAATATTATAACTTGCGAAATTCATTATAAATAAACATATACATAAATCACGCTTACAAGTGTAATCATGAGCTCGTGATCATCGTAAAATCGTCTAACAAAACCTGGCTCATAAAGCGCCTTTCACTTTCAATAGTTTGACGTGTCACACGAGGTCAACCAAGCATCATACACAAAGCGACACGTAGCTCGCTCTATTTCCGACAGGTCTTGGGTTCAAGTTCTTTTATTCGGCCCAGTGGCTCGAAAATTTTACAGCGACTCTTTTTATGAGGGGTTCGGTGAAGAGCTATCGAGCGCCCTTAAGAGTGAGGCAGGTGCTCGTGGGTTACGAGCTCGGAAAGGGTTGTCCATGGATGTTCTGCGCGTTCGCAAGATGGCCGAAAATGGGCATTTTTCCTAACATTTTTCGGATGTGGAAGCTCTGCATGTCTCTACGGGATTTCTGTCTCTAGCGAGTGTATGAAGACTATTGGATCTTCTGGCTGAGTGGGGCAAGACGCATTCCTGCTGCACCCTAAAACCTTTGGTCTAGACCGTCTAGTACGATTTCAAGTACTTTCTACATGCGTACTCGATCGATTCAAGGGTTCAAGATTGCTCGTGAAAATTAATTGCGGAAGAGACTGCATCTGGAGCGTATCGGTGTTTTATTTCATAGTCGTATAGAATTGTTGGCGTTGAAGAATTGGCCAAGTTTGGCTAGCAATCAACATAACCTAAATGTTGGTGTTTTTCGAGCATAATGTTTGCTTCAAGTTCAATTACGACATAAGTTTTCAATGACGTATCCCTGTGTAGTTCTACGAGTGTTTTGCAGCGAATGTCATGTTTTAGTTGCTGTGGTGAAATATTTTGTCATTGGTGTTGCGATTATAATCCGTACAATAAATGTGTGACTGCGTTATCTCTCTAATTTTTAAGGTACATCACACGTTTGGTTCTTCTTCTAACCCCAGGCCTAGAGCGACCTCGTGAAACCGAGGGTCAGATTCGCGGTGTAAATGTCAGGAGAATCTGAGTAGCTTGCTGAACCGTCGAAGATAAAAATGAAACTATTGCTTCTTTGCAGGTCTTCTTGAAACTGGATGAGGTGAAACTTGTCTATAATTGTCTATGTATAAAGAATACGGCTTTCACGGGGTTTCCTGAGTTGAGGAAGACTGACGGAAGGCCTTGTTCGATACGCTGCTTGACTGTAAGACCAATCAATTGTAGAAATACGGAATACAATTGTTATTGTGTCTCTCGCATAGATCCTTAAATTCATCTCTTCTGTCCAGTTTTAGTTTTATAACTCACTATAAGGTTCTCATCAATTTATATAAAATATTTGCATCACTCGAACTTGTACATTAATGATGCGTGTACGCTGTGTGTCCGCGTTGTTCCTTGTTTTGGTCTCTAATAAAAGAAAAGCGAAATTCACTTTTACAATAGCTACCAGTATTACAGAAGATTTAAATTTAGTTCAACATCTTTCGAGACGAGAATTTTATCCTGTTCTTGGCCCTGGAGGAGGTTCGTTCTTGTCCAAGTGATATTCAATTATTTCCCTCGAGAAATACCGCGGAGTTTTTGCTTATCCGCCAGAGCCTGGAATCGAAGGGATGGCTTTCCGATGCTTGGCTGCTTGAATGGCTTGGCCGCCGGCCAGACGTCGCTGCTCTTCCTATTCCTGCTCGCTTTCTTTATCATAGAAGTTCATCGTCTTCTTGTTTAGTCTGGATTTAGTGAAAGAATCTACATTCTCCAATGATAGGACCCCGCTTTCTTACCGTACTCCGATACGTATATCTTTCCCATTGGCGTTTATCTTTTCCTTGAAACGCTTCATTCAGTGTATAGAAACTCACAACAATCAGAGAATCGTCTTCAAACATCACGAAGAATGTAAAGAACGGAAAACGTTGAATGAATCCTCAACATTGAGACGCACGATGATCGAACATCATGATCACACATGTTCGGAAAGTGTCATTCGGATTTAGCACGAGTCGTTTGTTTCATTAAAAGTCTCACAAATTTCCATAATCAGAACCTCATTCTGTCTGCGACGGCTCTGAAGACCAGTTTTTCATCACTTGTGAACTGTGGATCGCCTAACCGTTTTATGGTTTTCAGGTGAGATCTCGTGCATGGAGATAAATTCGCGCTCTCATGCACCTCTTGAGACTGTTATCACCTATCATGGATCTTCTCGTTGTTCTTTTGATCATAAATTTTAAATGTCCTCTAAAGAAATATATTTTGATCTAATAGTTATAGCTCTTATATATAGAACCAAGCTGAAAAATATCAATAATCACGTAATCTTAGCTGAATTAGCCTAATATTTATTTTAATTTTGTTACAACCACTTTCACAGGATTGTTTGCCGCGAATGCCTAATTATTCACTTTTAAGACATTACCCGGCAATGCCACTTTCATGAGCTCAGTTTACTACCAGGAGTTAAGATACAACTGTACTTCATCTTGGGTGTATATAAACTTTTATTTAACAATTTTATTTTGCTGCTGTGTATGAAAATGGCATCCAAGCCTCCTACCTGCCGTGCTACTATATTCCGCGTGACATTCTTCTGAGCGGCAAACATTCCTCGCTCCAGGAGAACGAAATTCTGGAATTGTTTAAGCATTTTCTCTCGTCTCCATACGAGACGCTGACAGCATCACTGAAGCCGAAATGTTTCTAGATAGAGTTTTGTTATATATATTTTAGTTTCTAGGACACAGCATTAGGTCTTGCTGGAACGCGAAACTCGACATTCTTTGTGAAGAGAAAATATATTATGTGTGCATTTCTCACAATGTTTTCCCGTAAAATATGTCGTAGCCGCACTACTTTAGATTCATTCATGGAATATTTCGCATTCTGAAATCCTCAAATATCAACGTTTAACCTCATTAATATTCACCTCCGAGTTTCCTGTTCCGCCATTAAACAAATATTCCCACCAATATCGTCTTTTTTCCTGCGTCGTAAAATATAACGAAATCGTCTCTTTATTTTTAAATACCTTCTTTTTGTCTGCTGGTTTTATCTTTGTTTTCTCCTGCTGTGACCACCCACATATATCGGGCCTTTTTGTGCCGTTAATTACAAGCATTCTCAGTGTTTGCTCTCCCAGCTCGCGCCAGGGAATAGATTCTTTTTGACCGTAGATCCGCCGCTCGAGCCTCTCTCTTTGGCTGCGAAATTTGTGGAGCTCATCGATAAACTTTACTGCCACTAGAATGAACTTCTTCTGTCTCTTTGGACGTTATTAACGAGTGTTCGAAGAGTGCCATTTGTGGCTTGGCTTCATATCCAATTTCTCTTGCTGCTCCAGTGGAATGTCATTTGATCGGCTTTATCTTCTCGAATTCCGCCGTATTTCTTCGAGTTTGTGTTCGCTTGTTTTCATGGGGGAAGATGCTGGAAGATAACCAGTATTCCAGATTTTCCTTTTACTTTTTGATTTTTCATTAAAATTACATTTCTTTGTGAAATCATAGGTGCATTGATTAGTGAAATCAACACGCTGACCAATTAAGAGCTGTTTTACGTTAAGCATAAAGCGCCTTTACCCCAAGCTCTTGAACTTCAATTAATTTCAAGCACGTATCACTTGCGACTCAGTTTTGGTGAATTATCCCATCATCATTTACAGACAAATAGGTTGAATATGTTTTGGAAATCTTCAAGATATCTTCTGGTTCTTCGTGCATCGATTTATTGACAGCATTGCGCTGCCTTCTGCTCCCCACTCGACTCTCTCGTTGGTTTTCTGAAGACCACCATTGATTCCTGGACAAAGACGTCCAAATATATTGGCATCTGTAATAACCGAGCCTTCGGTCTGGCCAATCCTGTCCGCATCGCGCTCTCATATTCCAAGTTGTCTGACTTGTGAGTCTTGGGAGGCTTACTCACGACATCGCGCACTCACACTCCAAGTCGTCTGACTTGTGAGTCTTGGGAGGCTTACTCACGACAAGCTTACTCACGACATCGCGCACTCACACTGCAAGTCGTCTGACTTGTGAGTCTTGGGAGGCTTACTCACGACATCGCACACTCACACTGCAAGTCGTCTGACTTGTGAGTCTTGGGAGGCTTACTCACGGCATCGCGCACCGTTTAATTGTGTATGCGTTTCAGTTGCGATGTGCTTAGGAAATACCGGCCGCCGAAACACTGAATATAAGATGAGCAGTGCTCACCAGTCTTTCCTCAGTTTTATGGTCTAAACGCCACACACAATTTACTTTGGGCACCAATTTGTTACTGCTGCGCTGCATAAATTGTGCGTCGCAGAGTTATTATTCTGATACATGTTGCTTCTAATATCAGTAAGGCATCGATTAGTTTGTATCAGTTCACTGTCACGAAAAACCAACTAATTTTGGCTTAAAACTGCGTGCAAATAAAGTTTTATTACGAGATACGCTTGATGATCTGTATAATGTTCCATCTCAAAATCGTACTAACGATTAGAGAATATGATGATTTAAATTATTAAAGAATGTCTTTGTTAATTTAACGTTTAGAGTAAAAATTCCGCGTTAGTGGGCTATGTTAGTGTGCTTAATTATTTCAAATTTATCGGCATTTTATCAGATGTTTGCTGCAATTCTTTACTTTTGTATATTAGAAACTTATATGTTATGTTGAGCACAGATATGTATATGAAAGAAGTGTTCATACTTTCCATGAAGATCGTCATAAGACCTATTTTACGACCAAAGATCTCTGGAGCATCGCTTCCAAGACGTAAGTGAGACGCTATTGAAACTGAAATTCAGCGGTTCAGTTGCCGCTGAGTCGCCAGTGATCTTCCTAAGCCGCTGAGTCGAGTGTATCGACAGCGGCTCCGAATTGCAGCCTTTATCGCGAGCGCCTTTAGATCTTGAGCTCTTTTCTCGCAAACCTTCAGATCTTTGCAACAGACCTCGAGACTTGGGGATCTCTTGAGTCTCTGTCGTGAAGATGCAACAATCTTGATCACTGCTATTGATTTTAAAAACTTCAAGATCTGTCACTGCTCTCTAGAATTTTTACCGGGAGCTGGAATTTAACTTCTAAAGTCCCGTGTATCTGTCGGCCTCATTTGCCTTGCAATTTGGAGACCTCGTTTTCTTTCTCATTGAAATCAACGAAGCGTTCGAATTAAATGCCTCACCGCTTCTGAATAAGACGGGTTCATGGGACGGGGTTTTTTATTCAATTTAGGGATCTCGGGCGGCTGTGATAAAATATTTGACTTGGGATGTGGACCGCTTTAACGATGGCGAACCTTGGAGACTTCTTCGATCTGAGGAATAGATTAATTATTTTGAGTGCACGATAAATAGAGATTTTGGGCGATTGCTTCACGAAAGCATCTGTAAAAGTCGAGTCAGTAAGCTGACTCTCCAATTTTGTTTCAACGTTAAGCGCACTCCAACATTTTTTTATAAATCGTTTGGGTTTGATCGAATGAATTTTCGGCGGAAAATTATATACGCAGCATTTTATTTCTAATTTTTTAAAATTCATTTATTGTATTTGTTATATGCTCTATTTAATTTAGTAACTATGATTTGTAACTTTGCCATTCCATCGGTTGGGATTTTTCTAACGTAAAAAATGTGTCGGACCTTCGCTTTCTCATTACTCGTTGCCTTCGAAAATTCTGCCCAAGTATGGCCCATAAAATAGATTTACTAGCTCTGGGAAGGCCCAGCTAGGCCGTGGGTCTGCTCTATGGCTGGACACGAGATCATAGACTCATAAATGGCCCCTAAAATCCTAACTCGCTCTAATTTTTTCCTTATGGCTGGTTTTAGGGTCTGATATGTCTGTTTTGAGCTGCCTCTTACGGCAAAGTTTGCTGCCACATTTTGATTTTGTGAAAGGAACTTTTGATTTCATCTCAAATTGACAGTCGCTGGATTGTGATTTTGTAACTCAGTTTCGTACTTGGTTTCATTCTCGAATAAATTTACAGTGAGCGTATTTTCAACTTTTGAAAAATAATGATAGGCGATGGCTTTTCTTATTAAAACCGCTGATCGCTTAAAAAATATCAAAGCTGAAATCCGTTGCATATAGGCTTAACATCGTTTGATATAAACGTCAATATAAATATAATTCGTAGTTACATATTCGTCAAAGTTTGTGTGTGGGCTTGTTTGAAGCCTGGCACTAAAATGTATAGGGACTCTTGTGATGTGTTTCCACGATACTTATAATTTTTGGATATTATCTGGAGCCGTAACGTCGAGCCGTAATTCCTTGAGAAGCGCTGTCGTGGATTGCTGATTGTTGCCACCAATCTGCCCTGAATGGAATGCCTATTGCTTCGTTCGGTAATACCGCCCATCTGCGTGGACAGAATCTACCGTTTGTAGCCGAGTCATAGCATAATTATATTTATGCTATTTATGCATCATACCTCCAACTACTCAAGCGGATATGCCAGGGGGAATTGTCATTGCTCTACTGAACCCTACATCGGACCATCGCCAATAACCCTACCGGTTCTCGAATATCCTCACAAACTCCTTACTTCAACTATAATAAGCCTAGCACACCAGCCGAGAAGCTTTTTAAAACCTGCTTGTTACTACCAGGCCCATATCGAAGTAAACTTCGTCATCATCTGGCCGGGTAGTTAGAAATGCTCTAAACACAATAAGGGTAGGATATTCATGAGGGCCTGTACTTAGATTGAATAAAGATCAGAGAGAAACACGCACTCCATTTCAAGCATTTTGCTCAGCCAGCATAGCAGCGTACCTTGCTGTACTGTTCGACATCGAGCTGTTTTATCAAGAGCATATTTTATGCAGTCTTTAGTTGCTGGCGGCTTGATGGTGAGGTGGATGGATGCTGGACAGTCATGACGCGCTTTTTTTAATTGGAGTAAAACTATCGGATGGGGGCAAATACTGAACGGCACTGGGCGTTCTGGCTGAGGTCTGGTTGGTCTAATTCAATTGATTTGCTTTGTCATTGAGGGTTGTGGGCGATTACGCTGTAGGTCAGAATTATGTCGGAAGCTGCGTTACTGTAGAAAGAAATTACGAAAGTTCATGCAAAGCTTGGCAATGATGGTTTCCTGCAGCCAGTTATTTCCATACGAAAATCGGCTTAGACTTGAGATTTGTGTCTGCGCTCAGGCTATTCACTAATGTGATTTATGGTTTTAGGGCTGTACATTTTTAATGGTAATTATAAAAATTTACATTTTTATTTCTTGTAATTCGAATTTTTGGTAATGCGAAGTAGGACCATCAAGGAAGTAGAAAAATAAAATTTTGCGGATCAAAAATTTTTTTCATATGTAGGAAATTAATTTTGAAACTTTGGACTCAACAGGAACAGAAATGTCATCCTCTGAAAGTGATGCTGTCACACGCCTTTGGTGATATTTTGAAACATCATAAAATAACACTGATCATTGTTAATTTTGCACGCCTTCTAATTCAACGAGCTACCAACACCGAATCTTGCCCGCACACATCACATCTTTGAGATGTTGGTCCACGATGTGAAGTTTTGAATTATTGGCAGATTTAGATTGAAAATAAAATCATCACAGCCATATATACATAACAATAATAAGACATTTGTGTGGCATATGCTTAGGACGTTGAAGACATATGACACCGGAATTGCCAGTCAGCTGATGAAGCAGCATCATTATTGTGCGAGATCACCGATTTCTGGGATTCCGTCGTTGACGTTGATGCATTTCAGTTACAGAGTATTTGCTACCACATTTATGAGGATTGGCCGGCTGAGCACCGACCATATATTAACCTCATTTATTACGGGATAAAGTGAAGTGCTGCTCTTGAAACCCGAGAACTTCTCTATTTACGTCGTTTTCCCCAAGTTCCTAAGTGAGGAGCTATACGCACTTTTCTGAACAGCTTGCAGCGCTTTCTCTTGCAATGCTCTTCTTTCCCCTCACACAAAAATATCAATGAAGAGTCACGTTTTTCTGTCGAGCTTAATCCAATAGCTCCACGATTTATTTCTTCCGGATTTATCCGTTTTAGGGTGGAGTTGGTTACGGCTTCTGCGTTGCAGTTCGATTGAAAAATACGTTATTATGGTAAAATACTCGTTAAGATTTTAAAGATAAAATTTTTGTTTACCTTTCCTCAAAGCTGTTCGTTGTTTACAAGTTTTTGAACGAAAGTAACTTATTCGGAGTTCAAAAAAAGTTCAAGAAGTATTAAGCAAGTTTAAAGTTGGAAATTAGCATTAATTTTAGCCTTAATTAATTGCTTTTGTTGTATTCTTTAGGATTAATCGGTTCTGAAGAGGTCTTCTTTGTATTAGAAGAGTGACAGCTACCTCACCACACCCACTGCATGTCAAGAGGGATTGCGACACTGTATTGGGGAAGAGTTACAGCTACATTACCACACTCACTGCATGTCAAGGTTCACGACACTGTATTGGGGAAGAGTTACAGCTACCTCTAAAACCCACTGCATGTCAAGGTTCACGACACTGTATTGGAGAAGAGTTACAGCTACCTCACCACACCCACTGCATGTCAAGGTTCACGACACTGTATTGGGGAAGAGTCACAGCTACATTACCACACCCACTGCATTTCAAGAAGGATTACGACACTGTATTGGGGAAGAGTTACAGCAACCTCACCACACCCACTGCATGTCAAGGTTCACGACACTGCATTGGGGAAGAGTTACAGCTACCTCATTATAGCCACTGCATGTCAAGAAGGATTACGACACTTCATTGGGGAAGAGTTACAGCTACCTCACTATAGCCACTGCATGTCAAGGTTTACGACACTGCATTAGGGAAGAGTTACAGCTACCTCACATATACTGTAGCCACTGCATGTCAAGAAGGATTACGACACTTCATTGGGGAAGAGTTACAGCTACCTCACTATAGCCACTGCATGTTAAGAAGGATTACGACACTGTATTGGGGAAGAGTTACAGCTACCTCACATATAGCCACTGCATGTCAAGAAGGATTACGACACTGTATTGGGGAAGAGTTACAGCTACCTAACCATACCTCTAGCATGTCGAGCAAGTTTGCATCAAAAATTAGGGGAAAGCGTCAGCCACAAACTTGCTAGATTGGAAGAGCGGTATTCGTTGGTTAGCTTTTGTCGTCTTCGTCTCAAGTGGCGGCTTCCAATCTGCGGCGACGATGGGTCCGAGCTGGCAGCTTTGCATGCGCCTGAATATTTTGGCTGAGTGGAGCTCCAATTTTCGGTCTGCTTTTATGTTCGTGTGACCCGATTCGCTTATTTTAGTTTAATGTCGTCGTCATTCGTCATGAAGCTACTGGAATACAAATGCTCAACTCATGAAATTATTTGACGTACCACTATTTTAATTTCTCGACGTACGGGCTTCTGAGCTGATCAAGTCACGAATATCTGGCCAACTAAACAAACGAATACCTGAAAAGTACGGGTTTTGAATGTCTGAGCTAGGTACTCAACTCAAGAATATTTAAAGAGAGCGACGTTCGGCAGCAGCACTCGACTTTGTGATGAAGCGTCTTGCTTCAAAAACTTTAAATTGCTCTACGCGAAGTCAATTTTGACTGAGACGCTTCTCACGATGCTGCTGTCGAATCACAAATATGCAATTTGTCACTAGCAAAGCCAAGATTTACGTCTTTCGCAATTTGAACTAGCTTCAAAAAATGATGTTAAAACTACACTCGAGGTTTTATTTAAAGTTCATAATTTTCTGAACTTCCGAAAAGCTCTCCTTAAATCCAAAGATGTATTCTTGACTAGAAAGAGACACTTTGTTTTTGTGACTGTTATAAAACATTTGCATGAGTCTCAATGTCCGGTTTGAGTCATTTTGGTTCATTGCAAACTTCCGACCGCACCCTTGATACATAGCCCATTCTCTCTGCCCTTTTCCTTCGAGCTTGCTGCTTTCTTGCCTCTTGACTGATGAACTTCAGAATTTAGAGTTGGTACTTCCAAAAGTTACGTCGACTCGACAAAACTTCGCAAGTCGAAAAAGGTCTCATAATCTACTCACGGTCGTGCAGTGAAGGCGACCATCGCGTCCTTTGCCCCAGACCGTTTCTGGGCATATATAACCACCCTGTGAATTTAAAAGATTCTCTATGGTAAGAATTGAAGTATGCCTTCTTCCCGCGATTAACTCGCTGACGCCCTGTTAACTATGCATTTTAAAACTTCAAACGAAAACTTTTTATAACATGTTCTTATTAATGCTTAACATGCCAGGGTGGCCCAGTGGTTACAGTTCAGAGTACCAAGATTGTCGCAAAAAGGTGCTTGTTCGATCCCAGCTCTGTGCGCCAGTTTCTGGTCAGAATCGGCAAGCAGGCCGTGCGGATAAGGAGAGCAAAATTGAAGCAGTGAGTTGCGCGTTCGAGACCGCAACGAGCTGTGAATATTCTGCGATGTTAAGAATCGGCTACAGGCCTACGGCCTAATAAACGCTGAAACCGCTATAATCTATTATGTGAGTACTCACCTAGACGAGTCCTGCGATTGATTAGACACTTGCGAATCCTATAGTACGATTTACAAAAAAGCGTCGTAGCTTCACGATATTCGGTTCTCAATCCAGACAAGTCCAGTATTATGATTTGTTACAATTCTAAAGCCAAAAAGTGACTAGTAAATTGACCAAGTGTCCCTAGAAAACGTTCCGGAAACCGGTTCCATCCTTATTTCACAAACGACAGGAATACAAGTTTAATTCAATGGAACAACACTATTTACATGGAAGTAATTAAAATCAAGATAATCGGGTGAAGTAACATACCAACGGTCAACGAGTTTACGCGTACAAGAACTACTAGCATCACTCAAGCAAGGTATGAAGAATATACAACGATTCTAAAACCTCTAAATCTGAAGCACCAAGAGGTGGAGTCATAAATCATGAAACGGCTCTAAGAGACATATAAGAAGGATTTCCCAGCGGATAGTCAAAATTAAGTGAATAGATAGTGGCGCTAATAGTATTTCTGCATTTAATTAATACAGCTAATTGTAATAATTAAGATGCTCATATAATGTGACTCACGATTATACATGCATAATGTAATCCGGTCATGCATTAACATGATATCATCGTAGTTTAATTTTTAAAACCATTCGCTTTTCAACATTAAAACAACTATAAAATGTAACGTCAAGACGACGTTGCAAGAATGATGTTTGTCTGGTCAGCGAAATGTTTTCTATTATACAGGGTGGTGATTCACGGAAACTTGCTGTTTAGTATTTCGCGCAAAGCAGCCAGATGTTGTATAAAAGAGCGGAGCGTATTTCAAATGAAAGGCTAGGTCATGAAGTTTCATGTCCCGCCTAGCTGGTGTTATTGGAGAGATAACAATCCGCGTGAACTCCATCAACGGCCACATCATTGTGAACTCTTAACTGTGTGGTGGGCGGCGTCAAAAGTCGGCTTAATTGATCCTTATTCTTTAGAGGAAAACGAACGCGCAGTAGCGGTGAATGCAGCTCGGTACACGAAAAAGTTTAATGCTTTTTTGCCAAAACTGGCTGAAATGAATGCCATGGATGTCTGGTTTCAACAGGATGGAGCCACTTTCCACACAGCGCGATGTTCGAGGGATCTTCAGAGATAACATTTTGCAGGGCGCCTCATCTTCTTGAGAGGTGACTTTTTTTGGCCGGCCCTATCCCCCGATTTGTCTCCGTGTGATTGTCTTTATGGGGTTTAATCAATTGTTTACAATGACTGTCCCAGAATCCTGCCTCATTTGAATAACATCAACATACGCCAAGCCATCGCCAACATACCCGTCAATATGCTTCAGCGAGTTGAACGGAACTTCTAAAATCGATTAACTGAATACATTCACAATACAGGCCGTCATTTATCCGATGGCATCTTGAAAACTAAATAATACGAAAATTCACGCAATGTCTTTTTCAACAAAATCTATATTTTAATGATATAATTACTGGGTTTTTTCTTATTGAGCTTTCAAATCGGGTGATTTCCGCGAATCACCCTGTAATACGAAATGTTATCGAATAACTTGGTATTTTCTTTGTTTTTGCAAATCATAATTAATTTGCGGTATAAACACATAAATTACATAAATAATTTGTTGATGCCAATCACCGGCCGATTGCAATTAGGCTACAATTAATGATGGGAGACGTATGTAGCGAAATATTGTGTTAGGATACGAGTATTTAACTGTGCATTCTACATTAAAAAACTTTAGCGATTAGCAATCTGTATTTATTGAACCACAGAACGAAGTTGTCCATCCAGGACTGTTGGACTTTATCACTATTGGAGCGAAAGCCAATTTTTTTAAGATCACAAAACTCAAGGCAACGATAACGCTACATTAATTTTTTTTCTATCTAACTTCTTATGAGTGATCATGTTAATATTGTGTGTTGTTATTTCTCGCAAAGTTTGCGTTAAGTCTGCATCGAGATGGTCTTCTCCATTCCTTGGCAGTCATCGCAGCTTCAAATGAGTTTGTTCTGCATAATTCGGGCAGATTTCCTGGGTAGATTTAGGCTCATTTCTCAATGTACATTTGCATTATAATAGCAGCTGCCATTGACGGTCAATTGAACTCTTGCTTGCATTCCATTTCCTGCCTCAAACTCGCTACTGCAAATTTTGACTTTACCTCTTATCAATTCTGAAGATGACTGCGTTTTCCAGCTTAATCCCTGTTAATGAAACTACAAAATTTTCTACGATAGCACCAATCGTAAAATATGTTAACTCTGGGATAAAATAGCGCTTCCAGGCGTCGTCGTTCTTACTGATTATAGATTACTAGCATATAATAAATAAACATTTGCTAAAGATGTAAAATTATGTATTGTTGTTAAGATTTCTAGTTGTAAGTTGTGTTCAATTGCACACTCATTCAGAATCGTTTTGGAAATTTTTATTTGGAGAACAAAGCCTGTATACGTGACTGTTCACAATATTTTTCCATCTTTGAGCCACTTTTTTAGTCATCGTTTACGCTACCCGTGCTTGACATTGGATCTTAGAAGACTTGGCATACGTAGTTGCCCCCAGAGGGTTCATCTAGAACCTTGTTCTGTTGAGTCATCCTCCTCACGCCGCATTCCCTTTGACGGCTCGCGAAGAGTTCTTTGTGCGCCCGCCTGTGAAGGACTTGTCAGTCACGCTGTGCTCAAAGTCGCCTAAGCCTTTATTCAACGGTTCTTGTCTTGTCAACTGATGGGAGCACCAGAAATTCAACATACGTCTTCATGAAGCACCGAATCTCATTACGTGGACCGCCAGAAATAAATATCATGACAATGCCTCAGTATTTGTTTAATATATATTTTACGAATGATTCATACGAATTTATTACGTGAATTATTATTTTTTTATACCGCATCAAATTGTTCACATAGACCTAATTTACCGTATTTGACCCATTTTCTCAGCGAAAAATTATCCCTACACACAATTTTGCAATATATGAGCTCCACTGTTTAAATGGGCTACGTTTCATAATGAATATACTGTCATTTGTTTAATTCATATTTTGTGGATTCTTTTACAGCATTTTAGTCACAAACCTACCAATGAAAATTTTGAAAACTGCATTCACCCGCCGCCACCACCTCCCGCGCCCAGCGACTCAACAGAACTGAGAGGTGAACTACCCGCTAGCGCCAGCTCCCCGCCATCTCATGTTGCCAGTGCGCCAGGAACTGTGAGCGCGGAAGGAAGTCAAGTGTCATCGGTTAGAGCTCTGATGTGCATGATGTTTGTTTATTTGTTCATTATAAACTGTTCGTAGAGTTAATTATACACTGGGCCTAACATATGACAAGCCTGCATAATCTTAACTAATTAGGTATAGCATTGTGTTTTCGGTAAACAATTAGAAGTTTTTGGTTCAGCGCAATTCGTATTGTAGTCATTAGTCAAAAAATAATACCGTTATTTTACTAACATTCGTAAAAAATTGTTGGATTTTAACAATAATTTGCAACAATAAACAGAAAACTGACGTAGTCTATGAATGGAAATACTGGCATGTTTTCTTTTTAATTATTGTTTTTAGATTGTTCAATTAACTCCTCTTTTCAAGTTCTTGATCCCGTGTCACGTGTTCTAGATCATATTTGTTGCTCCAGTAACGTGATGCGATCTTTTATATACCATCCACGATCTCAGATCGCCACCGGTAATGAGTACCTACATAATAGATATAGTATACGCATGTCACATGATATTTTATTCAAGTTTTCATGAAATTGGAACTTTGAACTTTTAGCTGAGTGTTTACTTTTGTGTAGATTTAGTTACTAGTCTTACCAAAACAGTCTTATTATTAATAATGTAATTATCCAAATGTCCGTGCATTATTTAAATTGTTCTATTTGTTGTTATCGTGTTTTAAATATCAGTCATATAAATTTAAGAAAATAATCTCAATTCCCTGCGTAGCTGTTCTTTTTTTGCGTAGCTTTCGGTCAATTTTTGCAGCAAATTTTAAGAGGATATTTTTGAAAGCGAAATGTGTTGTTTTAAATTTTAAGATTCTAAGCTCAATATTTAACTTCCCATCGTTTGGCAATGTACATTTGCAGTAACTTCTCACATTTTCGATTGTTCGCCCCCAACTATTCGGGCTCGCAAAAAGCTGTGAAATTAATACAGCAAGCCAGAGCTGGGCTGTGGCTCATGAGCCCACAGCGCTCGCTCGGGAACTTCTAACATAAATTGTCAATAGTTTCTTCTGTTTGCCAATAATGGACTTGGACAGAATTTTTAACATTCGTCAAACAACTTAAAATAGTAATAGTAGTAGTAAATAGTCAAAATAGTAAATAATCAAAACAGCAATAGAGAATTTCTGCTATTTCTAGAGAATAAAACCTTGTATATTTTAGCTGTCGTTGCTCCGCAATAAGTTAAATTGAATCATAATTCTCTGATATGCAATTATTTTCTGCCAAAGGCGCGCACTCCGCTTCAATTACTGACTCCAACTGGATTCAATAAACGCTTCCATGCATGTGTCATGATGTGAAATTTCACGCCGGTGATGCGCTTTTCACTCATTATCGAAACGTATTTAAATCAATGATATAATTTCTGGGATGAAACTTGTTGGCAGAAAAATTATCTTCTGCAAAAAGTACAATCCGACTTCAAATTCATGGAAAGGCTGCAAGTAAAAAGTTGAATAAAACTAAATCGCAAAGATGCGCTGGAAAAAGTTCACAACTGAATTACTACGTATTTTTAAATGTTTAATATCGAAGTGAAAGAGTTTTCCGTGAAGACAAAACAAATCCTTTTTCAAGAGTCCTTAATTTACCTCTTATTTTTTTGAGTCCTTCAACTCAAAATTGAAAACTCAAGCAACAAGAATAATAAAGATATATTTGCACTGGTAACAAATTATATTAAGGTCAGAGGCCGGCAGGTGGTGGCTTAGCAGCAGCTGCAGCTCAAGCAATCACCGCCCTCGACAAATTATAAAATGGAAGTAAACTTTCCTTAGAGGCTCGAAATGAACTTACTGGACCGCGATGGCCCTCGAGCGCTGAGACCCTTGCTCCTGCAGAGCTAATGAACACTGCAGCAAAATACCGCGGCCTGCACTACGAGTTGCCTTGCGGCTGAAGGACCTGAAATTATCTCTCAGATTCACAAATTATTTTAAAATAATTGAAGATAAATTGTAATTTTTTTGTCGGTAGGAACGAATTAATTAATCGACCAAATATCTTTCATTATAATAATGTTAAATGTGCATTAAAAGCAGCTAATAATGACCATCGTCGAATCAGTACGATCGTGGATTGTTGATGATACAATTTTCACTTTCTGATATTGTTTTCGCGTAGAATCTGACGCGGCTTAGTTTTTTTTACCACTTTTTTCACTTTTAAGCAGTGTTGCAAGATACCTGTCTCTCAATATCTACCGAACACAAGGCATGATTTTGCCTAACTTTGTCATGCCTCAATTTTTTAATCTCGTGTGTGAAGCAGTGGTTCAGCAACTCAGGACACTCAATATTGAAATCTAAGATTATCGGTTACAACAGCCACATTTTCGTTTCTAATTGTAAAAATTTTGAACGGCTTCAAATGAGGATAATGATTTTGATGGAAAGATGACATTCAGGTGACAAAGTTTTCATTCCAATGGCTGGATGTGGAACAGAATATTAATTCTAGCAGACAGAGATGACGATGACCGTCTATCTGAAACGTGACAATTTTCTACATTTTTTCCGCGTGTTTGATGAATTAGGAGCTCATCTGCTCGCCTCCTTTGTCTCCTAATAAAATTCAGGCAGGCTTTTGTCCTCCTTTTGCTTTCTCTCATTTGAATATGTGACGAGTTGCGCTCGCATGAATCTGTAACGAGGTGCCGTATTATCAAGCACCTATAGCTGACATGACGGTCTACCATCGACATAAGTCGTAACATGTGAACATCTGATGATAAGAATTCATGTGAAAAGTTGAATTTAATGGCAAATATTCGTGAAGCTTGTTGACTAGCTTTACATCGGTTGTGCGTGTTAAAATTGAGCGGGAGGCTTAAATTGAAAAATGAAAATTTACGTCGTGATTTTCCTACTTTTTAAGCCAATGCCGCAGCGAATAAAAAACAGCACTAGAATAAGCTCACTATGTCGAAACATAGACGATTTGGACTGCTATAGCTAACCAGGTTTTACATGAAATGCTCAGGTCTCAAGTGAACTTAGACAAAGCCATTGATATTCATTTTATATGGAATAAATTTATTCAAATATTGCGAAGGAGAAGCGGGAAGAATCTTTCTATCGTTATTTCTCCCCTGCTGTCCTTAGAGATCTGACAAATTACATTCAATAATCGGGAGGGGAGGGAGCATACTAACTGAGCGGCAATGTTACAGAGAACGATAACTGTAAAATTAAAATCATTAAGGTCGTGCTGTTGAATGTATTCAAATCATTAGTCTATGTTTGGCTGCTGAAGGGAATTCGATTTTACAGGCATTTTAAGCTAGAGCAACGGTATCTATCTGAGGCTTATAAACAGAGAGCGTCGCATACATTCAACGCCAATCATTTCATTGAGTTGGTGGATGTATGCAATGTTATCTCAACAGTTTTGTGAACATCATGAGTCTCTGAACCAATCATCACTCGTGCACATAGCTAAACTTGCCAATCGCTGAGTTATTAATTCCCATGTACGAAATTGCCGATCATCTAAAATAATTTTCAAATATTTGCTGCCGGAAAGTGAAAAAAATTGGCAAATGCGTCTGATTTTTCTCTTAAAACCCATCAAGATGTCTTATAACATCAACCCATTAGGATGCGTTATGTCATCAACCCATCAGGATGTTTTATGTCATCAACCCATCAGGATGTCTTGTCATCAACCCATCAGGATGTCTTGTCATCAACCCGTCAGGATGTCTTGTGATCAACCCGTCAGGATGTCTTATGTCATCAACCCATCAGGATGTCTTATGTCATCAACCCATCAGGATGTTTTATGTCATCAACCCATCAGGATGTCTTGTCATCAACCCGTCAGGATGTTTTATGTCATCAACCCATCGCAGGATGTCTTGTCATCAACCCATCAGGATGTCTTATGTCATCAACCCATCAGGATGTCTTATAGTCACCAACCCATCAGGATGTCATGTCATCAACCCGTCTGGATGTCTTGTCATCAACCCGTCAGGATGTCTTATGTCATCAACCCATCAGGATGTTTTATGTCATCAGCCCATCAGGATGTCTTGTCATCAACCCATCAGGATGTTTTGTCATCAACCCATCAGGATGTCTTTTGTCATTAACCCATCTGGATTTCTTATGTCACCAAGCCATCAGGATGCCTTATGGCATAAACCCATCGGGATGTTGTATGTCATCAATCCATCAGGATGTCTTGTGATATATAGAGAGGGAAATCATTCCTAAAAATCTTGCTCAGGTGTAGAGAAGATTTATTTTTTTGAGTTGAACGTGATTCGCACCAATGAGACCAATTCTTTTCATTTCAAACAATTATTTCTCAAGTATGATGAACGTGTGGAGTTTCGACATTGTCTGAAGTCCTCAGAATCGTAGATTATCGAGAATACCACAGACGGTAGTTCCGTTCATAATCATACCAGAAAATATACTTACAATTTTAGTTGCCTTAAACAATACTCAGGTTGAAGATATGGTTATAGTTGTGTCAATAACAGCAGACGTCATGACAGCCGACGATTTTTCTGTAATTGAAACGGGAACTTAGTGGAATTGTTTTGGATTGTATATGAGATCTAAAGTCTGGCTGGTGTTGAAATACCGACCTTGACAGATTTTAACGACCTGTTACTCCTATGAGGTGAAACTCGTTGATATTTTTTTTTAATTGCCATTCTTACAACACGACTCTTTAACTTCACTTTTTGTTGTTTGTTTGTCTGTCTGTCTGCCACAAATTTTATAATCGATATTAAACACACTTCTACCTCTCCAATCGATCTGAAATTTTGCTCACTTACGTAAAGTCGGAGACAATGCATGAATCAATTGACAGAATAAATAATTTTAACACTAAACATTTTTTCTCAATCTTAAAAAAAATTAAAAATAATTTTGTCTGCTACAAATTTTATAATCATATTTGACACACTTCTACCTGTCCAATCGATCTGAAATTTTGCACACTTTCATAAAGTTAGAGACAATGCATGAATCAGTTGACAGAATAAATAATTTTGAAAATTTAAAATATTTTTATGTATTAAAAAGTTGAAAATTAATTTTTTAATATATAAAAATAAAATTAGAAATTTATTGTACATGTGTAACATCAAAGAGACTGCATTCTTCAGAAGCGTTGTCTTTAAAAAGTAATTTTTAAACGCATATTATTATGTTCTCTTGGGTGACGATGCTCGAATTGAAAAGACTCATTCAGGTTGGTATGAACTATGAACGTTATACTTTAGATAATCATTATTTCATTGACTAACTTAACTCAAAATTGCGTTAGGTAAACAACATTGTGTTAAGTGCCAATTTTGTATAACTTTTTGCATTTACTTTTAGGATCGATTTTAGATGTTCGAATGTAGTGTTGTTCGGACGAATTACAGACTATTTCCTTTTCTTCAATTGTCCTCTGGAGAGCCATTCTTCCTTGCGTGAGAGAATTGTTGCTCTGCAATCGACCTTAATTCGTCTGAGTGTTGTTTGTGTTGTCCCAATTTCAGGATACGTAATTCCAACTCCTTCTTCTAGATTCAGTACTAAATTGCCTACAAGAGGTGTTGTTTTCTGCAGCTTGCACTTAAAGCGCATTGCTGTGAAATCTCGATAAAATTACCTCAGATATTTTTCTTTACTTTTCTCCGAACGCGGCTGTTAAATTTTATACGATTTTGGAAATTCATTAGCGGGTTACCGTCACTTGAGATCTTATCGTAGATAATAACTGTTTTTTTTTAAACAATCCGTGCAATATAGCCTCAGTCGTAGCTTCATTCTGCTACCGCCTACTACATACACCATGTCATTGAAGCGCTTTCGCCCCTTCTCATTAACGTATTGTAGCACCTGAATAAGCTCATTCTCGAGTCAAAATGACGTCTTTGTAATCACAGGAAAACGAACCTCGAGGATCCATGCAGCCTGATTAACGTCCAGTTGTGAGCGTGTGCACATGTCCTTAAATAGAACATTTTTGCCAACTACGTGTCGTGGGGGCCGCCACTGGGCTTGTTGAGAGCTTCATTGTCCAACTGATGAACTCGTATCCCTCACGCGGAACTAATCTGACTCTCTATTCCATGTATTAATGTCACTAGATTGCTTAAATCACAAGTTCACTAAAAATTTAAAAGCGAAAAAAACTCCACAAAAATTCACCATATCTCAATTTAAAACGTTACGGATTCCAGCTCCATCGTCAGTTCGAAAACACTAGGACACAAACACAATCAGAAGTTAATACAGTCGAAATTTAAAAGAAAAATATACAGAAGTTAAAACCTAAATTTACAAACAAAAGACAGAGTAATGAAGTAAAAACCCATCTCTTCCCAATTTCTAGTGGATATGAGCTAAAGGCTACATTTAAAGTAGTTTTTTTCGCTTTTTAGTTTTTATAGTCTAATCCATGTTTTTTTGTTACACACTAACAAAAATGCATGTACCCTGCAGTTGCTGTGGTGCTTGGGTTTTTTATCAACAATTTTCAAGGTTCGTGGATTCTCTTATGACTTCAAGTGTTTTGTCACTTGTTTCTGTTCTAAGATCTAAGATTAGTTATTTTAGATCCGAGAATACGGATCACTACGTATGAACGATATTGGAAGTCATACGAACGGCACTTCCTCTTGATCGAATTGCTTGCTTCGCCGTTGGGTTGAAGTGAACACCAATTAAAATGGAGAGCCGTTAATTGTATACAATCTAACTGCGCCAGTCAAGCATTTCGTAAACTGGATACAAGAAGTGAGCTCTTCGGAACTTCAGAATCCATATCCTTGAGAAATAGCACGTGTCACTCGAACTCGGATGGCCATAATTGAAAGGCTCCAGATTTCGAATTTTCAAAATATTTTATAAGCTCGAAGGTGATATATTTAAAACTAGTGTTGCGTTTGTATACAATTTGCATCGCTCAATTGGCCTCGGATGTAGGAGGACCATTGGGTTTCAATGATATCGTTTGCATAGAAATTTGAAATATGTTTACGTACAAATTATATGTTGGGTAATTTATCATCAAATCATAACATATCAATCATATTCATTTCAACGATGTAAAGTCTTGGTGGCGTTATCGTTCCTCAATGTTTAAAACTTAACCGAACTGGAACTTGAGGCTCTCGATTTTAAAGTTGTAACTGATTGAAATCTGTGATACAATTATTCTATTTGCATGCGTAAGATATTAAATTTATTGAGATGATTAACGAAACGTTTTATTCACGGACACATGACAACGACCGGGCTCGGCAGAATAGGCCACCACTTCGCCATGCTAGGTCATGGCGACAAGATGTATTATACGCTGCGCTTTAATCGTTGATATAAACTGAGCTTCATTAGTACAAACTTAACGTCTGTCTTCACTCACACGTCGCAGGAGCTGCGCTGGTCTTTATCATGTCGTTCAATGTCGTCGACATCCGATTGCTCACTATAGTAATAGTCCTCTTGCTTGTCTTCACTATAGTAATGTTCTGTGCTTGGCGCTATGACTCCTTGTATCATCAATCTTGTAGTTCATTTCAAAGTTTTCTTGCGTAGAATTACACGTGTCACAGTTAATCACGGTTGATGTATTGGAGCTATGAGTGCTACGTTCACATGGGACTTGACCAGCTGTCTTGAAAAAATATTATGAGGCTATGTTCTAAACATAGAACGAATCGCGCCTTGACAATTTCTACAAAAAAGTGTGTTTTAAAATTCTTTAAATATTCTAACCGCGCTAAAGATTAATCAAACTGTAAAATTTTGTAAAGGCATTCAAGAAAAAAAATTAACCTTTTTTTCTTAAAAATTTGTCCACCATTCTGTTTTAATTTTATAATCTTATAGAATATATATTTTCTCTATGTTAAGGCCAAAAATTTAGATTGGTTCGTTTGTTGGAGATTCAATGTCTTTATTATAGCTCAGATGTGGGATACATTTAAATATAAAGCGCATCAGACATCCGCCTGCCAACAACTGCCAAATCTTTAAACCTGCAGTCCCGCTAATCGCTGACGTGGATAAAGAGAATCGTAACATTTCTCGAGAATTCTGCCGCAACTCGGAAGCTCGCATTCATCAGGTTGACTATACTCTCTTTAATTCCTGCCTAAAATTTGACAGTCTAGGTAATTTTTGGCCGCGATTATGCAAACCAGTTACGCTGGACTCGTCGACACCTTTCACTTACCGCGGCCAAAAGAGAAGTCTTGTATTTGCATGCATAATTATTCCAATTGCTAGCTTGATGAGAAGTCGTATGGGAAGTCCTGGATGCCAGGTTCAGAGTGCCATTTTCTTAAGAAATGGAAAACATTTTCCAGAAAATTTCTCATTTGAATTAGTTTCCTGCTTCTGCGGCGTAGAATGTCTGTGAGGTTCCTTATAAGATAGTTTCTTAATTAAGTGCGCTAATTGCAAACTAAATTATAATATTGAAGGCGTCTTCATAATTGCTCTGCAGGTTTTTTGAAGGAAGAAATTGATGGAAATGCTTAGCGAAACGTTGTATTTATTGACCAATTTAATTGAAAATATAATTCAGAAAAAAGATAATTACAACAAAACAAAGAGTGTTAACCCTTTGTCTACTGACAGAGACTAGTCACCAGGCCTAAGCATTGACAACGGATAATGTATACTAATACACAGACAATTGGCTAACGCCTCCTGAATGAAAAAGACACTAGACAAACTACTCAGTATGATACAAGTCTAAACTACAAGTTTCTGCTATGATAGGTCAAAGTCAATCTTTCCGTCAACATCCAATCAGTTAGACAAGTAAGCGTGTCAATCTTAGACTTGAGACCTGTATTTATTCCGTATAACAAGTTTCACCTACAACGATAATGTGAGGCGAGATTACATTTCCTTCATGGGATTAAATTTACTTGGCCTTCAGACAGCACCGTTGCATCGTCGGCCTTAAACTGGCAGCCAATGACCGTCCGTGATTTAGCACATAACCTTATCTTAAACATCCCAGCCCCGCTACACACAAAGCTTCAAATTTCCGGTTAGGAGTTAAGACGCTCCTGCTGATTTTTCTTCTTCGACTTATGTTACGGCAAAGTATAACCGTGGCGATTGAAATTCAATCGCGGTGCCTCGAAGTTTTCTTTAGAATTACGTGCTGGAGTTGATATCATGAATTGATGAGTATCCGGTAAATCTTGTTGGTAAATATAATCCTCGTTTAATAAAGACGTCATGACCGAGCCGCGGAACTTGACTTGCAATCGCGAAATGTACTCATTTTATTGTCCATAGTTTGTTCTAAAGTCCACATCAGGCGTCAGTCTGCGTTCTGTTGATTATTGTATTTATTTTAATGTTTTTGTTGTTGGCCACTAATTAAATAATCATCACTTTTTCATCTCATAGATTAGGCAGTTAAATTAGGAAATAGGCTGTCGGCTCTATGCTGGATTCAGATGGCTGATAAAAGTTGTGTCCAGATGCATTTTCTGTTGGATGGTGCCAATTGTATCCACTAAAACAATCCTCTGCAATTCCTCATCTCTCAAAAAGTAAATTTTTTAGACCGTGAACAGTTTATTTGTAATTCCTTTCTCAATATGTTTATTCCCTCTCTATTTGTTGCAGTGGATGTCTATTCCTCCTGCATAAAATTGAGACTTTATTTATAGGATTCTCGACGGGATAACTGCCGTGCCCTGGGACATCGATTTACCATTTAGAGCACTCGACCGCTATCGACTTCTTCTTTTAATACTAGCGCTTTTTTAAATCTAGTCGTTCCTGAATGCTGAGATTTGCAGCGCTCGCAGCTTCCTTCGTCCAACGTTTGGTGAACCGTTTAAGCGAACATGAAAAAATCATTCATTGACTATCATTCCTCCTTCGCGTCGGGGAATGTTCCTTCCCTATTCCCTGTTCTTTCAATAGTTAACATTCCACCCATCCATAAAATATGTATGAAGCTAAATTCTACGTAGTAGAATTTACGAATTCTAATTTACGTATTCTAATAGAATTTACGTATTCTAATAGAATATGAATTCTAATTTGTTTGTCATCATTCACTCTCCGATTACCCTGTATTGCTGCTCCTCATGTCGTTTCGTGCGCCCATCTCACCTTGGCATGACACCTTGACCCTGACGAGAATATGTGTTAACGGTGATTCGGTTTCCCTACAAACGGTCGTGTGTCATCATATTTATGTCGGAAATTACCCCCATTTGCCACCACCAAACGCATCCCGAAGCCGTCATGGCCATCTTTGTCAAGATTGCGTCCTTTCTGGAGGAAGAATTTGCTATGTCCATCGCCGCAAAAGCGAGCAAATTTGTCCACACGTTACGATGTTTTTCCTTACAGAAATTCAATGCAGTTTAGTAGTAACCAAAAAAAAAAAAAAACAAAGCTTCCACGTGCCTAATGGTATCTTTGGTCTGTCAAATTGACGGAAAATATATGAGTTTTTATAATTTTAAGTCCTTCTTTCTTGGTTTTATCATGGTTCTTGTTTGATAACCATCAATGTTTGACGACAAACTCAATCAAACCATATATCAACAACATAATCATACAAATTCCTTTTCTTTATATTGACTGGCTTTTTTATTCGTATTCTGTAGCCTTGTATTATATTCCCTCCGCCCGCTCATAAATTATTGATTAGGCGAGGGTTAAGAATAAACACGTCCTGAAGGTAGGTTTAAATTGGTCGTCGCCAAGGTCAAAAGTTGCTATACTGTAGACGGAGGCACAATGGAAAAACGTCGTTAGCTTGTAAGTACTCTATATTTCAGATTCGAGAGATGATCGTCGTATGTTTTGTGATGGTCGTAGCTTTGTTTTTTTGCCAGAAAAAAAAAAAAACAAAGTGATGGTCGTAGCTTTGTTTTGGCAAAAAAGTTTCATCTTTCTCCTGTACCTACAATTTCGTCATCATTTTCAAAAATCTCGCTACCGAAAATGAATTTGCATCTAAGTAGAATATACAACAGCAATCTTTCCTGAACCGACTATTGCCTTTCAGCTTCAGTATTTAACCTTCTTCTTCCACCTCAAAAATAATTCAAATTTTAATTCAGGATCTTGGAATTATGCCAATTACTTGTATTAAATGTACTTGTCGTGGCTGATGCATTGCAGAAATATCAGTTTAATGGCTTATTTTTCTCAAAATTAAATCATCGGTTTGTTGTATTTTCCTGCGGATATCGGGAATCCAGGATTTAGGTTCTTTCTCATCTGTATGTTGGTACAGATCTGTAGGCACAATATTTGTAGAGTATTGTGTAGACACAATATTTTGAATTTCTACACAATTGAAGTAGTACACAATATTTAATTGCACTCCATATTTTTGATGCGGTTTAGTCGCCACGATTGTAAATGTACTCACGATTGTTAAACTTTAACGCTTCTCTTTACTTTTACTTTTAACAAAAATTTAAATCCTATTCACTTATATCTAAGCCTAGCGCGAGCACTCATGAGCGTGAATACGTATGTCAGGTTAATATCGCTCATGATCATAGAAACTCGTATTTTCACATAATATTCTACGATGCTCTCGTATTATTATCAGCAATATCTTTTATATTGTTACTTGTTGAGAAACCGTTCTCAATTTTCCGAGTGAATGAACAAAATCGTTCTGTTAACAACCGTTTATTTGACGGACCCTAGACAACAGAATCTCGGGAAGCATCATCTCGCTTTCTCTGCACCGAATCAAATCATGCAAGCGTGACTCCTGAAGGCGCTTAACATGTCAAGTCCAGGTCGTCACTCGCGAGATATTTTGCCGCATGCTAACGTGTGACGCGGGGGAGACAGAATCTTATTTGCTGCGATGCAGACGAGAGGTTACGCGCTCCGGTCTTTCGCCGCGTCCAGCGATGCGCATAATCGACTGATGTTCCGCTCCGGTGCTCCCTTCTGTTGGCAATGTGTGCACTGCATGGTTATTGCGATGCAATACGTTCGCCCTGGATTACTTGTGTGTTGATAATTCATTTACCGTAAACTAATAGCGTGCCTCTAAGCCCAGAATCACTGGTCTTCTGGATCGTGTTCTAGTTGTCAGACACGCGAGTGTAGTGAGCCTCTGATAAATGAACGTCTGTTTGTTTGCATTTACGTATGCATGGCGCGTAGCATTCGAGATTAGTATAGCAAATTCGCTTTGATTGAGATCTACCATTTTTAAAGCGAATATTTTGATATAATTGCCAGACTGGGCGCGTGTGAAGTTGTTTGTTTATGAGCGCCACTGCACGAGTATATATTGCAGATAACTTGTCGGAATTTGTTTGATGGCGATCTACACTCGAAGAATGAGTGAGACTTTGATCAAATTGCTATTCAATTTTTGCGTTTGTTTGAGTCATCCTGAACCAGCTTACCTAACGAAAAGGCATTTCAGTGCTACGTTCGCTCGCTGCTCGTGCTGTTGGTAAGAAAAGAACGTTCATACTTGGAAAATATGAGCCATTTAATTGCTCTGATTGCGATTAGTTTTATCTTTTACCGCACGCATATCCTATGTATTTTCATTTTATGAACTAATGAGTTCTCTCCTAACATTAATTAGGTATTACAATTCTTCATTTGTCATTTATTTGACCTCCTGTTTACCTTAATAACAACGTAAGTTAAAAATATCAGATAAAACCATACTTCATTTTCGCTCTAACGAAAATATACCCCGGCAAAATCTATATCCGGGTCAGCACGCTCTCGATGAGTAATTCGGCAGTTACGAACAAAGGAAATGAATGCTGCCCTTGTTACGCACGAGAACAAAGCGCTCCTCTAATAGAATCCGTCCACGTCTTGATAATTTCTGAGGCAAAACACACAATCGTCCGTTTAATTAGGGCAAGAAAATATGTCGGCGTACAGCACCATTGTGGACGATTCTCCAGCGCTTCTAGTTGGAAGCACAAGGAGAAAATTGTATTTATTTTACACACAGGAAGGTAGGCTCTTTGTTTTGGTCTCGCAGCTACTCCGAAGAAAAGAAAACATCCCTGCGGGTCTGGCAAGTGTGCAATATTCTATAGCGAATCTGCAGCTTCTTTACTTACTCGGACTTCCTCGTCAGAATTCTTGTAGGAATTCTGGGGTTGAAATCGTCCGTGCAGGAAGCTAGTGTCTAGTTAGCATGAGCACATATAGTTCAACTGGTTATATGAGATTACTTTGAGCTCGTGATACTTGCTTGTAGACTTTTATTCATCAAGAATGTTAGGAGAAGGGAAACAATGCCGCCCTGTTGAGGCTAACAAGTGAAACAGGATTTTGCCTCTTGCTTCTGTAAAGACACTCACATTAACCGTTTATCTGTCAAGAAACCCATCGATTGGTTTCTTTGTTTACCTTCCTTGAACCCTGGAGGTAGATCTTTGCAGGTACTCGTTGCCAGAGTTTGTCCGTTACCATTTCTTGTTCCTCGTTACACTAGCGGCGCCTTATTATCAGTGTCTTCGACTCGTTATCAGTTCCCAGTTGTGACGAGCAGTTGAGTATTCTGGGCCACAGCCACTGACCTCCAGCTCTACTGCTGGCTCCGCGCAACGCTGGACAGAAGAAAATGTTGTTTGGTCATTGCCTTGGAAAGGAAGGTTTAGAGCGTCGTTACTTTGGTTGTTGTCTCCTAAGTGACAACACTCTTGCCCTGCCTTGACTTATTTGCTTGCTGAACTCTGCCTTCCTGGCGCGAGCTCAGTTGTGGTCAGCCTCAGCGAGCATTGCGAAGGATTGCATACTAGTGCATGCGGACCTCAGCAGCCGGTATTTTGACGGTTTTGTTCTTCTTAAAATGTTTTTCTCTAAATGCGAAAGAATTATATTTATTTGTAGTATTTGGAGTATGAGTATTCAACTAATGCTTGTCTTGACGTCGTGATCAAAGACAAGCATTTCTTGATCAACTGGAAATCAAATGGCATTTGCGATACTTTATTTTTAACAGTAGTCCGTTGCTCAGTTGAAGCGCTTGTGCGGATAATATAGCCAATTATTACCTCTCTCTGCCGCCTCATATATCAAGGAAAACATCAGAGCTGCTTTAAAAAACAAATGCACATTAGGCGGATGACCGAATACATCTTGGACAGAGACTCAGCTAGAGATCTGCCCGATGCAACTTAGTAACTAATAAGGCTAGTATTATATGTTTTATTTCAATAACCATTAATCTCCATTGCATCATTAAAAGCTCATCGGGATAGTATGGGATCTGTTGCATGATAGCATTTAATGTGAATTATTCGTTTAGCTGCGATGGTTATCGGCGCCATTGTTCTGGTGCTATTGCAGGCCCTCATTCACGGCTGTTGTTCAGACATCGCACTTATCAGCACAGGCTTGCCCTAGTGCCTCTTTGTCAAGAACCAGCTTCACATCATCACTGGCCGAGCGTCGGCCACTTGTTGGCCTCCTAATACACGCCTGTAATTTATAATAGGCTTTTGTGCGTTATTGGTGCTTCGTGTTAGCCGGCCGTTACCTGTGCTGCTCTTAGCCAGGCTTCGGGGGGTGTGCTTAGAGTGCCCAGTGTTGCCGGTCAAAGGGAATAATGCATTAACATCCTCTCCCGGTCGGGATAAGAGAAAGCACGGGATAATCTACGGATGAAAGTTTCGCTGAGACCCTTGTGGTTGCGTGTTTCTTCAGAAACGTATAAGGAACGAAATTATATTCTTGATACATACGTTACTTAAATGCATTCCTGTGCTTTGAACGCTTATTTGTGGTCGGCATGTCCGCCAATAGCCTTCGCCGTGATCAACTTACTTCTAGTGAATACTTTCACTGGCTAATATCACATCTGTCCGTTCACTTGATATCGAGGAATGTGCTGAAGAATGTATTTATCATTTACAATCATTAAGTATGAATCTGTATGGCCTTATGATTGAATATATTGTTAGGAGAAACAGTATGGTGATTCGTAGACAACAGGCGTGTGATTTCTGTTCATCAATTAGTGATAATGACTGGCCGATTTTAATTCACACACGCTTTCCATTCTCTTGTAAGATGTGTGTTATATAGGAATTTCAATGAGCTTTTTAGTTAATTTATTTTATTCGTGGTTATGTTACTCCCATATTATTCATTTTATCGCTTATTCTTAACTAAATAAATTCCATAAATACACTTTTTCGATGACCTTGAACGTTAGTTCCATAACTTCCATCCAATGTATTTCTGGATGTCAAAATACACTCACCGCGAACTTTAATTATTGTGCCCTCATAATTCCGCATAGAATCCCATGCTTCTCAGTTGGACAAAATCCTCCAAAGTGTATTCGTGTGCATGGCAGTGTGACGCGCTGAGCCGCAACGAGACCCCCCTCGACCTGGACGACTGCGAGTCCGTGAACAGCCTGGACTCCTGCTCGCTGGGGTCGTGCCTGAGCAGCTGTGATGGTACCAACCCGCGCTGTGACCCCAGCACCGGCAGGAAGCTTGTGTCCGGCATCGTCCACTGCGGCCACAACCACGACGGAGCACCGAGCTTCTACCTCACGCCTACACAGCGGGCCGCGAGAACCATCCGGGCTCTCAGGGTGAGTACCAGTGTAACCATCCGAGCTCTCAGGGTGAGTACCAGGGCAACCATCCGGACTCTCAGGATGAGTACCAGTGCAACTATCCGAGCCCTCAGGTTGAGTACCAGTGCAACCATCCGGGCTCTCAGGGTGAGTACCAGTGTTACCATCCGAGCCCTCAGGTTGAGTACCAGTGCAACCATCCGGGCTCTCAGGGTGAGTACTAGTGTAACCATCCGAGCCCTCAGGGTAAGCACCAGTGCAACCATCCGAGCCCTCAAAATAGGAGCGACAGAGACTGCATGCTTGACTGCTATGGTAAGCAATTAGCATATATGTCGTGATGAAGATGTTCTGTAGACGCTTAGTCTACGGATCAATGGCGCTGAATTTAACTAACACTGAAATTTGGTGCGTTCTGCTGAAGTGTCGCTGGTTATTTCAGCTATGCCATATGTTATTTCCGACTCAAGTAATCGTTTCTCAATATATTTTTTAGCCGGGTTACATTTTCATTTGTTGAATTTTCTTGCTATTGAAAATCAAATAATACAACTGCACGTATTCTAATTTAAGATAGAGCCTTTTATCGGCAAATCTCCGTACCTGAAGAGTGAATATTGAAATTTGGTTCCTTTTCTATGATATTAATATCTTTGTATTGATATAATTTGAAAAGCTAATGTTTGAAAATAAATTCGTTTTTTATCTGGATGTTAAATTATTAACAACATCTATGTTCATGAGTCTCAATGTTCTTTCACAAAAATTAATTCGACGTTCACTTCAAATTCTTTACGTTTTCTTGCCTAATCTAGCCAACTCCATCCCAACCTCGGTAGTCTCTGCGCAATCTCTCACCTTCAATAATTCTTGGCTAGTGGCCGCTAAGAAAGCTCTCCTGATATTCAAAAAGATGCCATCAATTTCGCCAGGGTGTCATTTTTTGGGAGGGTGTGGGTAGCTGCTCTTTAGGAGCTTGTCAGCCCAACGATCCGTCTTGCCGGATGCCTAACGACTCACTTGAGCTACCAGCTTTATCTGACGCACAGTTGAGTGCTGTAGGAACACAGCGGACAATTTTAAAATTCACGCAGTATGATATTAAAATTCATCGTAGGCAGCCAAACATATATCGGACATTCAAATTCCTTTGATAATTCACCAACCTATCTTGGACGCCGCCTTTTTCTATAGCTTATCAACTGACGAATGTATTTTAAATTGAAAATGATCTCGATAGATAACGGTATTGTCTATGTAAAATAACTCTTTGCTCGCGAAATAGCTTCCTACTCATGGATGTCTATTTTTGACGGTTTATCTACTCAACCTAAATACCACTTTTTTTCTATGATCCAAAAAGGGAAGTGATTAAATGCTTGTCTAAATTTTGCTCTTTTAATTTTAATTTTTTCAAATTGATAGATTTGTGTGAGTTAATATTTGTAATAGATTTTTCTCTTAGGAGAAATTGAACGAAACTTTACCTTTCACGATAGGGCGCGTCGATTTATGGGTTTGCGCTTCCTTAAAATGGCAAATATTAATAAAATATAATATAATAAAATAAAATATAATATAATATAATAAAACCATATTTCTCAGACAAGTAATCAACAGCGAATATAATATAATATAATATAATATAATATAATATAATATAATATATAATATAATATTTCACTGCTGAACCGATGCTTTTTAACACCTTTCGACCAGCGCTGCTGTTATTAATATTGTAATTAGATGGGCTGCGCGAAATGTATTCCTGAGTGGCATGCTGGCAGTGGGTGTAGCTTTTATCTGCCGTATTTCAATTGAAGCGCCGCCGTTAATTGGCGGTTTTGCATGCGGTGCGCAACGTTTCATGTATCAAAAGAGCCCCCGATATGTTTCATCACAGTCCTAGAATTCGATCTACTATTTGGAACATCGAAATGCAATTGCTAGTCGCTGCCGAACGCTTCGTCGCGTTAACATCCACAATACAAATGCAAAAATGATGTCGATGAGGTACGTTCTTCAGGTTGTGCGCACAGCTACAGTGCAGGATTTCTGTGATTTTTGTTGCATTTGGTAGTTATGAACTTTACTTCTAGGGCCAAAATATAAGGTTTTTGCAAAATTAAAATTAGGCATCAATAATTCGCCTAGTAACAAAACGGTGTAATATCATTTCAGTCATTCACTCGGCGATTTATATTGAGGATTGAACGTGTCTATAACCCACTTGCTCTTTTTTCATTGATAAATATCGTAAACCGTCAGCTAGATTGCGATATTTCTTAGGCGTGTGTTTATGGGAACTTATGCAAGCCACTGGATTGCATGAAAACACTATTTTCTTTACATTATTTTTGTTATTTGTTACCTATTTTAAATATTTTTTCAACCTACATTAAAATACCCTTTACAGGTAATTTAACTAATCTTATTGCTGTATTCTTCCGTTGCGGTACTTCCTCTCGTTACTATAATAAGCAATACGTTAATGATTCTTATTAATCATCGAAATATGTTGCGATTTATCTATTAATGGTAAGTTTACACGAGACACGATTTACCTTAAGAACTGCCAAAAATGTTATTTTATTTTTTTTTCAAATATTTGTATGCATCCTTGTTCTTTTGTTGTTCGTATAAGAAAATGAGATCTGATGCAGACGTAATTTTTAGTTCTTTGGCCGCTTCTTGAAACTAGACATATAAGTCAGTAAGCGTTGATGTAAGTTAGGTGGAACGCTGAAATTCTCGGCCGAACCATCGAACGGCTCGTTACCTGAATTTTATTCTGTTAATGATGCCAGGCTTCAACGGCTCTCCATAATGATGCACATTTGCCGGATTTATGGGGAGCTCGTCGCCGTTTATGACTCCTCGTCTCGGCTGACTGACAGCTCCAGTGTTCAGAGCTTCTGTCTCGGCACTGCAGTCTCTGGTCATTTCGCTCGCGTGGGCGAGTTCAGCCAAATATCAGAATTTGCTCAGCTTTTTGTTTAGATATGAAATTTACGTGCAAGTGATGGGAGAAGATGAACATTTGCTATATGATAACAGTTACCATTTATTCTTCAAGGGTGTTTGAAGCATCTAAAGGCTTCACTTATCTCTTATGTCATCTTACCATTTTTTAATAGAATTGCCATCCTCGGATTCGCGACTCTTGCGCCACACTGGGAAATTTAAGTTTTTAAAAATTTTTATTCGTCATGTTTTAAAGTGATGTTTTTTTAACGAAGGCAAAATTAAGCTTTCATCAGATTTGATTTTTATGTAGGTTTTGGTCACTATTCGCATACAGAGTTTCCTTTCCTAAAATGCAATGAATGCTAACATTACTCGGGAAAAGCTCTTATACTTCTACTGTGCTCGCTCCTCAAGCTCCATCATTTCATGATGGTCTCGACGTCTTTTGTGGTCGATGGTGGACCTGTCCCATAATTTTGTCATCGTTTCCTTGGACGCTTTTAAATTGTATACAATATTTGAATTTTGCTGACGATGCTTAAGCACTGACGTCTGGGCGCCCACTATATCAAAATGAAATAAAAATATGAACTGCCACTAAATTGTTTATTTTTATTTTGCTTAGTCGCTGACGTCGGTGCTACCGCCGTAGACAAACTTTACTTCACAACATAATGCACCGTTGTTTACCTGTTTACTTTTCACGGCTACTGCCGTATCCAAGCCTCTCTACGTCACAAGATTCACAAGATAATGCTGTGTTGTTTACCCGTTTACTATTTATGGCTGATGTGAATTTTTCGGTCAGTGGAGTCTTCGTTAAGCGTCTTACGACATTGGAAAGTCATTAGCGCACAATTTGAGCTTAACTCAACCGATTTTGGTTCCGCGGCCGAACAAACTTAAAACTTCCCGAAATGACCAAACTTTGAGAGTAAAAACCTTGAGTCCTTGATAGGATTTAAAAAAAAACTTGGTTAATTGCCCCTGTCATCATTTACTTTATTTAGAAATTGAAATCATATATAACATCATGGTCCGAACAATCTGCCATTCAAATTTCCTTTTTTTCTCAAATTTTATTCAACGACAGAGTTTGGCAATTTGCCATGGACATAGTTTCCCCTTGCTTAGGGTAATTAATAATCACTTCTTGATGTTTGTGATTACTCGTTGATGCGATGCAATGAATTGCCAAAGTTTACATCCCGCGTTGCGTATCAACAGAGTCGGCTGGGGGCGGCCGAGCGACAAGTCGCCGCCAAAGACGCGGAGATCGCCGCCCTTAACCGACAACTGGTGCAGCTGCGGCTCAGTGGCAGCCAGGTGAGGGGACAGGCGAGGGGACAGGTGAGGGGACGGGTGAGGGGACAGGTGAGGGGACGGACAGGTGAGGGGACAGGTGAGGGGACGGACAGGTGAGGGGACGGACAGGTGAGGGGACGGACAGGTGAGGGGACGGACAGGTGAGGGGACGGACAGGTGAGGGGACGGCCATAGTACCGCTTTGATCTGAGACATTTAGATTTTTTATGTATCAAGAAGATCTTTATTCTGAAAACTATTCGGCTTCTTTTTTCACCACATGGTTTTAACATCGATACTACCATGTTATAATACCAGCACGGCTCAGCGCTGATACCGCCATGTCGTTCTACTTGCAGTTATTATTTATTTTCTTCCCTCTTTAACTGCTAAGATTACTGACGACTCACGTCAAGCGTCAGTCACCGCTGCGTCAGTGGGATCGTCAGGAGCCGCTGGTGCAGCGACAGCGACGTCAGGAGATCAGCCATGCGTCAGCCCCGCTGATGACGCCAGCGAGCCTGAACTGCGCGCGCTGTGTCGTCAGCCGCAGCTGCCTGGTGAGAGCGAACTCGATTATTTTGTTTCAGGCTCTTGACTTAATTGCTGGGTTAGGAGTGAAATAAAGAGACCCAAGTTAACGTGGTGCACGTGGTGATGTTGAAGGGAGGTTCGTTAGAATTGCTGGGCTAGGAGTAAATATAAGGAGACCCAAGTTAACGTGATGCACGTGGAGATGTTGAAGAGAGGTACGTTAGAATTTATAGCGAAAACGATACAAGGTACAGTAGAAGGTTTCTGAGTGGAGTTGGTGTTCAAATGTACATGAAATGAAATGAGGAGTTGTGTAAATTGGCTCATATAAAATAAAAATTGTGATAACAGATGCTGACGAAGTAAACGTAAAAATAGGGAGCAGTTTACGGGATATGCGTGAAATAGCTCACGTTATTAGCTAATAGCTAGCTTAGCATTAAATATGTCTTGAGCTTCAGACGGACTCAGCTCGTTAAAGATGAGCAGGCGACCAAATTTGTGCCAACTTTGTTGTGCTGTCGCTGAAATGATGAGAAATAGATTGAGCTGTTGAAGAAATTCAGCACGACTCTGGAAAAGCTGTTGACGGAAGTGCATACCTAGCGAAATTGAGCTAGTTTCACTTGTCAGTTTTCCACTAGCTTTAACAAGTAAACATTTTTCACACGCATCATGTTGGGATTTGTGTTTCATTAAACGCCGCCTTTCTTCAAATATTGAGAAATTTTCAAATAAATCCATTCCGAATTCATTTGAAGCGCGGTTGTGTGGAGGAATTTAACTAATTCCCATTCCTTGAAAACGAGTGTTAACCTCGTCAAATCTATTCGTTAGTTGGTAGTATTCGGAAGTATGTGGTTTCTACCGAACGCCTAATTCAAACAGAATGAAAATTTTCGCACTTGTCGTACTTGAACCTAATTCAACAGAGAATTAGTTCCGAGGTTGGTGAAACTGTTGAAAACGCTCGGAAAGAAAAACTGTTGAAACTAAACGGTGACCTGTAGGCGAAATTTTAAACTTTGAATTAAATTTTATCACGGGTTAAGCTACTGTTAACAAAACCATTGGTAATTTACTGATCCACCATAAGAATCATTGCTGATCTAATTAACATGAGGTATGACCATGATGCCATCTATAGGTTTTTAGTCGTAACTGTATTGTCAGGAGACATCAGGGTGAGAGACATTGAGGGCATAGCTATTTAGCGACTTTTAAACGAAATAATTTTTGCAGGAGGGACGGCAGTGCTGCCATCCAGCGGGTCCCCAGGCTCCGTATCCTTGGCGGACACTACGGATTCCGCTGAACTTAACCGATCGTTAGCGGACAGTGGACATTACGACGACCTGACTTCCCCGGCCACCTCTGCGAGGGTGAGTGAGCCTCATGACCGCATTATCGGCTGCCAACTCTGTTTAAGTGTGTCGTATGGTCGTATTTTAGTCCAGTGAATTACAAGTTGGGGCTGGTAACGGGCGATTGCAAAAAACAATGTCTATTCATGAACTTTCCGTTTCGTAACTTTCGCTCAAGATTAAGGGCATTTTATCTAACTCATATGATCATAGTCAATTGAAACTATTCCGTTTGGAAAATTCAATTCAGTTTTTTAATCGATTATAATGGTAGTTTGTATTCCATTTTCTCTGTATTTGTCAAATATGTAGTCCTATTGTTAATTTTGGTGCGGTTGAATTTTAGGCGCAGTCCATCCGTCAACGGTTGAATTTTTTTAATTCATTCCAGGATCCGTTTGATAATTCGAGCGTGACGACCTTGCATGAGCTCAGCAAGACGTCACCTATTAAAAAGTCTTCGACAAACCCAAAGTCTGACGTCATCAACGACGAATCAACGCCCAGAAGCGACGGCCACCGCGTCGGCTCCTTGACAAACTCCGGCGACGAGCGCGACGTTGGCGACAACGAAGTCAGCGACACCGACGATGAAATCGACGATGACGAAGAAGTGGAAGACGAACTCGACGAAGAGGAAGAGGACGATGAAGAATGGAGAGCCAGGATTGAATCAGACGTGGAAAAGCGGCTTCGTGTTGAGCACGAGCGCGAGGTGGAGCGTCTCAAGCAGGACCACATGGCCGATTTCCAGGAGCTTAAGGAGCGCCACAATGACAAGGTCGAGACGCTCCTCTGCAAGCTCAGCGACGCCAACCTCAGGTGAGTCAAGGACGGGAGTCGTTGGCAAAGGGTACAGACCAGCAGCGTGAAGTTGCATCAGTAACAAGAGGTGAAGGTGGTATCAATATCAAGGGGTGAAGGGACAGCAGTATCAAGGGGTGAAGAGGCGCCAGTTCCAAATAGCAAATAATGGAGAGAATGAAAAACAGTTATTGCTTTAGACCTTGAGTTGGCAATGTGACGATCTTGTTAGTGAGATAATTCTGGTGCAACCTCACAAAACTGCTCTTAACTGGTAAGGAGTCTCTGAATTCCAACAATTTAAAGCTCGCATCGGTAAGAACACTCACCTATAACTCTAGGATTTGATGCCTTGAGAATTCATCTATAAAGGCAGTTCTCCTCCAACGGGAGTACATGTATTCCCACAATGTACAGCTGAGTTTGTTGAGAGCCCTGACCCGTGTCCCCAGGTACTTTGAGCTGCGTCCCCAGCTGGACCTCTGCCAGGCGCGGGCGCAGCAGCTGGAGGGGGAGCTGGAGCGCGCTAAGGACGACCTGGCCGAGTCGGAGCGGCGGCACCAGAACACCTACCTGCAGATGTTCCTCAAGGGACAGCAGGCGGCGCGACTCCAGCATGAGAGCGAGGTGGACGGAGGGAGGGTTACATTCTCGACACGATGATCATTAAATAAAATCTCATAGTAACACTCATTGCAACACTTGAACCGATCAATTTATCTTCTGTGCCCTGTATTATTATGTTTTGTAATGATCATTAATTTTTCTAATTTATAAATGCGTAAAAACGGCATGGTGAAATTTTTAACTCCACATCAGCCTCAATATTTGATTGGCTGATACTTCGCACACTTTATCCTTTAATATATATTAATTGCTGAATTATTGCCCGCAGTGCACGAGCAGCGGTTCGAGGGACTCAGGACCTCCTGAGGGCGTCGAGGGCACCGTCAAGGGCCTCATGAGGGAGCTGGCGCATGCGCAGGATGAGCTACGCAAGCTTAAGGTGCGCCAAAGAATTCATTTCCCTGTTTTTCACACGCTAAAAGCACGGTAATTCAAGTTACCTATTATAACTCTCATTTACTTGGTTCGCGCCATTGCGGAAAAAATTTCGAATTTTGTGTTGGATTGTTGCGTTTCAACTGTCAGGTATTAACGTTAGAAATATAATCTACATCGGCTATAGAGGCTAGATCTTAATGACACAGTATGAAATTATTACATGACCTCAAACTTTCGACGCTAAGAGGCGTGAAGTCCAACCAAAAGCGTGAACTTGTACACTCTTGACTTTGAGTAAAACCTCATCACTTCATTTGTATCACGAAGAGACTGAACAATTGGTCAATAAATTGTCATGTAGCTAAAGCATCGCCATCTCCAGGCACAGAAAGCAGAAGCGAGGAAGGTTATCCCTACTGAAGAAGTTATGGACGAGCCTCACGATAACAGAGCCCTCCGTAACAACATCGATCCTTGCAACAACATCGATCCTCGAAACAACATCGATCCCCGCAACAACATCGATCCTGGTGTGACGTTGCAATTTCTCAAGTCCGCTATCTATTACTTTTTAACTGATAAAGACAATGCCAAAGGTCACCTAAGGGCCATCGTTAGCATTCTTGGCTTCAATGAGGCTGAGAAGTACGCGATAGTTCAAATGGTCAAAGTTTAGTGACGTCCTGCGAGTCGTTCACGTCGTCTCCTGGAATTTCTCTTTGAACCTTAAATTATTAGTTAATATTAACTTTCCTCTTCTTTGAGTCTAGTTTATTGCGTGTAATCAGTGCGAGTTTTGTGCTTCTTGTATACAACGGAAATGTCTTTGGTATTGGGTTTTGTTATTATTTTTTTAGAACGAAAAGATATTCTTTGTAGATAGTTGACTGCAAACAGTTTTATTTAGACTGTACATAGCCTCCGAAAAGGTTTTCAATTTTTTTTCTTGTAACCAAATTCTGAAAGACGTATCAGTTTCGCCACGGATACATTACAGTGGCAATGCTGCGATCGCAGCCTAACCAGCCATGACATACTTTTTGAGATGAATTATTTCTTAGCTTTAACCTATCGTATAATTTTTCTAACTTACAATGGTGCAATGCAAATACTCGAGTTGTGCAACTGTAAGGTATCCTCAACGAAAGGCAGCTCTACAGCGTAATCATTCACTCCTTAATGTTAACCTCCTTGGCATCTGTTCATTTTTTAACGCTGATAATAAAACAGGCACGACGGTTAGGTTAGGTTAGGTTAGGCCAGAGCCCTTGTCTTTTCTGGCAGTTTGAATTGGTCTACCCAGGATGTATATTCCTGACTGTACTTAATGTTATATCTATCATTCCATCACCGCATGTAGCTATTCTTGAATTATTCTTGTGATGCGAGATGATCTTTATTGAATTTTCGTTAACTTTTTCATATCACACTTTTCCTTCGAGGACTTGCAATTTCATGCAATTTTCCTTCGTCCAATTTGCACGAGGACTTCAGTGTTGACTTTATAGTGAATTCTATCGTAATTTTATCCAATTAATGAGAATAGTTTTACAGCGTTGTGCGTTGAGTTGTTACGTTTTTGTTTTCTCTGTTCCTATTAGACATGTAATTGGATACGCGTTATTATGGTTATCTCTATAGTCGTAAACTTTACAGATCATGGCAGGAGACCAAGATTATTAATTATTCTGCGACACGAAGAAGCTTGTGAACTTTACTCGCGTTTATCAACGACGAGTGTTGCTCATATCGTGTCGCAGCATTATAATGTGTCAAAATTACATATATCATAAGCTTATCTATAGCCACTATTTTTGAACTCGCTTCGCTCTCGACACTAACGGAGAACACAAAATCATATCAGTGTCTGCCGCTTTGAATGCTTCGAAGACGATATTTTTCTACGATCGATCAATAATTGCTATGCCAATAATCGAGCTTGAGAAGATCATCTAAATTTAAGGATCTTTCAAAATATAAGCTCTTGTTCAACCTCTACAGCTTGCGAGGGATCTTCACGCCATCGCGACTATTGGTTTTAATTACAAACACATTATCATGTTGTTCTATGCACTGAAGTGTCCTGCTGGTACGAAACTTGCAGAAATATTGTCCGCTTGAAGCTTAAAAAATTTGTTTGAAGGCGCATAAATTTCTTATTTTATAACGATCACTAATTGTGTATTGTTTGCCAGTCCTAAACTTGATCGGATTCATCTCCAATTCCTTCCCACTTTTTTGAGTAATTTTTTTCATATTAAAATGTTCTGTTCTGATGACTACAGGAAAATCAACGTTTAACGTGAGTAAAAAAAGATTTATTTGTCGTCTCCTGGTCGGTTTGCGAGATCAAGTTACATTGAAATAATTCATCTTAAATTCTGTATCTTTATTCGTAATCTGATGGCTGAGTATGAAGCAATTGTTTTGCTTTTATTGTATGGGAAAAAGTTTGTGTGAATTTAGTTTTTGAAGTAAAGAATATCACGTCTTGTAATGGAAGACATTGCGTTGCAATTATTGTTGTCGAACCGATAAAATTCAAGTCGACTACTTAATTTCGTCGCAGGCCTAGAAACTTTCACCGCCATGGCGTCCGTCCTTGTCACGAGTCGGTAACGAGGTCTCGTCACTTTGAATTTTCCTAGAATTGTTTGGTTTGATTTATATTATAATTTCTCTAAAGAATACAATTAAAATCTCAGTGTGTCAGTGGCACCGCATACTTTTTTGCCATTTTTGGGACTCGGGTATTCTATATCTCATTTGCTTCGAGAAACTTGACCTGCAATGTGGTTCGTTTCGCTCAATTTTGCGTTGTGTTGCCGAACATTGCTCTCGAACATGGAGCCGTAAATGGCCATCTTTTAAGACAGTTTCTCACTAGTCCGTGCAAATAGCTCGTAGATAATTAGGTTCTATGTTAACTAGTTACTAGCCTAACGTTTTCATCTTAGATGCCTTAGCTAATCGATCCTTGAAATTGAATTTAAACTTTGCGATTCTTATCGTAATTATTCTGCTCCGTCGTCCTGATAATTCCTGCGTTTTACTTATGCATTATCCTCGTACATGGTATCCCTACTAGCTTGTTTCTACCAGATCAGAATTTTATATCGTTTCAGAAAATTTTATTTATTATTACCACGAAGCCTCCTGAGCGAAAGTGTAACCCGCTGAACCCTATAGGATCATGAACGCGATAGTCCACCATTCCCCCAGAGAGATCCCCGAGTTCTACATACGAATAAAATTATACTTACCATAAACTTACATGAATTACATAATGAATGTGTATTATTGAAATCATTGGATGAAGTGAATCGTATGTCTTTTATTGCGCCGTGAACTTGATGTCCATCCAAGCTTCAAAGGGTTTTTGCTCAATGCTCGTCAATAGCCGCCGTTCCAACGTTAATGATTGCTCTGCATTTACACCTGGTAACTTCTAAATATTCTGTAGAGATTTATTATTCCAACCTATCTGATCGCATTCAACGTTCTTGTGTATCGTTCATGTCAATAATTGCTCCAAGTTACTTATTTTTGATAACGCTAAGCCTGTTTTGCTTCACTGTCGTTTGGCGACTTTGCATTCCTTTATCATTTGCCTGTGGGGCTCCGATGTGTTGCAACAAATAAAAAAAACACACCTAGTTTCACAGAATTCTTCCTGGTGACAACAGGGGATTAATATTCCGGATTTATGAACATGAATTGATTACTAGACTTTTGCTTTATCTTTTCAGTCGTCTGTTTTTTTTTCAAACGTAGTTTCTACGATATTTTTCTTTTACTGCATCCTACCATTGCCCTCAATTTTATAATATAGCTTCGGGGGAACGTTGGAGTCATACTTATTTAACTATTGGGAATATTTGCTAGAGTTCTTTAATTATGCAAATACATCTTTGTTTCAATTCTCAGCCGAACTTATCAATGTTCGGGAACTCAGAGGCGTGATTTGCTCATGAATTCAAAGGTTACAAAATAGTACCAACGACATCTTAAATCCTGCAGCTAGCCCCAATTCAAGTTTTATTATTAACTTTTAGACAGAAACAAAATTTTGAAAAAAAAAAATTTCCAATCAATCGTTAGAGCTTAAAATCGTCGTAACGTTTTTAAGTATATGGCGTCCTCGTAGTTGAGTGTTCCAGGTAGTTGTGTAGTCGATGGTTAGGTTCTGTGATGTCGTTGTGATGATTATCTGGTAGGAAACTCATTAAAAAGAATAAACTGTAGCATTTCTCTTCTTTTGTAACGTGTTTTATTCTCCGTTGCAAAATTTTCCCATTTACAGGCGTCAGACATTGAGCATTGTGCTACTCAAGCGCGCACGTTTTACGATGCCAGGGAATTAATTTTGTAATTTATAGGTTGAATTAGATTAACACTGTCAGATGAAGAGGTATTATTGCTGCCAAGTACAAGCCAAGCAATCCGAACACAAGGCCATGACATCCACTATATACTAATTTTTATCGAGGCGAATATTATCAGAATTAGAGAAAATAAAAAGGAAAGTACCTTGATCCTACGTCCTGGGATAAAATGAAGGTATTATTTTTATAGAGATTTTTCAATTATAAACGTCGAAAATATTAATGTCGCAATTGACCGAAATGCACTGCATTGCAGGCGATGAAACTACAAGACAACGATCGTTCGAATGGCCACCACTAGAATTTAACCATCTTAGAAAATCTTTGGATAATCTCAGATAGAAATCGCAGTGCGCTTTAAAGTCTTAACTGATTTATTGGCCGCATTCATGAAACTGATTTGGAAACCTTACAACACCAATTTAATAGAGACATGAGGGGGTAGACTATTGAACAATCTACCTTGATTTTAATAGTTTTGTGAATTTTATCGTTATTCAAATAAATTCTTTGGGTCCATGTCATCAGTTATTTTTCTTTTCGAACGAAAAAAATGTTAAAAGCATTTCGTTTATAGAAACTTGTGTAAAGTTTAAGTAGCAACACTAATATTGTAGGCGTTGCAGAACGTCAAGTGCATTACTTGAAATGTGACTCAAAAGAGCTTGTAAAAAATTGAAACCGTCAAACAACAGCATTTACAATAGCAATGGCACTTAAGATGTAAAAATGTTACTAATACTAGTACCTCAGGATACCACTTGGTGTTTTTGAAACGCGTCTTAAATGACGCGTGAGAATAATTAAATATTGTTTGTCTCCTGATAACATATATACTATGAGATGGATAAGATATGCAAACATGGGCAAAGCATGACAGGATAGCAGGGACGTGGATGATAGCGGCTGACAAACATGTTTGCGTAGTATGGACATATTAGTTAGGGGACAGTTACCCTGAGCTTCGGTTGACGTTGCAGTGCCAATTAACCTTCAATGGCTTCTTTACAAGATTAACATTAATACAAATTAATTTTCATCAAAGATATCAAATTATAATATATGCAGAGGAGCTGCAATGCTTACAGGTAACTTGAACTAAAAGAAAAATGAGAGGCGTGAAGCTAAAAAAAATTTCAAGGAGTCTTCTATAAAAGTTTTCTTTGAACGGTAGAAAATACTTGTGGACTAATTTCATGGAGTACTATTATATGCTAAGTCGTGTCCATATAAACTGGATTCATGTATTTCTTGAACGCACTAACATAAACAGAAAATGGTAAAACTTAAGCTACTATTCCGAATGCATAACGATTTGGTGTCATTTACGAATGAAATACATTTGCGCAATGCGTAAAGGTAATTTGTTGTCAATATTGACGCTGAGTGAGCCTGAGTCGTGGGCACTCATGACCATGAGTCCATGACGGACGGACCCGAGTGATTGAACCCTTTTTTTAGGGTGTGTAAAAATTACTAAATGATTATAAATCTCCAGCAGAGCGCATATAAAATAATCGATGATAGAAAGCTACATTGGTTATTCCTGTTACCATACGCTTTTTTAATAGTCACCAATTCAGATTGACATTATTTTAATGTCAAAATCTTGGTAATCTTCCAATGGTGAGCGAAAAATTTTACTGCTTAATTTCTGCAAAAATGTCGAGCTTAGACATTTTTAGACCTATCCAGTTTGATATCGCCGAGGCATCGCCGAAACATTCACATCAATCTAATCTCAAATAAAATAAAATTTGCCGTCATCTATATGTCACAGGTTGTAAATTAACTACAAACTATGATATTTGATTTTGAGCTCTTTATATTAAGCTCTACCTGAGGATCGGGTTCTTTGTTGACTAAGGTAGTGAGGGATAAGTAAGACACATCAGTCCAGATAACGTATCTTGTATACGGGGCGGTAATACAGAGTTGCGATACAGAGGTATAAGTTACGGCATCGACCGCAGGTCAAGTGAATTGGCCCCGGACATATACCGACGTCGATTATACCGGAAATCTTTCGTGGTGGTATATGTACAGCTGGCATGATTTAGAACACGTTTTATTTTTGTTGCCATGAAACCATGTCACGAGGTTGACTGTAGAGCAATTTTAAGATCAACCTGTAAACGTGAAATATATCCTTTTGGCCGTAACTCATTTGAAGCGATTTCAAACAAAAAAATTAACGATTACGTATGAATGTATTTTTTTTAGGAAAATACACAGAATACAGTAGTCAGCTTGACAACACAATTAGGAAATTCCCATATAAACGAAATTCGCTGAAAAAAATTATTCTTAAAATTTTAAAGGAAACTTTAATTCTTCCCTTAAAAGGAACAATGAAACAAGTAACCGGAAGATGGACAATCAAACTCTAGAATAAATATAAATAGCTTGACTGCTCTTACCATTAGACTTGAAAAATATAATATTATAGTGTTCGAGAATCACTTCCAGCAGATTGAAAAGCTTGTAATATGACTTTTTTTGCTAGATTTACCTGTTTATCAGCACCTCACCGCTAAAATATTCTGACAACATCGAAAAAGATAATAAGACAGCCCTTCAGATATGGTCGTATGAATTTTAAGACCAGGCGTTAGGTCATTCTGCAACTTTTACAGATACGATACTAGTGTCACACAAGTATTTTTTAATGCAAGTCACTTAGTACGGTCCAAATATCAAGCTTCGGTGTTGCATTGATGTTTGACATTGAAAATTGTTTAAACGGTAAACATATTTTAAACAAACCAGTCATCTATACTTCATATTTTGTTGAGTTTAGACGTTTTTTCGGGGCAGGTTATGCTGACATATTTTTTATCAGAAGGTTTTGTTGAGCCGAGTCTCCTCGCCCTAGGGTTGTCGCCCATGACAGGTTCAAGGACGGACGCAACCTCTTGGTAACCTCAGGATCATTTACGGTTGCCTGACCGAAGATTACAATGCTTCCGGATTGAAATGGCCGACGCGAAAACAATGGCCTTGTCAAATGCGGTGCCTCGGGGCTGAAAGTTTGGCAGGAGCCTCGGCAGTGAGCAGCGACTGTTATCCTTTAAGTGGAGATTCCACTTGTCATTTGTAGCCTCGTTTGATTCGTTAGTGCACGCAATAGTACATGATTTTTTTTAACTCGTGACAATGCATTTAAATTCAATTTTTTCTATATAGTATGTATCCATTACAATATGAGCATTTCGTGAGCGTCGTTAATGTCGAGATAAGATGAGACGAAACTCGACATTATACGCTAAATACTGCCGACAATGTGAATTTCCCTCCAAAATATTCGGGAAATACCAAAAAGGTGCTATGTAAAAATGTGAATTCTATGACAAAAATTAATGCCTGAATGGGTTTTTAAAAATGTTTAAAACTTTATTAGTCGTCTCGCTTGTTGCTGAAGATTCCTTGGTACATAAAGAGCAACAGATTCGAGTACTATGACTAAATTTACTGTTGCACTAATGTAAGGTAAATACCGAAGGAGAAAGAAAATAACTCTGACCGAGGTCATTTATTTCGACGTATTTTAATGCAATTTGATTGTAAATACATTACTCATTCTCGAAGCATGAGATGCAACGGAATTAATGTAGACGCTTGAGCATTACGTCCTTCGATTGTAAGTCAGCGGTAAGATGTACATTTTGTGATATCTTTGGAGCTAAGCTTCGGGATTGTCGGATCGACGAGTTAGATCAAGCAGACAAGAAGCCGCCAATGGAGTATTATTAAAACATAAATTTAATTTTTGTTTTATCGGTACAAGAGATTCATTGAATTGATCGGCAAGCGTCACAGAAAAAGGCAACAAACACCATCTATCCTTGAAAGTTCGGCTGACACTTATACGACATGTAATAATGGAAAATAAAAGTAAACAATGAGAAACAGCGCCTTAAAGAATTCAAAAACTTTAAAATTTACAACTTAAAAAAGTGAAATTTTCAACGTATAGAAGTTACAAAATTTGTGCATGTATGCCGGGACATCTGCAAAATTCGAAATTCGGTTCAAACATTATTTTTCCGAAGAAATTGAAGTTTTTATGCTTTCAAAATTTAAGAAGTATTGCCACTGCTACATGAATAACTATGGCTTGATGAGTGCATACTTCTTTGGCACACAATTGAACTAAACAACACAAATTGTTGAACAACATTCCACTGGCTATCACTAAGCTTATATTACCAAGCTCTATCTTGAGGCCAAGCTGCAAATGAGGCATAACAAAACAAATATATTTAGTACCCGCCAATCGATTTACCAACAATAAAATAATGCCTATTTTAATTATCTATATAATATAGTTAAAAATTCGAGGCGCCGCATCGCTAATTCCTCGAAACAGTCGATAGGAAGGAGGAGACAAATGTTCCCTTCTTTAAACAGCATGTTAACCCATTAATGCCGAGAATTATTTTCTGACTTTTTTTATTTCCTGTGAGAATATTATCACTTGTGACGGTAGTGAGTAAAAAATATGTTCCAGTAATCATTTTTCGTCGTATGTGAAAAATTATGTCTTGATTCCATTTGGAACCGGGCTACATATTTCATGATCTAAATGACTTTAGAAACATTGTATCACTTAAACCATATACAGCATTAAAAGTGCTCACTTTATTGATAAAATTCTGCATCCATCTCATAAATAATAAATTTTTGAACAAATTACTCACTTTTCATCAAAGCTATGATATCAAGCTGTCCTATCTGACACCTGGTCTTTATAATCTTTGAATGTTTCCTAAACCGGGAACAGTCAGCGCAGCAGAACCAAACTTTGCCAGAACATAAACAAGATGTGTATCAAACATACACATCCACTTGTATACTTATTTGATCATACAATTTTATTATGTATCAATTTTTCCTGCTGGTTCCAAATGGAACCACTCGGCATTAATGGGTTAAGGATGAAACAAATGTTTCCTCTTCAATATAATGACTGCTCAACTTGCTTCATTTGATTTAATCAGAGATTTAAATGCTGATTTGCTTCTATGAGTACGGAGTTTATTCGTAGGTTACGTCGGCATTGAAGCCGTTGCCGTTATCGTAGTATGTTACGACCTGAGTACGGCCGTCGGGGAGCAATACTTTGTACTGGCCTCGCATCTGAAAACAATTCCAGGAATTAAAACGTGCAAAAAATTATACCGCGACTTAAATTAAAGAAATTATAAATAAATAATTATACTTAACCATACCATGAATGGATTGTGTTCAGAAAGGGAAAGATAATATATCATTCATTTACCTAAATAGCTTGGTATAACATCTTTCAAGCATCGAAAAGATATGAATTCAATAATGCGGGGAGTAATTTTATGCACAAGGCCTACAACCAATCGAGGCAATATTGGCAGCGACACAAAATTGTGAAACTAAAAAGCAAATTTCTTTCTAAGGGCTTGATTTTGACACGAATTAGATTATTTTAATATCGATTTTGTCCCAGTAATTCCCCTTAGAGGACGAAGTTATCGCACGCAACTTCGTCCATAAGCAAATGTAGCCGTTTTAACTATTGGTGCGCATGGTCGATAAACTTGAACCAACTAGTTTTGTGATATTTTCTTATGAAGACTTTCAATCAGGATGCAAAGAATAATTTTTATAAAAAAAGTGTAGTACTTCGAAATGTTTTCAGCTTTTATTTGTATAATTCTGTAAACTTCTTACACTGACTTTTAGACTCCTGCTGCCTGAAACCTATTCTGCACAAATCGAAACTTCCCTACAACTCTTTTGAACAACAAATGATATACCTTTATGAAACATACCTTAAACTTCATATTAACTACTGAAGACTTCTTTATATGTATCTATTTATATTGAGTTTTCATCAGTTAGGGTCGAAATAACAAGAAACATAGACACTGACCTCGTTGCCATCGTGCGTCTCGTGTCTGTTGTAGTGGTTGCCAGAGTCGTCGTCGCTGACGCCGTAAGCGAAGTCGTACGGCATCCCGAACATCATGGCCTTCGAGGGCGGCGGTGTGGTCGTGGGCCGGGGTAGCTGCACGGCGGCAGAAAAAGAAAAAATAAAAAAAATAAAAAATTACAAATTATTATTTAAATAAAAATAAAAAATTACAACGCAATAATTGGTTGTATGTATACAAAACTAATGATTTAAGAGAATTCGAGGAACATTTTATAACAAAATAGATTAGATAATTTTAAAATTAGATAATAAAATATTAAACTTTCGATATATATATATATATATATATATAAAATTTCTTGATAATTATTTTCTTGACTTAATTTTAATCAGAGAAAAAGTTGAAACTTTATTGCTTATGAGATGAACACAATTTTTTTTTAAATTTCGTTCAGTTGCGAGTATTTTTAAACGGATTCCAGGAACAAATGTTTGATAATTCCTGTATTTTAGTATTGACTTCTAATGTATGTATGACAACTTCTATATAATATATATAAGAAGACTTATATTCCCATGTAAATAAAACAACTTTGATACTCAAGTATACAAGAAAACTTATATACTCATATACAGTATATATGTATGATAACTTATAAACTATGTATAAAGGACAAATTTTGATTGGCCACATTAATCGCTCACCAGGTTCGGCACAAAGCGGTTCTCCTGTGGAGTTTCGTACAGACCAGTCGGGGGAGGGGGAGGCGGGCGTCGCTGTGAGAGGAATAAGGAGCAAAGATATTGTTTAATTCAGAATTTTAAATTAAATACTGAATTTTGCCTACACTACAGTATTATAGAAATTACTGTGGTCGTCTTCACAGAGAGCACTCAGAGCAGTATTAACAGACAGTAGTATTTACTGCAATTCTCACAATAAGATATACTAACGTAATCGTGGTCTAGTAATTCCGTGAACGACTAAAACTATTCGTTCTGTAAGCTGAGCTCTATGGAATCCGTGCTTGAGCAACAAATAATGATTATTATATTGAAATTAATCAATTATAATAATTACAATAATAATAAATAATAATATTATAATATAATTGGAATAATAATAAATATATAATATTAAAATTAAGCAAATTCAAACAAAGACTCAAGGTCGTGGTCTGTTCTCTCTGGGGGGTCTCGTACAGGCCGTGGGGGGGAGTAGGGGGCGTGGGGGGTGTAGTAGGGGCCTAATAAATGAAATAATATAATTATCATTCCTTGATTTAATTTGTTTTGATTTATTGATAATCAAACAACTGGTAAGAAAATACAGCAACTCAATTTACAGGTCTCATGATTTCGTGGAACAAAAAAAAAAAAAAAAAGCATTTACGTCCATGTTTATCAATAAGGTTGCGTAAATAAAATAAGTTTATTCAACTACTGAATGATACAGTTCATAAAACTAATGAAAAGAAGCACATATCATTAGGCATTTTTAAAATTCAATCATACGTATGATACATATCAATTATACATATCATACAGGTCAATCATATATATCATACATGGCAACATACATATCATGCATGTCAATCGTACATATCATACATGTCAACCATACATATCGCAATAATATCAACGATAACTGATTCATATGGAAACTTATTCAAACTTTAGCTTATTATTTACGTAAATTTATCTCAGTGAATCAGTTCAATAATTGTAATAAGATCGAGCTTGTCAATCATCCATGCGGAGACTCACCCTCTGGGGGATGGGTCTGTACTGGACGGGGGTCTCGTAGAGCCCCGAGGGAGGGGGTGGGGGAGGACGTCTCGTGGTGGTGGTGGTCGTGGTGGTGGTTGTGGTGGTTGGTGGCTGCCGATAAGTTTTGGTTGAGTACCGTAATTTATTTATATAGAGTTAATTCTTAGAGCAACATATTAGGCACTCTGGTGCTGCACATAAAGCACTCTGGTGCTGCACATAAAGCACTCTGGTGCTGCACATAAAGCACTTCTGGTGCTGCACATAGAGCACTTCTGGTGCTGCACATAAAGCACTCCTGGTGCTGCACATAAAGCACTCTGTGCTGCACATAGAGCACTCCTGGTATGCTGCGCATAAAGCACTCTGGTGCTGCACATAAAGCACTCCTGGTACTGCGCATAAAGCACTCCTGGTACTGCGCATAAAGCACTCTGGTGCTGCGCATAAAGCACTCCTGGTACTGCGCATAAAGCACTCTGGTGCTGCACATAAAGCACTCTGGTGCTGCACATAAAGCACACAAGCTGGAAATGTAATTGAAGTTCATGACTGAGTTGCTGAGATCCACGTAGCCAGGAACAGTGGCTGCATTGCTGACACTAATTCTTCGTTTTAATCCAATCATTTCCAAACTATAAATTTGACACATGATGACAAATAGGTGGCTAGTTTGAGGCGTGTGCTTCTTTAAAATAAAATTCATTTATAAATCACTACTCTCAGAACAGAAAATGTGACGAATTTCTGTTCTGAAATAATAAAAATAGATTTTGTAAAGTCATGAATATTAGCACCTGTTCTTGTAACCGAGGTTTATTACGCATAATATTTTGCTTGCATTTGCGCACTGTAGGCACGCGAGACTAGGAATGTCCAAATAGCCTTGGTGACCTTGCCCAGTTAATGTATTCGTCAAACACAGACTTAACAATTTAATCCGAAGTTTTAAATGCAGATCTAAGTAAATAATCAAAAATTCACATTCAAATTTTACTAAATAAAAGAAAATAGCATTAACAGGTTCAAAATAATGAACATAAATTTTTTTCAGCAAATAAATCACAAAAAATTTTCAATATAAACATGAACAAAAATGAATATCATGTTTGGTGGAGAGCTTGTTTACTCGACAAGGTCTTCAAGGCTGTCAAGACAGGCCCAAGTTCAAAAGAAACTAAACATGATTCTACTGACAAATAATATTGTGAACCCATAATTGATTAAATAAATTCTTAATTATCTTGTCCACTTTCTTGTCATTATCGTCAGCTACGATGCATAAAGTATCGAGCTAACTATAGTTGAAAAGTTGTTTACAAAAATAAGTCTCGACACCTGCGCGAATACTTGATGCACTGCCCAAATTAACCCTTCGCATTCAGTTCAATTTATATAATTTATTGTAATTTGATTATCGCGATCGTGCTGCTGCCAAGACCTATACATGGAAAACATCGCTACCTAGCGCTGTGAGAGAGCGACCTGTAAGGACCTCATAGTTTGTGAGCATCCCACACCTGCTTGACTAGTGATAAAAAATAGGAAGATGTGTGAATCATTTATTGGGCTCTGAAGATGCCCCAACACGGGCAGGTTTTAACTACGCGTGGGCAGAGCATCTCTGCAGTGCAGCGTTTGCCTTCTCCATGCAACGAGTCTCATTGCAAATCTTATTACCTATCTTAGCTGCGTGCCCCCCTTCATCCTGCGCTCCCTTTAGGCATGGGAGTGCCAGAGATGGAGTTTGTATAACTGCAGTTGAAGAGTGTATGCATAAGCCGAATAAAATCAAAACTTATACTACACTTATTTGAGAGAACAATAAATGATTATTTGATTATACTGTTGAGAGACGAAATTTGTTAAATTTAGGGTGAAATGAAGCCACCCGAACTCGATTTCATTGTCAAAAGCAATGTTAAGAACCATCTGAAATTTTTATCAAAATTGGATCCAACTTCAGTTGAAGTTTAGAAAGAATGTTCGAAGCAAGAAAATTTCATACACAACAGGCAGCCAAGGCAGAAAAACTCTTTACGGAATCCGGGTCTCCTATGATTGTCGCCTGCGCAAATTATAAATAATCAAACGATACTTTTCCGGCATTAGACGGCAGATTTTCATAGGTTGTAATTAAAATTTTAGGTAATAGAAGCAGAAATAGGATAGAGTTTAACGCAGTGATCAACTAGTAGTACATAGTTAGTTGTTGTTTTGTTGTAAAATAAACAACGTGCTGCAATTATCGAAGCTCCACCAATAATTTTTAGCTGGTTGGGAAGTTCTAATTCATTCAAATTAATCTCTACTCCAATATCCGACACGAAAGTATGTCGTCATTGCATATTCATATATCAAGGGGAGCCTTTTTATCAGCATGGTTGTATTGAGAGACTAAAAATATGATAAATAATTTTTCCAAATTTATGGCATTTACACCTTGGCATTTAAATTCATATCTGGCAGTAAGGCTACTCACAACTCGAATATAAAGATACTAAGACAAAACCAATTATTCCATTTGTTCCTTTTTCGACCTTCCTCATATTTTGCTCCAAATAATTTTGTCCCCGATAGTTATGTTTTAGTACCTCTAGCACTGAAGGTATCGCAATGATTCAAATAAAGTGCGTGATATACGTGGCTATGCTAAGTTTAGGGCCAGCGTTCAATGCGGAAGATCTCTGCAAGTTAACCGGAGAAAAAGTCAGGTAACGGAGCTGCGCTCAGTCTGGAAAGGCAAATGAGGAAATCCAGAAAGAAGAGCTCGAGGTTTGCTCCCCTCCTGACCGACCGTGGCCTTGGCTAGGGTGTGGGTAAGGCGCGTAGGTTCTCGCCCTTCCGTAACAGGATGGCCAATTGCTCTAAAATATTGACTACGATTTCTGGGGTCATAAATCGGTGATTATTAACCTTAATTAAGCGATTTGGATGCATTTGAGATCCCTTAACAAGTTTTGTGAGTTTGTTCTCGAGAAAGAGAAGTAGGGCGACGTTGATGTTGTTTTAATTTATTTCGATGCATCATTTATCCTTCAAAAACAAAAAATCCTTCTCTTAATCCTTCAAATATTGAAGGAAAATTTATTTGTCAGGCTCTCAGCTATTCAGCATTGAAAGCGATTAACGTGTCCGTAGACATCGATTGAAAAATATCATTTAAGATTTCCAAAGACTCACGTCATTGTTAGCAGCCGTTCAGTATCTCATGGTGTTCAGCACAACAGTAAAATCGATCTAACATTTTCTTGTCAAATGAATGATTCCTTCAGTTAATCATTATATAAGTACCGAATAGCAACATTTGCATACCGCTCGATTGTTCTTACTTCCAAGGTTAATAACAGAAAATTGTAGCCTTTTCGACGGATGGTACGACGACTAATGAGGAGATAGATTGAGTTGAACAGCAGTTAAGTAATCGGAATACACAGGAGGATTGTGACCATGGAAATAAAGTTTCCTCTGATCTGATACGGGAATGAACTCTAATCAAGTCTGCAGACAATCAAGCTCTATATGTTTCTTATTGCGATAATTTAACCTGCAGTATTAAAACATTGTTAATTATTTCAAGTGAACTATAAAATTCTGATCGATTCTTGCATACGTTGAAATATGACTGTGAATAAATATGTCGAAATGTGAATAATTATTGCCTCGGAGCATTTTAAATTGCAATAACGGGGCTTGATATTAAAAGTAAAAAAAACTCATGAAGAAGACGCACTACAAACTTGGCCCTCAAAAGTTAAGGTCCTAAATAATCACGTCCACCAAGTGTGCACCGAATAACTTATCGCTTTATAAGCCATAAAAGGATCTGCGCCGCGGCAAGTAAAGGCGTCACTAGAGGTGCATTCCCTACATACACATTGGAGGCATCTGAGCACAGTTGCGGAAGGCGGAAATTCCTTCGTGAATTTTGTTACATCATAAGGGGATTAATTAGAATATGTTTTTGGAAAATAGATTAATTTTCGATTGTACATATATTATACCAAACGAATCAATCCGTTTATTTTGAAAAATGTATTATTTTGGATTTTGGAGTAAAGTTTATTAATTTTTTTGCTTTCTCCACAAGGCTTCATACGTATACGTCGTAAATACATGATCATTGTACTATAAAATATGAAATCTATGGTCACCGAAAATAGTGGATTTGTCAACAATATGGAGCTAAAATTTCGTCTATAACAAAAGATGCATAATCCATCACCATAACTGAGGAAGTACGTGCACCAAAAATGTTTGCTCCTGATGTTACTTTATTAGTCTTGACTCAGGACCAGGTCTCCCAGGGTCACTGGAAGCTACGTGTCTTGAGCTGGCCTTCAGTTTTGCTATGAGAAATAATGCGAGGTTCTGCATCCTTTATGAGCAGATGCCCCTGGCGCAAATGGAGTGGTCGAGTCAAGCCTGTCATTACCTCGCACACCAATCGCGAGCTACAAATAAATGATTTTCTGATGAGTTTTCATACGGTACCGTTTGGGTGAGACCATGAAGAAGCTTATGCCATAAGATTGCGCACAAGCAAACGTGTTGCACTCCTCGCACATTGAGGTAAATATGTGTAAGGAATAATTCGCTTTAAATTCTGTTTGGTATTCATCACTGTACATGTGATCTGAAGGCTGGAATAGTAGGAACCTGTTCCCAATTGACATGGGAAAGATTTAACTCAAGATTAGTTGTGGGATAAACATAGACTAACTGAGGTAGGGTGGTAGCTGGAAGGTAACACAGATGCGTGGTTCATGTCCACGTGAGGAGAAGGTTCAACTTACAGGGCGAAACTTCATTTTATGTGGGAACTGAAAAGACCCGCAATGACGACGTGAGAGGTTAGGACTTTGCTTTGCGGCGCAACGTAATGACGAAACTAAACTTTGTTTCGTACACAACATATGAACATGTAAGTCTTGCTTACTGCTGCTATTCATGTACAAGAATGTTGATAGTAATGTAATGACTGGTGTAAGTTCCTTCCAGTAAACAAATTTTCTGTTTCTTTCACTCCAGAACGAACATATGTTCACAAACAAAATAGCATATACACAGCTGATAGCAGAGCGAAATTATATTAATAATTCACACTTACCTGATAGAAGTTGAAGGGTTTCTGAGGTGGGTTGTAGCTATAGCCTTGATGGGTGGGAGTTTCGACTGGAGGAAGGTAACCGAGGTTCAGTGATGCGCTGTTCGGTAACAAACTCTGCTGGGGAAACAAGTTACTGCTAGCAGGCTGTTGTGGTTCGTTGAAAATCGCCTTAGCCCCAAAATCAGTGTTTCCTCCAATTGGAGAGTTGCTTCCTTTTCGTGGAAATTCGTTTTGCTGTAGGCTGAAAATGCTATTGTGGCCCCAGACAGGAGGTGTCAACTGATTAGGTTGTTGGAGATTAGCTCCCCAGATGCCGGTGTCGTGGAGGCCCGCCTTGAAGCCTCCCCTTGAGTGCTTGTGGGCGTTTGTGGCTCCACTCAAGTGGTCCAACTTGGCTGGGCTGCCGACGGCGCTGCAACTCAACGCCACCAGCGCCACCGCAGACAACACGCATCTCTGTACACCGTGTGAAAGAGGAGTTTATATTAATAAATGTCTTGCAATTTTCACTTGAGCTGTGAATATTTCAGAAACTTATTTTACAATAATTTTGTGTTTTCAAAATAAAGAATTCAAAGCTCAGAAAATCATCTTATATTGACCGAGTAACACGTTCTCAATGAAGATTTTGATGATAAAGATATTATTGTTGAATGGTAAAATCTAACCAGGAAGATTCACATTGCCATCTTTTATGAACTTGTTCAATAATATTGTTATAATCTCAATGTATTATTAATGTTATGATTTAAAACAGTATTATCGCAGTGAAATTTCATTGTTAAACATGATTCTAATGTAAGTGTGATGAATTTTTATCGTAGATTTGTTCAAACAATATTTCCTCATCACTTGTTACGTTGAATCAGTTACTAAGCGGAACAAATAGCAGGAGCTTGTTATAGAAAGTTAAAAACGTTCACCGGTTTGTACTTGTGTTTAGAAATGCCAAGTAATCCCACGATCCCTAGTACTTGTGAGCACCTTCCCCAACATAAGAGGATTGGGATTAGTTCAGAACATCGACGTTGTTTGGGCAACAGGTCACGACCTCTCAACGAGAAAATCAGGCACGTAAAAATTAGCAGTGATCTAACATTATTTGGACTGCCTTCTCTTGAACTATGAATACAATGAGGCAAGCAGTTTGGCTTTTGGGTACTGCATGATAAAAGTAGAACCTCATTGATGCTGCAAACAAAATGCCTCTCAAATGACCACTTATTTCAATTCAAGAGGAAATAATTCTAAATTCACAGCAGCTTGCATTAGTATGTTATATTAATTTTGTCTGTATTGCATATATAGTCAATAAAACATTTTATTACCTTTTTTACAGTTGCAATCATGTATAACATAACTATCGGCAAGCACGCATCGGAGAGTCTAACACTGACTCGATGTCTTCCTATAGGGCATATCACCTCCATCAATGATAGGATAAGCACGTCGTGTCCTTATATAGTCCCTAGCTATAGATTACATGCAAGTTTTAATTCTAATTAGCTTCATTGTTTGCTCATTGTATGTCTCGTTCGGACGTGCTCGAATTGCTTTGAATTAGATAAAAGTTTCCGTAACCCTTTTCGTTAAAATAATACTAATATATCACTCGAATAAAGGAATGCCTTCAAATAATGCTGCGGTGAAAGGAATGCTTCAATTAATTTAACCAATAATGAATGAAAAAAAATTGAATATCATTTCAGTTTAGTTGTAGGAGCAAGATTATTCATTGGGATAACTCAAATATCGTTTTCTTTAATTCTGGTATACCTGCAAGTTAATATAAGTAACGACAACCATGCATATAATGCGGATGCCCTTTTGATTCAAGGGCTTGACACATATAACCGATGAATGAGCATTGACATTCATATTAATCAATTGGAATGGTACAAATATTGATAATTAACTGCATTTAAAAATATATATATTTACTTTGTTGCATTGGAAAATATTTTTTTAATGGATGTCGAAAATATTCTTATATCATAGATTGCACGACAAACGATATAGCGACATGAATATTACTTAGTTCACGGCCCGGGTAGGTGACTAGGTTGAGTTATGTGCTGCTAGTATTATTAATAAGTTAGACTTTTCAAGCATTTATGCCCAAATTAGACAGTTATGGGAAACCTTTGGACTTCCGTGACACCTACTGCCAGTCTCGTCCTTCTTCTTGTCCCTAAAAGTGAACTTCAAGGCGATAGGCTCCACCCTAAATCTATCTTCCTGGATGACGAGCCTTAAATGCTCTCCCCATTGATGAATTGGTAATGGAAATTACAGCTTGAACTTAGAAGCTCTGATAATTATTGATAAACTGTCACCAATTGCAAGCTGTCATTGTGAAAATGTGTAAAGTGTAACTTTATCCTTGTGTTTCAAATTAAAACATTGGACGAAGTACGATGAACGGAATTATTTTAAAGATTGAATTGAATATTTTTCCATAGCTATTAAAAAAACTACGAATATTTTAATTTTGTAAAATAATGTGTTTTTTGAATACAGTAAGAATAAATGCTTTCATCCATGCAAGTGATTTGTTTATAAAGTATATAGTAGTTACATCTCAGCACCTAAATGTACTAAATTACCATTAGAGAAGAAAGTGAAAATTATACACAGTAACACTTCATTTACCACCGTTGCTCTCGCCAAGGCGTCGGTATCTGTGCGTCTAGGCACGCACGCCTGAACGCTAAGCAAGGCTATCACGGCCAGTTTAGCACTTCATTGCATTATGGCGCAGATGAGATCTTTGACCGAGCGCGCGCACTGCACTTTCATTTGACCGGCGCGCCGAACGCGTTTCCTTTGTTGACTCTCGTGAGCCTGCATTACGAACGCGCTGGTTTTTAGGGTATGCATGCATCTAGTATCTACAGGACGGATGAAAGGTGCACATGCTTGCACCCTGCTCAGGAATGCGAATCACTTTCAACCTGATTACGAAATTCCTATATTCAAACTCCGCAAACTTATGCTCCGAAAATAATGAACAAGTTTAGGAAGTGAAGTGTTTTACGGAATACCGAATAGTCAAGCCATCAGTCGCGCATGATGGATGAGGCGGTTGCATTCTATAACAACAGCATTTTCTCGCAGTTATTTGTGCTGAGCAACTTGTTTTAGTTAATTGTGCTCGCTTACATTCAAGAATATTTAAATTAGATCATGTAAAGATTTACTCAGAATTCGGAGAGAAAACCGGCCCAATAATTTATGCACATCACTCTAGATTTTAGATTTAAGGCAAATTTGAACTTATTCTTTCTTTATTCTTTCTTTATTCACAGAGGAGCAGACAAAAAATATACATAACAAGAGACCATCGAAAATTTAAAGAAAAAAATACAAAATGCTTCCTTGTGAATGCCTATATAAGCTAAAAAGCTTCACAGGCGTCATAGGCGAAATTACTCTCAATAGAACAATAACATGAATGATATTGAGATAAGTCAATAGGGAACAGAAAGTGCCTAAAGTAAAAACATCCTTATAAACTAGCCTTTAATAAAACTGATATGAGAATACGCAGCTTGGCGACTAAAATTGAATATAACAAAGGCAATAACAACCTATACCTAAAAGACAGATCCAACTAAGACTAAAAGTCAAAACAATGTTGACTTACGCCATAATATTTATCAAAGATCTTATTAAGAAAGGCAATTACTAAAAGCGTACATGATAATCGAAGTCAAATTAATAATGGGTAAGAATAAAATCGCGGAATTTAGTCTTTAGAATGAATTTAGAACAATCTACTTTAAACTCATCAGGCAATTCATTAAAATATTTTACACAATTAAAAACTGTACCGTTTCTTTCAATTTCTAACCGAACTGGGGGTAAGTTAAAACGCATGCCTCTGGTGTCATGGGAATGTTGAGGAACAAGAGAGGCGAATGCAGAATTAAAAAGACGTTCATCATGGAAAAGTGCCCTATTCATGAATTTTAAAAGCTGAAATTTGTACATATCGTCAAGTTTTAAAATTTTCGACTGTTTATATAACACACTAGTACGAGTCAATGGGATATTGTTTTCGTCGTACCTAACCCGAAATATTGTACGCAACGATTTATTAATTAAGGTGATGACCCGTTTCTTTGAATTAAAAGGTACCCCACCCCAGATTAGCAACGTGTTTGATAGTTTAGATAAGGACAATGAGCAAAAAAGCGTTCTTAATGATGGAAGAGGTAAAACACTAGATAGAGCACGCAGGACTCCGTGGGCTTTGCTCAGCCCCTGACAGACGTAGTTAATGTGTTTATTGTAGGAAAACTTATTGTCGATTATTAAACCAAGATATTTAAAATCATCGACCCATTCTAAAACTTTCCCATTGAAGGTGATGTCACGTAGAAAGGAAACGGGTCTAGGAGTAAAGAGCATAAACTTCGTCTTATCTGTATGAGCCACAAGCCTGTTCTTTAAGAGCCATCTAGACAAATTCACTGTTAGCTCAGAAACATAATCACACGCTTCATCGTAGGAACTTCTAGAGACATATAGGACGGCATCGTCGGCAAAAAGCTTGCAGTTTACGTTAAAAGACGAGGCGATATCATTGATAAAAATATTAAAAAATAAAATAAAAAAAAATTAAAAAAATAAAAAAAAAATAAAACTTAGAATCATTTGTACGGCAGGTCGCAATTTGGCAGGATGGAAATAAATGAACTTACTCCACTTGGAAAAAACAGCGTTAATTAAATTTTTTCCATTCATCTGAGAGATATAATGATAAAATCGAATTACTGGACATGTCGAGTACGGTTTCAGTCGATGCTTTGTTTAAACAGAATTGAAATTCATAGACAACTAATACGGAGAAGTACCATTTAAGAGATATTATTCGATTGATAAAAAGTTCAAAGTAGGCCAAACACTTAAATTAATACTTATATTCTAGCTTAGTCTGTTTAAAACGCACGTTAACAAGTAATTTAAAGCAAAGAGAACGCCAAGTAAATTGACCACAACAATATTTAAAACGTCTTCAATATAGATATGGTCAATTTATTTGGCGTTCTCTTTACTTTTAAATTCCTTGTTTACTCAAATTAATCATTTTGTCATGAATGATTACTCGCTTAATACGCTCATAAGTTAAAAGGAAATAAACCTCGTTATTTCTTCGTACACACCATAAAATATTTGATTCTGTAAACAAATTCACTATTCCGGCTCGGAAGAATTAACTGCTTTCGATTTATGGAAAAAGTTTTCAAAGTGTTTTTGTCAAATGAAAGCCAACATTTAAGAAACTCTGACCTGTTCATTAATAATCTCAAATGGAAATGACCAATGCTAACGGACTACACTCTATCTGCAGGGCTACGCTGTTTGGCATCAGCAATAGCTTGAATTTAAATGAAGTATTTTCAAATCAGTTTCAGATTTTAAATTTCACATTTAAAGGACGATTCTGTAATGATTTGCTTGTTGAAAAATTATGGCAAATTATCTGAATTATAATAATTAATTATTATTATATGCTGGTTGAAAAAATCCATCCCAATTATTATTAGTGGGATGAAAAAAACTATCAAATTAAAAAATTTAAATAAAGATGAATATGTTAAGTTGGAAATGACCTCTCATAGTTTCTTAAAATAAATTTCATTTACACGAGCTTTGAATTCCGCAAAAATTGCTTAGAAATTTTTATCTCAGAATGAAAATCAGTCCATCTACTTACAGAACATCAGTGCACATGAAATCTTACAAAGACCAGCATTTCAATTACAGTTACTGCCGTTAAAATGGATAATGCATGTGTATGAAGAAACATAAAGCCGTAATTCAATTCCAGCATCCATATAAAAATTTAATGGACATGTCGTGCGTGAGTGAGCGTAGAGCTCACACGCAGCGTTGAGCGTATATGAGGTCGCGCATACGAATAACGCATAACGCGTCTTTGTTGAGGTTTGCTTTAACTTGGGCACAGCGAGCGACCGTGACACGCGAGATCACCGCACCTATAGAACCTGTCCCAGCGCTGCATACGTACGCCAAGGTTGACAGAGAAGAACATGCTTCTCACAAAGAACTCGGGCTAGATTTTAGAATCAAGAGAAAAATTTATTAGCAAGTTTGTCCGCGTCAAGTAATAATGGCAAATGAAATGAAATGACACATGCAGCGTTACAACGCTGCAAACTTGCGCCAAGGTTGACAGAGAAGAACACGTTTCTCACGAAGAACTCGGGCTAGATTTTTGAATCAAGAGAAAAATTTATTAGCAAGTTTGTCCGCGCCAAGTAATAATGACAAAATGAACAGGAAAAACTTGGTAAATATTTGAACAATTCATTATCAGCGACTGAAAATTGCTAAGCACTCGTAAGCTAAAAATGATATTAGTGTTATTTTAAGTGTTGTGCATACATATATGACTGCAGTTTTGGCGCTAGGTTCATATTGTACAAACGTCAACTGCAAATAACTAAAAATAAATAATGTGCAGGGATATATGCATTAGGTATTGACATGTGCTTTCATTGACAAACTTTCACTTTCAAGATAATTCAAGCTACGAAATCAAGTCAAGTAGTTTTTGACTTGTGCTTTCATTGACAGACTTGCACTTTCACGACAATTCAAGCTACAAAGACAAGTCAAGAATTGAAGTAGGATAAATTTTTTCGTTTATTAACATCAAATTTAACTTAATCGGCAAAATCAAACTTAAGTCAATAAGTTTCGTTTGTTAACATCAAATGCCAGAGCGCCACCAAAATGATGAGGAAGTTTTCCCAACTAAAGATGCTAGCCACAACAACTGCCACAGGAATGCCTTCCTTAATAGACCATGTATTGGTTATGTGGTTATAAGAATTCGGGTCAGAATTGCGGTTCATTAATAAATCTCCACGAGTTTGTGGCACTTTACTTCTGGAAGCGGCAATGTGGAGGTCAGCGGTGAGGTGATACCCGTGACCTCAGTGGGGGGTGAGGGCTGTGAGGGCGGAGGTCCTCGAATGAAAGTGAGAATAGCGTACCATTTTTTGAGTCAATTATGAGGCATCGTAAATGCCGGATGTAAAGTAGGTATTGCCTTACTATCGGCAAGGCTAAGAAGGTCATGCTCGAAATTTGTAGATTCTTATATTACGCAAGTTTGAGTATCCCTGAAATCAATCGAAAAATATTGCGGAACTACTGCAGGAATTTAGAAAGTAAAAGTAAGTCAAAATCTTCGGAAATTAAAAATCGTCGAAATACTATAAAATGTAAGATAAACTTCATTTACTTTAATATCCAAATTACATCCAATCGAAAATCGCAGCTCCGATATATGCTAGAATCGTGCAGCAGTTGCCTGTTGCATTTCAATAGCTGGAAATATTGGTGCGTGGTCCAGCGCCGCGCTTATGAGCTTGAGTTGCACGAACGTCACGATGAAATTGACGTGGAACAGCATGAGACCGTCCCGCTATGCATGAGACCGTCCCGCTATGCAAAGAGCGAAAGTCGGGAATCGCATATTGAATTTAATAATGAGGTGTCTTATTGCAGGAAAAATCTGCAGGGATGATTTTCACTTTCTGCAACATCGTCACATTGCAGAAAGCTATTTTGTTTTTTTAAAGCTGTGGGGTTTCTGTACGGATTGCAAAACATGTTCACACTGGATATTGAATCGTCACAAAGTTTTAAACCACTATGTTGATCATTCACAGAGAGTCAAAATTAATTCATGAAAATGGGATGTCCTGTCTCATTTCGCGATAAAGGTTTATTCTATCAGTTTGCTCACGGACTTGCATGGATGCAGAATTTTAACTTTGGGTACACCACTTGGAGTGCAATTAAATGCGTCTTTTGATTCAGAACAATCATCATGAATACATTTTCACTTTTAGCTAGTAAATAGGTGACCAATTACATTGAATTTATTCCTTACCCCGATAATCGAGACCAAGACGACGAGACTATGGATTCACGCTGGATTATGCTCTAAGTAATGTGAATTGGAACGTAATTTGAATGATTTTCACAGCGCAAATGCAAATTGAATCCAATCAATTATCGAGAGCGAAAAAAATATCAAATGAAGCCTGTTGCGTTGTCTCCTTGTGAGATTTAATTGCATCCCGAATCAAGCGAAGTTTTGTGACCCATTTGTGTATATTCGGTATTTAATCTAAATTTCAAAATGGAAAAAGGTTTCAACGCTGTTTTAACAAGCAATTTTGCTTTACATTTTACTCCTATTTTTTTTATTACAAACGAAGAATCGCATTCACCTAATTAAATTAACTACAGCGCAATGACCGTAGTGTGTACAACGAGAGATTGTGTACAATTGTGTAGTGTGTACAACGAGCAACTTTTATTGCTTTAATGTTACGGAAGTTATAAATGTAGGAAAGCCACGTGGTGGTAGCGTCGTGGCATCATACCTGGAAGCCTCTCATGACGACAAGTGTGCGATGCAGTTGATCCGACACTCACAGTGACCTACAGCGTACTGTCACCGTGAGGGCAGTGCTGGCCTTATATATACTGTAGCTCGCACTGGATCCTGGCGTCAGGAAGTGGGAGGAGCAAAGGAAAGATGTGGGATGCCCACTGCACACGTCATACTATGATGCACTCCTGGCAAGGTGACCAGAATCATTGCAAGGACTTCGAAAGAATGATTACGAATAGGGATTTTGGTTTATTTAAGGGCGTGTGTATAACAGGGTGCAATTGTTTATATTTTTTTACAATAATCTAGATAATATCGGCTGTTTTGTGGGCATTAATTGTGATTCTGAAGGTGAATATATAGTGCAATAGGTGATAGATAGTAGTAAAAAAAACTATACGATAATTAGTCGATGATTAGTTAATGCTATAGACCTGCATAATGGTGCAACTGAGGATGAAACTGGCAAATGCTTATGGTCTATGAAATGCCACATTTATATCAATTGTGTAACATGGTGATACGGTCAGATGCATTTTTTACGCCACTTATGATAACCCGGAGAGTTTTCTCAATGCCAACGATTGTTGATCGTCATTGGACGATCAACAGAATTAGAATCGAATTCACAAATTTTGGACGAGCAGTTATTCAACAATTAATTTCTGAGTTAATGAAAAGTGATTAAACAACATACCATTTTGAATGTTCTGGGAACATTTTCACCGTAACAACCCTAATTAAAAAATATTAAAGAAAAAGTCATTGGTTAGAAAGTTCATTTGACCTTGAAGGCTCATTTGATTGGTTAGAAAGTTCATTTGATTTTGAAGGCTCATTTGATTGGTTAGAAGGTTCACAATGACGTTCATTTGACCAAAACAATTTACTTCACTGAATTTCGTTGCGATAAATCAGTATTGCAAAATAATGATTGACGTTGTTCTCTTTCAATGATCTTTTGAAGGCTATAAAAATCCAAATACCATCGACACATCCAATATCCCCTCATCTTTTCAGCTGTCATCACTTCGGTGGCAGATACTCGACACTCGACAGGGGTTATGATAACATATGCAAAGCCATCCCGCCAATCAGAGGAACATTTATTAAATGAAGCAACCAGCGGCAGATAGGAAATTAAGTTTCTTATCACCGCACGACTTACGATCGTCGTTAGTATATTACTGCTAGTCCGACATTCGTTCCAATCGTATTTCGCTGCGTGTATACGCACGTTACCCTTTATGAAATACGCGTCATGTTCCCCTGCAGCTCGACATGTGCAAAGAACGCCTGCGAACGCATATCTTCGTCGCTTCATTAGAGGCACTTTTTATATTTAAATGAATGCGCTTATGGAATGAATATTCCTAAAATAATTCAAATTTTCTTACTTTAATAAATTTACTGTTTTGATTCGCAAAAATATAGACTCCAGGTCCAGCCCAATTCGGGTACACACCCACTCATTGCCTAGCACATCGGAGTTTCTTGCGCCAGAATTGTAGAAAAAATTGTAGAGCGTTAAGAAGTGGTAGAGAATAAATTCTAGCAGGCAGCCTTGTGTTGCCCCGAACAGATTGATCATCTATGAAATTTGAGAATCTCGTTATTTCGAATTTCCTTACCCCGCATCCGGTTGTGTTAGGCTTTAAGACATTAGGCGTTTACCAGTAGGAACATTTATTTTCAAACTCCTACCCGGATTCAATTGGCGTGAAAAAAATATTACTCGTTGACCCGTCCCGACATATATATAAATGTGAACAAGAAAAACGAAACCCTTATGTGTGCTGGTGAGGAACAGTAATTATAATGGCGATCAATGATTTCAATAATGGCAAATATTCGAACAAATAATACATTAAATCAGCACACACCTCAGAAATAGGTAAGTAGCAAATTAAAATATAAGTAGTCGCCTCCTCGTGCCAGAAAAGTTGCAGAAGGTCCTCAGCAGAGTAACAGTTATTGTAAGGGAACAGAGATGCAAATGCTTTAAACTTACGTAAATAATCAATCATATGAAATTGATCAACCCAGGACTGTATCTTCCGTAAGACTGACAGTTTATTGCAACCTCTCGAACTCACCTTAAAATCTCTTGCGACTAAGCGGGAATGCAAGAGGCCATACAAAGGGAAAAGTATAGTAGAAGGAAGGGCAGACTCTGATACAAATAATATATTATGCTTAAAGATGGACTCTGCTCTTCTTATGAAAGTATATAGATATACTGATTGGAGAATTTAAAGTTGGAGAATCTAAAGCCGCTATATGTATTTATTGTGTCAGGCTCAAGCACACAAACTTTTCCATTTCTCCTTCCTCTAGTTGTCTGTCCACTCTGCGCCACATCTTGCTTTTTAGCGCATTTTCTCATTTAGGAAAAAAATGCACTATTGTGCTCGCCATGTCCGTCTGTCTGTCTGTCTGTCCGTCCGTCTGTCCGTCCGTCCGTGACCTCAAGTTTTCTTTGACGAGAAAATGCGCTCTCTGTCACTCACTGCAGTGAGTACTGAGTTATATTTTTTCATCACTTTCCTAGTAGCACCGAACCAACACCACCACCATCACCACCAAATATACAATCTTAGGCAAATATACCTACCTACGAATATAAGATATTTCTAGATGTTTATTCAGCAGCGCAGGTAACGATCGATTTTAAATCATCTTGTTGAGGTAATGTATTGAATTAAAAGATTATCTAAGTGCATTGAAATATGTCTGATACGCCGAATGCTTTAAGACACTGTTTATATTTCGTAACTCCGTGAATCGCACAGAGTAATAAATTGTGCGCTCGAGCTACTGAAGTCAAGCTCGGTCGAAAACTCACTGGTCTATAAAGATATTTGACTTAAAAAAAAAATTTCACGCGCATTTTATTCAGTTCAATTGTAGGTACCGATTTAAACATTGAACGAGTCAATTATTCTTTTTACACAAATTATAATTTATATTTTAATAATTTTCAAGAATCGTCTTCAATTGCGCTGAAACATTTCATATTACACGATTAGGAACACAGGCAATGAGTTTCCCTGCAACTGCTCTTCTCGTGTGAGAAATTCCCTGCATTTGTCGAGTAATCCAGACAATTAAATGTCGTGCGCATGATTGAAGGTTCGCAATGACGATCATAACTGAGCTCGTTAATCATTAAAATCACAGGAGTTACATCACTAATAGCTGTTACAAGTCCAGAACAATTGCAGCTCTGGATAATTTACCTCATCTTTTCTGATCCGTTCCTGGTCTCGTGGGGAGCAGAAGCCCCGTCGGAAGGTCGCACGCCCACCCGTTTGTTTTGCTACCACAGAGCAACGCAATTAACGCTGCGTGCTGCTCATAAATCCTAATGAGATTGTGAGATCCATAATCTCTTCGGCCTTGAAGAACAAGACGTTCGGATCTGACATCCGAAACTTGATGGAAGAATATGTGAGGTGAACTCAGAGAAACAATTTAAGGGCGTCAGGACGACTGATTTACCTGATTTTCATCTACTTGGTGACATTGGAATCTTTCGATTTTCACAAAGTGCGAGTAGCCAATTCGCAAAAACATCATTTATAAGGCTGAAATTATTCACAAATCTTACAAAAGCGGCTACTAAATTACTTACGCTTGGATATTAAGTCTTCGATCGATTTATCAAGCGCATAGAGCGAAGTAACGCTGGGTCCGGAAATCAGGCTTGGAATATCTCAACTTATGAGCCTATGAGAGAAGATTATGTTATGCAAAAAGTTCGCCATATATAATTTAATTTTATGTTTTTTACATTTCAGTTCTGGCATATTTTATCTATTTATTTTTTTCAATAGTTAACCCACTTATACAAATTTTACAAACCTCACGGCACTCTTGTGCATTTCTAAATGTCCAGAGTTTCCAATCAGCAATTAAATGCACAGAATCAAATTCACAATCATAGCCTAGGCTGCCGACGAACAGCGATTAGCGACAGACTGTAAATCTAGGTTATGCTAAAAATGAGTGACATATCAAATGTTTCTAAGAAGCTCAGAACTAAATTTACTGCATTACTGGAGCCTGAGTTGACTTTCATCAAATAATCTTACTTCTGAATAATAAAAATGAATCACTCCCAAAAGTTATTTCCAACATCGGCTATTCATATTAATTTGCGGCATTGACGAGTGCTCGACGACTCTTTTTATTTGATGGAAGAATTAACAACATTTTGTTGCATGAGGTATTAGAGCATTTATGTACTGAGCTTCACGTCGCGCTTTAATAACTCGACGTGTCCAAGCTTATTCCCAATTAATGTTTCTCCCGCGTGACAGGCTTTCAAAGAAGCAGACAAGTTTATCCATTTAATAATGCTTATCAGGGAAGAATTTGTGCATGTAAGTTATTTTAAGCTAACGAAGCAAGAGGACTAGAATTTTTTCGAAGAATTGATACCTCTTGACAAATAAAATTATTTTACGTAGCTGAGAAATTGAGAGCGTGGATAGCGATATTCGTGAGGCTGCGCTTGAATTGAGAGCGCTGATTATGAGCTACCTACATCGCTTTGTTATTACGCAAAAGGTTTTATTCGCTTAAAATTCAGTTGAATAACTTGTGTGATTAACTCATCGCTAGAAAAGAAACCAATAATTCAATATTGTGAATATATAAAACACGACTCGAATGCAAAGTAGCATCCAAATATACCCATGAAAATCAAAGTTTCGAAATTTTAATGAAAAATAACGTTTCGTAAGACTGCAGGCATTTGCATGAACGATCAAGGCAAGCAATTTAGGTCGCATATAGTTTATCTTATGATGAGAATTGTACAAATAAAATTCTAAAAGACAACGCTCCCACATTTTGACCTGAAGATAATCACAAGGAAATTGTCGAGTACAACAATGACTTGGAAAATTGAATAGATAACTTATTAGACTGACAGAAACTAATTTTATATTTTTTTTATCTGGAAATCAGATGCGCAAATAAATTTATTCAAATAATCAAGTTCATAAATCACTTCGCTGGGAGACTGGTCGCCTAGTTTTTCATTTTTACGAGCCTGGAATTGACTGCTTCAGGAGTTCTAAGGTCATACCTGACACACAACCAACTGCCACCGTAGCATGTAAAGGTCAACATAAGGCGTGGTGTGCGGGCTGATGATGGCAGGCGACTCGATCGTCCTGTATGGGCACATCTTCGAAATTGGAAAAAATAAACATGAAATTACTAGGGAAGTTAAGTGGTTGCACGTTGACGATCTCTTAAAAGCTCCAACAACGAAAACTCGTCCACTATTTTCTCTTAAAAATTATTTCTACGCTGAAGTCAAAAAATCTCAAAACATATATTGTTAGACTTTTATCCTTTTCCTAGCATGATCCATCACAGTCAAAATAAGTAATAAAATTAAATGGTTATAAAATTCGAGCTATAATTAAACAGGATTTATACCAACCAAAAGAAGCTTTTAGAAACCAATATAAAATACTGACTCCCACAATCAACAGCCATTAATACTACAATAATATCTCTCCATCATTATGGGCACCTTGAAGTTTTAGAGGCAAAAAATCTCAACGATGAGCTGCTCAAACCAAGGACGCCGTGATGGGTAAGTCACTCATCCCGAGAGTCTGCAGTAGCAGGGAGAAATTCCATCATAATATGTCAAAGATTTCTAGCTTCAGTAATTAACTGGATATTGCAACACAAGTATCATTAATATTATGTTGCATGGTCGTAGATAAATTTAACACTAATTTATTTTGTAAATAATATCGCAAACATGCATAAAATATAAACGGGAAATTAATTATTGAACACAAGCATACTCTCGTAATTTGGTGTTAAGTTATAGTTACCTTCATCGATTTAAGCGCTACTTCAAACGATGTTCAAACAAAAATTTCCCAATAATTAAAAAATATATAATAATTAGGCCCAACTCACTGATCAAAAATTTGGATAAAACAAATGGTCAATATATTGAACGAAATTTAAGGGAAAAAAACCTCAATTTATGTCCTTAAACTAGTAAAAAAATGTAGTTAAAAAGTGGCCGAAGAATGACACAGTGTCTGCATAAGGGGTACTCGATGATCTAATTGAGGATGTAATAATAATTTCCGCATAACTCGTAACTTGAAACGTTTACGAGGTCCGTAAATTCGGTTAATGGATGTTGTTGGTTGATCAATTTATTTTTCATGATGTTTTGGCATTATTGCAGACGATATTTTTATATAGATTTTTTAAACTTTATTCCACGGTCATCGGGGTTGAATAAACCACAGAACGTCACGAGTTACCATCACAACAACTCTATTAACCCTCAAAATATCGCAAATAATTTTTAAAATATTTTCAAAACCATCACAACATGTAGAATAAATCCAACAAAATTACAAATAACACTCACTGTATTGCAAGATAAAGGCCTCGGAGCATTAGGAATATCCCCCGCAACATTATAAAGGCAAAAACATTAATGCAGACACTACGGAAGTTAATTTGGCCGTTGTTCACCTTCCCTTAAAACAGTTTCAGTGCAACGTTTTGACGCTCCTGTCTCAGCTCTGAAAATTATCAGCACTATATCTTCCTTTATTTCTGGTGATAAGCGTGAATTCGCACGCTGTTGCGGTGCTATTTACGTGTACGGCCACGGTCATGATAAACATTTCGTGTGCATAACATGTGCAGCCGCAACCAGCATGATAACCATCAGGCTTGCCCTATTAGAACAGATGATGCGTACGCCACCTGAAATATAATTAATATTAGCTCAGCTGTGCACGCCACCTAATAAAAAGTTTAAACCATCTAACATGTACTTTCTCTGCACCTAGTGCACTCGCTTTTTCTTATATATTAAAAAAAATAATAATATATAAAACGCGGAGGCGTATTCTCTTCAAATGCCTCCTTCACTTTTACTCTGCAAGGAACTAGCAATTTTATAAGGCTCACTTTCCGCAAACCCTGTTTAGTTGCTAGAACACTTTGATAGATGTAGTACATATCCGCAATATCTCACTAATATTCTCGAATCATTGTCCAAATTCAATACAGATCATTCTAGAGATGAGGACGGCATCTGAATGCTGATAGATTCCTGCCCCGCGTTGACCTGTGAAGTTACCTTACATGATCCCTTGGGTCAGGCAACGCGCGTTCGATGCAGAGTCAAATGTTTCCGCTGTTTGATGCTGGCGGGCGCCAAGAGTTTTACCAATAGTCAGGCGTCGCCTTCGGTCCATCTGGGAGCCAAGTACGCGATAGAATTTTTAAAATAACCGCTGATTTGATTTCAAGATTCGTTTTGTAATAGCATTGGACAAGCAGACGAAATTTTCGAATTTGCGGCAAACGCAACATGGAATATTTATTTGGATCTTGATGGATAAAGTCGGCTGCGTTTGCTTCTGTTCAGAAAGGGAAACTTCATGCGAAACTCATGAATATAATCAATGATGGTCGTCTGGTACTATATGGAGCTATTCCTCTGAATTTAACATTTGTGAAATGAGCAATATTTTTTGTCGTGTTCATCAGATTAAAGGTGTTGGAAAAAACTTCAAGCATGACACTCTTCCTGCAAGGTGTTGTCCTCATCAATGTGAATATCCAAGTGCAGAGAGCTGAGATTTATGTAACATTTTATAGTCAGTTATTGCGCGTACGTGTTGCTGACGAGCCTTAACAGTTTTATGGTGGGTGCTTCTAAATTTGGCGCTTGCGCTGATGCGGTAAATCTCAGAATTCGGAGTGATGGCTAAGGATAAGGTCGCGGAAATGGAATTTAGGAATAACGAACAAAGTCATGCGGGACTCGAACAAGGCATCAGCTGTCCCCACGTAAGCTTTGCAGGTAATCAGAACTATCCCTATTCTGATGAAAAGAGATTAACGTCGCTATAGAATAATTCAACATGAATTTTATTTCTCGTTTCTGTCATCTGAACTCGTGACCTGGTCGTTCAACACTTGCAGGACATTGTTAAATTTACTATAAAAATACATTGAGGATTAGCTACAAATTTGGCAACAATTTTTTGGTTTAAAGACATTCTTTCTCTTTTTGTCACTAGATTAGGAGCGACAGTAAAAAGCTACGCAAGGCAGACATTTATTTATTTATTTTTTGTTTTTAGTGCACTAGAGCACCATTTAAGCTATCGAGAAAAATTGAACATCATTTTAGGGTTAGTCTCTAAAATTTCATAACGCTGATCTCCTCGTCATTATTCAGATATAGCTAAGCATCTAGCAATGAAGGAGCGAAAATTGACCGTCAATTCAAACCTAAAACCTAAGTTATCGCAAACTTAGAGTCTGCACTGGATGGCTCGACTATTGTTCTATTCAACATTTGCAATCTGTATGCGGAGATGTGAATACGTATAGCAGAAATAATTAACTATTTAGAGGCTAGAAACAATATATTCTAAATAGATTATTGCCAGCCAATTTCGTTGACATCTTTAACATCTGAGTATAAAATTCAGGAGAAGTTTTCCAGATTCACTTTCGATTTCGTTGTGGGTGCATAAGGAGTGCACCGCATTACTAGTTGAAAATTTTTCTGCATACCATGATCCAATAGGCAATTTAAATTCAATTGAATTGAAATTATATTCTCTTCAAATGGTTATTGAGATGTAAAGCTTAACTTTTATAAGACGGCCTTCTTATCCTGCTTCCAAAGTACAAAGGAAATCAAGATCAGATAGGATGACACTGAAGCCGGGCATGACTTGCAGGTTCGAGAACAGGTTTGCACTCAACTGTGTCATGGCGTCCTCCATGCACCCGTACGACTGGCAGCGAAAGTTCGAGAGCTGTGCGTTCAATTTGGTCTTACCTTCACGAATATTGAAGAAATATGCCTTCAAGTTAATCAGTTACAGATTATTGTCAGTAAATTTCATTAAAATATGAAAAACATTTTTCATTTGCCATAACCCTAATTACATTTGTTGTTATCCTTCAAGTCGAGGAAATAATAGACAAGATGTGTGAAGTATTGTTGAAATGTGCAGAAAAAATATCCCCAGAACCATTTGCAAAGTTAATTGATGGTTGAACCGACAGTTGGAATTCCAATACTTCTTACATGTAGCTCCTCTACTCATGTTTGTTGAGTGAGTCGGGTTCACATCTGTCACAGTTGCCGACGATACTGCATTTAAGCAATAAATTTCAGCAAGAACATAGAGCAGTATGCGCTTCAGTGGACGCAATTCGGAGCGTCAGAGGTATCAGATCGTCAGCCTTTGACGATCAAAAGAGCGACCTTGCCGTACAAGCCAGCGGCTGATGAGCCGCCCATCCTCAAAGAGTGCCAGCCTAAGCGCACACAAACCTCAGCACATCTTAGCCTCAAAGAGTTCCAGCCTTAGCCTGAAACCCAGTCTCATCATGAGCTGGCTTCCATCCTCAGCATGCATCTCCAGCTCAGCATTAGTAGCAGACACAGCATGTAACGCTGAATACGCGGCCTGATCCCAGCAGTCTATTATCTGAAAAGTCTATCATCTACAGAATTCACAATAAGAATGGTCCTGCACGCAGCAGAGTTCAGCATCAACAATCTTCAACTTTAGTAGGATTTAACCTCACGTAGTCAAACATCAGCAGGATTTCAGCATTAGTGGAACTGGTCTCGATATAATGTCCATCATCAGCCGGGCCCAACATCAGAGAGCTCTAGCATCATCAGGGTCTAACCTCAGACTTGGTCAGTTTCAACAAGGTCAAACCCAGCAGAGTTCAGCCTCACGCAGGGTCTAGCTCAGCTCCCTCTAACCAGTCTCTTCTTTATTATACAAAATGAAGCGCCAAATAGCGTGAGCCCAAATTCGTGTAGTTAATAGAGGCACAGCAGGCGACCTGAATCAGAAGATGTCGTTTAAGAAGAAAAGTTTTCCCGTAACTGATCCTTCACTTACAACATCCATCACGTGCAGCAGTGATCACGCATTCATAATCACGAGCAGCTATGATCACGCATTTGTCGTGCTAAAACCAGAAATAATTTAAAAATATTAATAATACATTTTAGACCACATGCATTCCTCCGCGATGTCACATTTAGCTTCACCTCACGGAGGCTCCACGAAGTCCACAATGTTGCCTGACATTACACAATGAATACGTGGACAGTGTCAAACTTTTTGACAGCAAATGTTCAAGCATTTATTCGTAACAAAGCTTACAAGGCCTCTAAAAGCTGACCTCTGCTGGCAGCGGCTGCCTCATCGTTCTTATTCTGTGTACAAGCTCGCCTACACGACGTCACTTGGCACACGATCTTCTACCGGGTCTCTTTAGGCGATTTTTGTGTCGACGAAGTGTAAACAATATTAAAAGTTATTGTCTACTGATTATTTGAATTATATTTTTTCATCTAAATTACGCGGAAGTAAATGGAGTGGTATTCTAGGACTTTTGGCAGAGCTTTAATTTTCCAATACGTTAATTAACCGTTTAGCTGCAAAATGCAGGTCATTGGTCATTGCCAATGGTCAGATGCCTACAAAATGAGCGACTAATTTACATGAACATATTTAAACTTGGTCGCACTGGACATTGAGTTCAGAGGTCGCCTCTTATTCCTCTTTGTTTGCCAATAACTGCTTTTGACAAGGCTTTTCCAGGGTGAGTGCGAGCCGTGAATTCCGAACGCTTTCCTGGACTGCCCGAGATACTCGTCAACTCCCGTTAGCCGCCCTCGGGGTCACGGCAGCGAAGTGCAAGTGACCAAAGGGAAATCGTTTCCAGACAAATATTGCTACCTGCTGTTCTAAGTTATGTTTTCGATGTGCATATTCAACGAGTTTATAGAAGTGTTCTTATTCTCCGCATATGTCATAATAGACGTTCGGTATCTTAAGTCCTGATGTTATTTATTATATTAATATATTTATTTAATCATTTTGTCTATGTATATGAATTTATGAGAACGTAGATTATTCGTCATGTTCTAAACTAAAGAGCATCGATTCGCTCACAAAGACTCCGCTCGAGATCACGCGATGTTCTAGGAAAGCCAAGAGCGACATCGAAGTTGGGCAATCAGTCGGGGGTGTATCGAGCAAGGCCACTGAAGCGATGTCTACGAGGCGCGTATGAACGAACAACGGAAGTATGAGCGACCCTCGTTTCCGGTGTGAAGTGTGAGCCTCGGCATGTAATATTTGGGGAGAGAACGCGAGGCATGAGAGATCAGAGTCAGATAGATAGACGGTCAGAGAGTGAGAGAGCGCTCACTCTCTTACCATCTTACCGTCTATCTCAGATAGATTGGCGACAGATAAAAGTTTATGTGAGCAACTCAGTGAGCTGAATTTGGGTCACTACAAAAATCAAAACAAAAGTTCAAGAATTCGTAAGAATTTATGAGGAATCGAAAACATATTCTCTGATTAATGCCTTCAAGAATCCGAAGTACCTATTTAGAAGCTCTTTGGAGTCCAAGTGAATATTTTGTCCTGAGATCGAATATTACGGCGATTAATTAGACCGACCGCTGAAACTTTTTCGTGTGTCGGCGCGGAACATTTTTCACACACCTGGTACGGCTCAAAACACTCGGCGTCGTCAGATGATAGTGGATTAGCAGTGATGCATTATCTAAGCTCGTTTAGAGACTTATTATAAAATTTCACAATATTTTTAAAGACTGTTTTAATACATAAAGATTATTTAAAAAATTATATATACTTTTGTTAGGTAAAACTCATATGCAGTAGTATAATAAATGTACGCTTGTGGCTCAATACGCGGGGAACGGTCCCAAAGAATTTTATGACGTCAGCTGGACGCCAACAGCAACATAAAGTATGTACCTGATTTTGCTGCCACTTTGAACAGATAGCCTGCAGCGACAAGTAACCTCAGGTAAATTATCATTACGGGAAGTTACCCTTGTATCGACAGTCCTAAGATTAATAATATTTGCAGGGCCGTGATGAGCATTTAAGCGTCCCTAATGACGCAATCATCTCCCGCTTCTTCACCGGTGCAGGCTCATCAATAATTGGAACGCGTTCCTTCTCTTACGATTGCCTGATGACTTCCATCGAACGCGCATAACTCCAAGAGCGTCAGGTAAACGTTACGCCATCCACCATCACTGTGATATTTACATGGACAGAAGAATAGCAATGAAAGAAGAATAACACTCTAAATGCGTTCCCACAAACTTAGCTCTGAGTGATGAACGTAAGCAAGGAATTTCATTTGAAGACAGAGAATTACAGCGACTGAATGGCAATTTTTCAGGTTGTTTGCATAGATATGGATTTATTTTCAGCTCGTTTCAAATCATTTTGAGCAGCAGTGTGTAAAACTGTCCGAGTATATTAACAATAACTTACAGCTTACCAAGCTCGTTTCAAATCATTTTGAGCAGCAGTATTTAAAACTGACCCAGTATATTAATAACTTACAGCTTACCAAATAAAACTTCTATCTTCCTACGTTGAAAATATTAGAGATTATGCAGCTGAGAAGTGACGCTGGCATTAAGGAATGCGTCATCATTATGTCGGCGTTGAAACATCACTTGCAGTTCGCATGAGCTCGCACGTCTGTAGCTCAGTGCCTCATCGTGCGCCAGAATCGTACCTGAGTGCTGCGTCCTCTCCCTTAATTGGCCCGTCTTCGCAGAGACGTTCATTTAAGCGACTAAAATTCGATCAGAGATGCAGGGAGGCTCCAATGGAAGCCTCTTTGCCCGCTAGAGGAATGATGCTCCACTTCCTGGTCGCCTTGAGCCCCGCTGCTCTTCTTGGTCTTGGCTAAAGGCGACCTCGAAATATTTCCTCTCTTATAAATCGTTGGCATTGGTCAAGTGCCGCTCGTAAAAATTGTTTTATAGTTTCAAAAAAGGTGATTACCATCGTCGACCTGCTGCGCACAAACTGTCGGATACAGTTATAACTTCAACATGCCCTAGTTTCTTATCCCATGCAGCGTATCCGGTTAGGTCATTTGGGAATTTAAACATTTATTTTCTGCCGTTATGCTTTGATTTTTCGCAATCTAGATTGATACAAATTTTTGTAGATTCAGAGTGAACTTCTTTGCTTAAATTGCCGTATCCGCAGACTTTATTTCCTGCTTAACCTGCAGTGTCCGCGTATAACTGCCCTGACCTCAACCTCGTGCAGTTATACGCGGTGCAGGAATAATGATAAAGATACTGTCATGCATGTTGAATGTAAATAACTACACGCACCAATATTCCGTACATCTCTTCATCTGGGCAGAAATACTGCAGGGAAAGCTGGGTATTCACAGTGATTGGAAGCACATACATGCATTTTTTCACTTATCTCTTATATAAATATGAGTGTTGCTCACGGGATAATCCAAAATAGCACCGGCATTTTGTGAATTTACCTTCCAATGGAAAGCTCGATGTATCGAGCAAAGTCAAATCTTAAGCCTCGCTAGGGCCTGAATAATTTATTGCATTCTGAAAGCTGAGAAACCACAAGACAGGTATAGTAAGTAATAAGCTATGAGCCTCCGTTGGTTGATCTAACCAACCACACAATTTAGGCAATCTACCAATAAAAAGTGTAGATGGTTGAAATTGTAACAGTAATTTTGTAATTATGCTATCATCATCCTGGCAGGCAAACAATGGCTGCTCAGGTAGCCAGGCAGTTACTTTAAGGAGTCTTAACCTGCGTCAGTCCGATTATTGTTGAACTATTTAATTAATGGTGCATTATCGTTTGCTATTTATTCGTTACCTCATAGTGAGAAATGAAAATATACTTATATTATCAGTCCAATGACATTATGAAAATTAGATCAACTTGTGTTTGGGTTGTAATTTTTATGCAACATTTTTAGCGAACTTCAGAGATTGGTCATCATACTGTTGCCGTAAAAATGATATTCAAAATTAAATGAGAATAAATATTTAAACATCTCTGCCCCTGTACTTCAAGACTTTTTCGCGTGCTTCTGTGCAAATTTTTGAGTATTGAAATCATAAAGTATAAAACTCCGTTGACGTTGAAACATTGAAAAATAGATTTTTTTTAAATGGAGCTTTGCCATTGAAATCTCTGTACGGTTACCAGAAAGTATCTGTGGAGTCCAGATCAAGACTATAAAGTCGAGTTTAAAGTTTGTCATGAAAGAAATGTTGCTTCGTTGACGGTGACAGCGATGGTGGGGTTATTCTCAGTTCACTACAGTACAAGGATGAAGGATGCGTGGCTGGCTGCTGCCCTTGTTTACGCCGTCAAAATTGTCGCGTTCAAGGACAGGTTCTCCTTATTTCACCGACGAGCTTGCGGTTAGACTCTGGGCGCAATAAAAAGTTATGTGTGATTTTCGCTTGGCCATTCCGTGTAAATGGTGAATGGAATTATGAGTGATATAAATAATTCTTTCTAAATGTGAATGAATACTCTGAGCAAATGGAAAATCAAACATTTTTTGGTGATGAAATGCAGAACTTTTATGTATGATTGATAATACAAAAATTAACTTTTCATTAATAAGAAACAGTTCAAACTAACATACTACTATTGACATACTTTGTTCTATCAGTGCAAGAGAATAACACCTCAAATTCAGCCGCTGCTAAACACAGCTGGGCGCTTTGTAATGCAGGAGTAGTGCGACCAACACAGTCAACATCCTGCTTGATGTGTAACAAGTTTAGCCATACAGGGGCAGTCCCTGCATACATTTACTATCCCATAAATCGCATCGATAAGCATTATTTGCATGCACTTTATAGTTGAGCATAGCTACGGTATAGGAGTCGACACGGCAGTGGCTAACAAGTGCAGATGAGTTATGCGCGAGGCTCAGGTTACTCTCGCTGTTGACCTTCGGTCTGCTTCACTAACAGCGGCAAAATAAAGCAATAATTCGCTTGCCCTGCATTAGCCATTGATATGCATCAGCAAACAGGATCTTTGCACGCAAGGATTGTCGTGATCTCATGCCGACCTGCCGACTATAGATCCAGTTCATTTCTTTAAACGAGAACAGTTGAATATCCGGATCGGAGGAGCGTTTTATGTCGAAAAGCAGATAATAACGAACTATTTCAAGCGTGATGAAGTACCACACCGACACGACATGAAATGAAATTACCGTACCAAAGAAGGCCGTGCGAGGGAGTACGAATCGAATCAGAGATCGGGGGCTATTTAAATATCGATAAAAAAAACGTTATTCACACGAAGCCCATGCAGCGCATCCGTGTTCAGGAGATCATCGCTGCGCGTCTTAGATTTACTGATGATATTTTGAAATTTGCGCACTCTAAATTAATTTCATGCAAATTGTACCTGAGGCGGCAGCATCAAGTTCTGATAATCTGCTAGATTAACGTCAATTTCTGATGAGAATAACTTTTTAACAAATGATGCAATGGACTGTAGGGGCAGCTACTTGTAAAGATTGATCCTCCATAAAGATGGGACGATCGATCAGGCATAGCTACCGACCTTGATTTTAATTTTTATTTTTTATCCACTCAGTCCGTTCTTGACAAAGCGCCTCCTTTTTAGGCCGTGTGCGCCGCATAAATTCTCTGTATCAAAGATAATGAAATTTTTGTGGAACTAAAGCCATCGAGTCCTCCTACAACTAGAAATGATGGTCATTATGTTTGAAGCATTAACAAAAACAGAACATTTAATACGAAATAAGCTACAAAAAATAAGCTACAATTTACAAGCAATTATACTTTTCTCCCCATTGGTATGATTTATTCCATAATTAATAGGAAATATTAATCGCTGGAACGCTGAAGCTTAGGCAGAAGTAAAAAAAAGAAATTAAAAATTGCTTGTTTATAACTGTAGTTTAACACTAAACGGCTGTCTTAAATTACCGTTATTAAGATATTCTCTTTAATGACTGTTCCTTAATAGAACCAATAACTGTCATTCGCATTCAGCATCAATATTTCACTTCTTGTTATTATTTTTTTGACGTCGTTATATTGAATTGAAATTAATATTTTGAAGCGACATTTCGTTCAATATTGCTTCAAATTTTATATACAAACATGAAATACACATATTAAACAGGATGACCAACTCCTCCCAAAAATGTTTGCAAGCTCACTATTAAATAACGCAGGCATGCTCGAGGCTGTAACACGGGCACGCGTTACGCAAGACCTGTGTTTTTGTACGACGATATTACAAGGAATGATCGATGACGACCACGAGAACTGTGCGATCTTTGTCTCGGCACTCAGTGTCGTGCGCAGATATACGTAGTGAATACATGCATTATTGTGCCCACTAACGCGCGTCCGCCCAACACATATTAGCTCTCAGGGAGGAGAAACAAAGTGCTTGAAGTGCACGTCACCACGAGCAAAAATATGTTTAAGTTGAGTATAATGAGTCATAATGTTGAGAAACTTCACGTTAAATACTAATCGTGTCCTTGTACCCGTGAGCCATTGAGATATCGTCGTTAGTTATGCTCATTTGTCACGATTGTGATTTTCGCTTTCAATTTCATGATGCGGATCGATCACAAACATCCAACTAAAATTTACGACGATGGGGAGCTTATGACAATGACAAAAAATTCTGAAATTTTTTTAATTTAATCTATTAACGCTAATATATATACGATTTACTTTATTCGGGAGGAATATAAAGTATGAGAAGCACCGACACTCGTAGAAGGTACCGTAGTTATTTAGTAAGGTTTTAAAAAATTTAGTTACAATTTGCAATTGTGATACAAACATTTCTCTATAGCGACCCGATACAGTATCAACCAATGATTTATCAATTATAATATGCTGCAATAATTTTTATTATATTAATCACACCATTATTTCGGCCAACTGACGTGCATTGGAGTCATTTCGCCTTATCTTGCATCCTGACACTGCACGAACATTTTCATGTATTTCGAGCGTTGTTGTCATGCCCTGCACTCTCGCTCTCATGGCCGCCTCACAAGTAAAAATTAAATACGAATAATCAATGGCCGACCGTCAAAACTAAAAAAACTACGATATACACCGTGCATAATTTAACGCAAGGATCATGTATACGAGGAAACTTGTGTCCATTCCATACGCCTTCTGCTGTTCTAGTCCGATTACGCTGAGCTAAAACAGACGAGCGCGTTAACACGAAGTTACTCTGGGATATGTATGACTGGAAAGATATTTTAATGTCATAGCATTAAAACTGTTGAATTTTGGGTTTCGCTCGTTCTTTCAGCAGGCATGTAGGCGGCTTAGATTGGCTAGCCGAGGACTGGGAAGCATAATGAAAAGAAAAATAGTGTTTGAGTTTGTCTGTAGCAGAGAAAAAAATTTTCTTGGAGGCCGAATGAGTCAGAAATAAATTATGATAATTGTAGACATCAGCTTTTTGAACGCGCTGGTAAAACCTTGAAGGAATGCAGAGAATCATCAAAGTGCACTAGGAACTTGAGTTTTTGCTCCACTTCATATATCATTGATCTGCCTATATAGCAAATAAACTGTATTCACGTTTTGGAAAAAAAGTTTACAAGGCCCATAGGATATTATGTTTTGGGAGGAGTACACGCGCTCTGCCAATTAAGATGAAATGAGTGCCTCCCAAACAGATCATCAAAAATCGCGTGTGAGTCAGATGAGTTTTTTCTTTTTGTTAGACTAAAAGATTTAAGATAAACAAAAATTTATCTGTCCGTTTAGAAGATTGTTTTCTAAAAAATTCAGTATTTTGGTAATTCGTCAAAATTTGTGCGTTATACAGCGCGCTTCAATAGGTCTAATTCGCTATTTTAGGCAACATTGCAAGATATTGGAAATTATAAATTGATAGCATATTTAGGACAAAACAACTAATATAATCCATGAGGCGAAACCAACGAAAATTCAAAGAAACAAAACGTGTTTCTGCCCAAAACTGTCATCGTGGATTTATTTATTCAAAATAAGTAAGATCTGTTCTCTTAGTCGACGGGGCGTCTGGCAGCTCGTGCATGTGAGCTTATCTGTAAATTATAACCGGCAATCGGCGGCCAACCGTTCTGAGGCGCGATTCATACCCGTAAATATTTGCGTCCAAAAATTCAGATCTCACATAATTAAATAACAGTAAATGTAAATAAGGACCATTTGCTCATCAGGAGCTCCCCTGAAAATTTACCAACAGAAACTCAAATGCTTTATTCAACATATTACGCGTGCCGGAAATTCCTCCAATAGGCTGATTTTTATTCCTCCACAACGTTCACAGAGGGTCTAGGCATTCGCATTGTTTGATAAATAATTAGATTAAAGTGTAACGAATTTGAATGTTTAATTTCACGAAAATGAGTAGCAGCTGAATTTCCAACTGCATTTATGACGACAAAATTCTGCATTTCAGCAATTTGCATCAAAATTTCTCACAAACAAAATGAATATTGGATATGGACTTAATATGAGAATATTTTTAGTACCTGCACACCGTGAGTTTGACGTAAGCTTGCAGGGTTCGATGCTGAAACGCTATTAGGACTCCTGTAATATCCATGGAACTTTTGACTTCAGTTATTATGTTTTTCGGTTTGAGCAGATCTGCTAACACGGCAGGGCCCAACTGTTCCGTTAACCAAGTCACAGAAGAGAATCTGCTAGATGCTCAAATGGTGACGACGAAAGAATATGTTGAAAAGTATTAGGGAAGAAAGACATGACAAGAAAGGCAAGGCAAAAAAGACGAGATCGACGAGCTAGGAAAACTAGAAAAGGGAGACACAACTTTCAGGAGGGAGGAGACGCGAAAGTCGCGAAAAAATCATAAAATGCAAGTAACTAATAGATTCGAATAAAATAATTCGCCACAGGAAATGAACGAAAATAACGCCAGTTTCAATCACTTTTCAGTGACATTCGAAGATTCGGAATACTCTTATAACACAAATAATTTCTTTCGTAATTAACAAAGGAATATTAAGTACCAGCCACTTGAATAGAAAAAGTCATAATTAAGACAAGCACACAACCATTGTACGAATGCTGGATAAATTTAATACAAGAGTACTTCTGAATGCAAATTATTAATTAAATCGACGAATGTTTACACACATTACATTCAAGCACCCCGGCACACTCTAATGAACACATTGTTCTCTGGAGTTAAAAAAATTTTCCGTCGAAACAGATGACGATGAATGTGAATTCTTATTTAAAGATAAAATCTAACTACGGAACTAAATATAAAATTGAAAGTTTTGGTAACGCTTAGGAGCTCGTACCATGGAATTATATAAATAATGTCTGGTAATCTTAATTAACATTGATTTCATAGTAGATAATGGCTACTGAATGCGCTCACTTTTTATATTCTAAGAAATAACACTCCCTGCATAGTTTACACTAGAAAAATAAACGGACCCTGGGCATCCCATTATACAACAAAAACGTCTGAATTTATTCAGCAAGACAATGCATAGAAATCCAACCGATCAAAACTTAATTTTCGGTTGAATTTTATCTGTGGATTTATCGTAAATATATACAAATTGTTCATTATTTACGACGGTAAATTGTTTGCATTTCATTACTTTTTCATTTATTAAATGTAAGAAATATTAAATTGACACCGTTTACTCCAAGCAAATTATAGATTTTAAGACTGGTCCTCTTAATATTACCACAAAGTCCAAGTTAATTGATGACTTTAGGATCAACATTCAACATTTAAAAAATTTTAGTGGGAAAACTGGAAGGGAATGATCGTGGAATCTTTGTAAATTAATCTACATTGGTATCTCACGATCTTCAAATTATCATCATCCGAATTAGTTATTAAATAAGTAATGACTGTATTTTGCAAACTAATTTATTTGAGCGATGATACCTACATAGTTCATTCGAAAGCAATTTCTCCATCGAACGACATTTGCGATAATCATAGCAGTAAACGATTTCTTCTTTGAAAATGTTCCGCATACCAGCTCCGTCATCAAAGAAAAATTTAGAGGATTCAAGTACCATTTTTTTATAAAATTTTCCAACTATTTTACGCAGCTATTCTTTTAAACATTTTCAATGAAGATATAATGAATTTATTTGACGTTTTCTTTGCTTTTAAATTTTTGGCGATTGAATCACAAGTTAAATCACAACTTGAGTTGTAATTTAAGCAGACTAACGATATACGTACGTATAAGTGAAATAACTATGAGGTCTTAACATACTAAACTCTTCAAGTCTAAATTAACTGAGGGGTTTTAACTTGCTTTTAACACCTCAACTCTATTTTGCATTTTAATGCCTCTTGTTGAGCATTCGCAAATGCGCGACGATAAGCAAGACAAATATGGGTCGGAAATGTCCTGCGCTGCCGGATGCTTTTAAATAAAGCCATTAAAGATATGATAGAGACCTCAAGAGTCGAGATGACGCATTAAACGACCTTCCCTAACGGATGAACATCTTGTTGTCTTTAGGAGAGTTGCCGCTCTTAGGTAACTTGAATTATAGCCTCTTGCTCCATTAATATGAGAGAGGCTGTGGAGGTCAGTACACTTCCTGAGGAGTGGCGTTTTAACTGATATTGTCACTGGCGTTTCATTCGTCGGGACATCGAGGGAAAAAAGAGGCCGCTGATTAAACAATTGTATAGCGCTCTGAACAAAAATGATGTAGCTATACAGCCCTATTAAGAGTGGATGTTTTATGATTTCAGTCAATAAAATATCCTAGATGATACATAAATAACATCTTAACATCTAAATTATGTCATCTATGTATGATGAATTCTTATCATCTGGTCCGAGGTCGATCAGGATGAGCTTGATGCGGCAGGAAACGAAGCTGAACCACTGGAGGAAATCACGCAACCGAGGCAAGGTTAAAGGGTACACAGAAAGCTGAGTAAGATTTTGAGAGCCTTGAGCCATACTAAACTTTTACTTAACCTTAGTGTCTTCCGACACAACTTACGTCACCTTAAGTATGACAGAAACGCCGTGAGCGGTCAGCATTTAAGGTGCATTCCTAAGCGTTCAAATCATCTCAAATCGGCAGGACTAAAGACCCTCCTGCTTTTGAAAGCTGCTGAGCTCCATTAGAAATTAGCGGCATCTAGAACTGGGCACGAGATGACCAAGAGAACGTGCACCTTTCGCCCTGACCTCGTCTAAGAAGGAGCTGATCTTCTCTTCACTCCTTGACACAAAGCTCCAGCTTTCGCCTAAATTTGAGACGAATTTTTTAAACTATATTTATACCTCAAGTCACGTCTCATTAAGATTGCGTAGCAGTTCTTAAGTATTTTTTTCGAAACTTTTATTTAATCTAAAAATCTAATCTGAATCTCTATCTAAAAACATCGCCCTTACTGTGAGTCGAATTTCCTAACTACGTATCGAACATCAGCTCAAATAATTTGCAGCTCTTTTTAATAAACCCATTAGGCTTGTACGTTCATTAGGAGTAGCTTATGTGGGAATTCCTTCCATTGAGTGCACCTATATTCATGAAAATTTTAGACGTACGTAAATATTAAATATATAAAAGACAAATTTCCATTACAACTCGGTTACTTGAAAAAAACCAGGGTCAGTCGGTCCGGAGAAAAAACATTAGTCATAACTTATTGCGGGAAATCAAGCAATACATGTCAATAAACTAATCATTCCACGTGAACGCTAATAGAAACCTATCATGATAAATCAAAACGCACTTCAACGCACATCATAACCTTGCAAGGCCGGCGCCAGGATGCGAAGGCACCTGACCCACTACGGCAGTTTGGGCGGGTGCCAAAGCTCTTCTCGAATGCAGCATCAAGACGCACACAAAAGCAACGCCAAGCTTTTTCTTTCGCATCCTGTTGGGTTGAAGCAACATTAGAAGAAAGACCAGCAGGCATGATTTGAATCTCAATAGTACTGGAGTCAGCGGGTCTAATAAATGCATTAGATGAGGTTAATTTCAAGCTAAAATAGAGCACGCCGTGTGGCACCGACATCACTCAAGAGTGTAGGCACGATTTAGAGATGTCAGGTCTGTTGCTTCGTGTAAATTAATCACGAGAAAGACAACACATCAAAGACTTGGACCAGATGACATCTAGAAAAATTAATAACATTGTTACAATTTATTGCACTGCACCAAGTAAAACAAATGAAAATAAAATATTGAAATTATTTTAAAATAAAAACGCTGTATGATGATGTTTACTATCACATTATTCCCGATTGCTCAAATGTAAAATCACCGTTCTTAATATACACGACCTCAATGTTTTTTTTTAATTTTAGGGGACGTGACCTTATTTTATTTTATTTATTAACGATCTGCGTTATTTGTGTGACGTCTCCTTGGCAGGTTGACAACTGTTATGTCATCACGTAACTCTTAGTAATCCATCAGTGTCAGAACAAGGCAAATGTCATGAGAAACTTTTACTTGTCAGGGATTGACGCTTCATCTATTGAATCAGTATACCAACTGACTCAATAGCTAAAGCGTCTGAAGGAACTGACATATACTTGTCAGCAAATGTTTATTTTACAAGTTATAAATAAATCCCACATGTTATCAAACGAGTTCAATACTGTGAGCTTTGCCATGCTTGGAGCAGATGCTGGCATGACCCATGCACAATAATTCATTTTAAAATTGACGGTTAAAGGGCATTCACGTCATCAAACTATAGGAAAGCTTTCTCGACGGGCTGATCAACAAAAAAACAAACGCATATATACATGTCTATTTTATTATTTTATGGAATATTTTGAAGCATTTGATCTAGAATATATATTTTCTAATAAACGAAAAATTCAAATCGGTATGAGTAGTTTATTTGCGCTCCTAAACATTAATGTAATTGAATTCTCCCCAGCCCGTGTACTCACGGGAGATTTAACTTGTCAGTTTTATGCTTAATGACTAACATGATTAATTTGGGATTTCACTCGTGTGTGTCATGATAAGTAATTTACCAAATTAATCTGCATGCTACTATATTTTCGTTCTATATCTAGAATTGTAAGTAATCAACGGACAGCCAATCGCATTGCAATTATAGGGTCTGACGCGTGCATGGAACCATGCAGAATTTGAGGAAATGAAAGGAAAATGATTGTCAGGGATATTTTGAAAAACATAATATTTTTGAGTGTGAGTCATTTAACGACGATACTCATGAACAATCCCGTGTCCTCTAATCCAATCTGGGCCCAAATCTGATATTTAACCTTAGAACGAGTGCTGGTATGAATAGTAGTTTTCTACGACCATCGTTGGATTAATGTGAGATCACCGTGACAACTTTGGACATGCCGTCTCTCGCCTTAAATTAAATTATACCTGAACTTTACGGACCTTCGATTCGTGTCCAACTTGTTTGAGTTGTTAAACGAACTTTACGACTTCGAGCGAAGTTAACGTCGACGCTGACTCACAATTGTCCTTTTTGGCGCATTTTTTGGGTATAACGCAATCGGCCTCAAACTAGGAATTTAAAAGTTAGTGTAAAATCCCGGCAAAATTGGAACTAAGATGTAAAATACTACCCCATGATGTTAATAAAATATAAGCTACTGCATTTTAACTCTTTGAAGTCAAACGAAAAAGAATATTTATGATTAGGCAGCCTTCGGAATTAATTGAGATCTGAACTATATCAGTTTCTGCAAATGTACCGTACATAAATGAGTCTTTACAAATTTAATTGCAGTATTATAAACTTCAATTAGAAAATGCACCAGAATCTTTTCTCAGCGATGTAGAGCAAAAGCGATGGCGAGTGGCACAAGAAATGAATTTTCCGTGATGGCTTAGAGATCTGACCTAGTTGAAAGCAGAATTTTCAATATTTACAATAAAATTTGTTGCCTTTTAGTGCAGACTCCTTGTTTGTGCAGTAAAACCAGCCAGTCTTTCAGTGATGCACAATTCCTGGCCTGTTAAAAGTTATTTTAATCCCGCTGTATGTTCGTTACACTTTCTGCCAGTCCAACCCATTATGAAAAGATTTCAAGAATATCACAAGTAAAACTTGAGTTTATGATCATCGCATCACTCACGGTCATTACGACGTCGCTTTACTGAGCCCTTTACTGAGGTCATGTGATGAGCCCCATTAATGATTAATGTAATGGAAGTCAATGTGATGTAAGGTAATGGAAGGTAATATAATGTAAGGTAATGTAATGTAAGGTAATGGAAGGTAAGGTAATGAGCCCCATTAATGATTAAGCCCCATTAATGAGCCCCTGAGCTTTCCACAACTACGTTGTGGAGAACTTTTGAAAGTCTGCTAAAAAGAAAAATGCATTGTCCTCAACCAGGCGCCATTCACTCATTCTGACTCATCCCGCCTAAACCAGATCCTAAACCTAAAAAAGAAAGAAAGTGCGAAGCCCGATCCTGCGATGCTGTAATAACTCATATTTTTACTTTTAATTTTGTATCTATTGATATAATTCACGTCAGCATACCTAAAACATGGGAATGCCCGCGTGACGATGACCGTGTTTTACTACCAATTCTCTTCATTACAGGCATGAAATATGAGGATATAATTTTATTATTATCATTTCGTTAAATTATTTTGATTCAGTTATATGACAAATTATAAAAGCTCTATTTTGTTTGATTTATATGCTGGAAAAACACACGTGTTATGCAGGGACATGTGTGCTAGATACAGTTTATGCGTACGGGGGTTTATGCCTGGGTATTATGCGCGCGGTGATTCAAGCGTGCACGGCTGCCCTGCTCCCTACATGGCCCTGAGACGCCTCGTCTGCTGCAGCGCCCACGCCGCGCGTCGTTCCTGCTGCAGGCGCGTTTCAAGTTCAGCTCCACGCTCAGCTAACGCCCATCCCCGCTGATATCTTTACTGAATATCAAAATTTAAAAAAATGCATGAACTTGATGAGGTCCTTATGAGGATATGTCACTTCTTCAGGTATCTTTGTGCCCTATCTCAGGCCTAACAAACAGCCACTGCAGGTTACCATGTTTTGGTCGGGGTAGTGTTTTTAAATTGGGAACAAACGCCATAAAATTATTGAGATATCTCGAATCAATCAGCAGGTAAAAAGTGAATTTGGAACTCAACCTGCTGATCATATATTATAATTCAAATCTTCTATGTAAAACTCCCGATCGACGTGTGGGTTTTCGAAAATTACGGTCATATAGTGCGTTTTAGTGAATCAAGAACTTTCTGATTTGTGGTAAAATGTATAAACATAGTTGATCCAAATTTCTTGTTATAATTTTGCTTGTCAAGTCTATTCGTTTCGTGATTCAATAGAGGGTGTTTTTACTATCTGTAGTACTAAACTGCAGGTGAAGGTCAATACGCTTGATACAAATCCTTGCAGTGTGTATCAATTAAGCAGAGAATAAATTACTAACCTCATCTACGGATTAATCAACATTTAAAAACCTCTTGAATAAATTCTATCATCCCATAAATGTCATTATCTTGGCTGAAGTTTTTAAGCGACAAGTTAATGCATGAATACAAGCTCCACCATTTCCCAGAAAAAACTTCGTTATCGTAAAATATTTTGAGGGAACGCGAGCTCTCAAAAAAAAAAGAACAAGGAGACACAAATTCATGGGCGCCGCGCCTTTGTCTGTGTGGTCGCGCGGAGTTTGCTCGGTGACATCAACAGCTTCATTACAGTGTTGGCATACACGTAAACACATGATTTACATCTGCAGTTATATTGTTTTCTGTAAAACCACAATGATGGAATTATACTTTAGTAACTGTGTTTGAGTATAATTACCCAAAACTACCCTAATAGTGATTATCTCTTAACTTGTTATTCTTGTGGCGTTAGGCGGTGATAATTACTTTGCTTTACACGAACGCTATTAGCCTGGAATCTTGGTATATCCTTGCGTTACTTGACGTATTTTATATTTGCCTGCAGTGAATGTATCTTTAGACCTTCGGGTATTGAACTCAGATGATGATTCAATGGTGGTTACATTCCTAAAAAACTACTTCAAAAATTTATGGATTTTCTTTGCAAATTATTTCTGAGGCAAGAAATAACAAAAATACATTTTAGGTCAATGAACTCTTATCCTATCATTCCACTATTTTATATTCTGGCCCCAAGTCAGAAAAGATCCCTCAAAGTTCTCAGCATTCGTTGTTATCTGGAATAAAGAATAGCAACCTCAACCTCAAAGCACGGATTTCATTTACAGGTGTTAAAGTAATCTTACTTCCTCTAACTCGTGCTGTAAATGTTACTAACGTGAACTTTAGACACATGCCAAGCTAGAATGAAAATAGATCTTTATTTCTGATAAGGAATTCTTTCTTGGGAGCAAAAATTACTGCTTTCTACGAAAGTGGTAGTTAGTTGACTATTTCTGGCTTATTTCTCATGTAGCTCACAAAACTTCTTTTCTGATGTGACAGGTTTTGATGGATTAATTATATATCATAAACCAGCAATGCGCACGCACAAGCTGGTTAATGGAACGATGATGTTCCGTATGAAGCAAATTCAAAAAGAAGAATTCTAATTCTCAGAGCGTTGCCCCCAACATCAAGTCGTCAATAGCACACCGTCAATTCAGAAAGCTTTGAAAAGCACGGCTTGGCCAGAACAAATTGTCTTATCGTGCTTGCAATCTTTCTCGTGTATTACATGCTTGCAGTTCCGGCTTTCAAAGTGCCTTGCTTTACGTGTTATTCTGGTCACGTCGGGAGGCGATTTGCTGTGTTAGACGAGTCCGGTGTAGCCCCCGGGTGAGGGGGGCTAAAGTTGACGAGGTGGTGACCGATAACTCCATGACCCGCAACTCCGGAAACGGATAGTTCATTAAATGAAATAAACCATGAGCATCGTCGTATAAACGTTCTTTAGATAAATTTACATTTTATACTAGAGCGCAATATATACAGTATTTCTTCGATGACGTGAGCAATATTTAAAATTTCTTAAATATTTCTCGAAGGAGCTTGATATATCTTAAAATGACCATTGTCACGTATCTGTCACGAATTATCATCTACGCATATATATTGTACATCGTTAACTTTCTATTTTTTCTTTGCATACTCATCAGCAGCAACATTAAATTCATACGGAAACGGACAATATTTATCAATTTCTCCATGAATGTGGCATTAGGATTGAGAGCATAATTCAGCGTGGGCATAGCAGCATATTTTGCAGAGAACGTTCCCTTAAAAGTGGCGTCCGCAAAGTACCGCATGTCCCGGAAATTCCAACCTGTTGATTTGCCCGACTCGGCGTAACTCTGGGAGTTTCCGAGTAGCTTTGGCACTGTGCAACCATAACCTTGGTCTTTAGCAAACTGAAATAAATATTCATTTATTAACATAATATTATAATTGTTAATTATTTCTACTGGAATGGTAAAATTTGTGCTTCGTCAACGATTGGTTCTCTCCCAATTCGTGGGATCGTACAACCTTAACCTTGGTCGTTAGTAAGCCGAAATATATATCCATTTATTACTATAATATTATAATTGTTAATTTTTTCTGGTGTAATGGTAAAATTTGTGCTTCGTCAACGATTGGTTCTCTCCCAGCCCGTAGGATCAACGACCATCAAGTTTGAGGCATCGGCAGCGCCGGTCGTTCGCAGAGGTCGACGCCGGAGACATGAGTGGGTGCCGGCGCTGCTCGAAGCTGTTTTTTTTTGCATTAAAATATTTATTCGATTCGCTTCTGAATCTAACATGGTCATAAACGCGATACTGATATCCAATGTTTTCAGGACATGGTAATTAAGAACTCTCGCTGTTAAGATTAGCAATAACAGGTAAAACGACACTTCCTTCAAAGGAAATGTTTTATAAGACTGTGACGAGAAGGAATTATAGCAAATAAATGTAAAGTGCTGGATTAACAAATAAATAGAATACATTACTAAATCACCTCTAAGCTTAGAGCTGATCAAGCCAATTAAAATACGGACTCCCAACTCTTCATTTACACTCTCCTAGGTTTAATAAAAATTAATAATGAAAATTTTCATTCACTATGCGCTAATTCTAAACGCTTTTAGAGCCTGGCTTCCATTTTTTCAGTTCTTTTGGATATAAAATATTGTTAATATTATTTATAAACTCGAATAAAATTATCGAAATGTTATATACTCAATAAAAAAATATACTCAAACGAAATTTTTAACGAAAACATGGAAATCATATCATCCAAGTCGTTCCCCATCCCGTCTTCCCCTTCCATTTGGTATTTCAAATGTACAGAAGACGCATCCATGTAGCGCTAAAATGTAGCCCAAAACTACACTTTATAACATCGCAATAATTAAAATTAAGGTAATTTTTCATATGTGTGGAAAGATTTAATAAAGTAACAGTTCTTGAGATCACTCAATTTCCAAATCAATTAATAGTTATTGAGAGCACAGAATTTTCGAACAAGATGATGGTTCATATATAGGATCACAAGAATTTAAAATTAGGCAACAATTCATAATTAAAAAAAAACATTATAAAATTTAAAATAAAGGAATAGTTTAAAGCTAAATAAAATTTTTTATTTGGTATAATTTCTTGTTATTTCAAATAGGGTTGTATTTTACGAGTTAAATAAAATTAGGGCCACAAAAACTTTAAATTAATAAATGGATATGCATAGGGGAACACATCAGGTCCTTAAAATTATCGATAATAGGCTACAGAAACGGAATAAAATCACCGGAAATCAATAATAATAGAAGGCGTACAAGTTCAGTAATAGCCGTCGTTTCAACGCTAAAGACATTCAAGTCAGTCATTTTAATTTCATGTTCGCCTCATCGTTAGTATATGAGATGGTGAGTTAAGTTCCTCATAACGCAACTACTAGTGCATATGTGGTTGCACCGATAATGTTTTAGCTGGGAAATTAACACCCGTCAAGTTTAATTGCTGGATTTCACACGAGCAAATCGGTCCCGGTTGAATAATCGGAATGAAAACGAACTTATAAATCGAGCTGGTAGGTTCCAAATAACTTGAATTTAATTTATAAAAGAAACGAGGACCCGGAATATTTTGTAGCAATTGTCATATTCTTTCTTAGATTCTTACACATATTTATTTTCGTGACTTCGTCATAACAAGCACCGGGAAATCTTTATGCCGGGAACCCCCTGAACTTCTGTATATCAGGAAAAGCTTTAGGAATGTCAGAACTTTCCTCAAAGATAGGATTTAAAATTAAGAATTTTAAGGCATGACAGACAAAATTGGCATAACGAACAGTGGCACTACAGTACTATCTGTTATTTGGTTGCTTAGGATTTGAACATATATACACATATTTTCTAATAAAATTGTCTATTTTATCCAAGTGTTTGTGGAAACAAAACTCGTGAAAGAAACTCTTCTTACCCGTCGCTACGTTCCCGCTACGACGCGGAAGTGCCCGGGATTTCCTCCGCCGGAACGCCACGCGACACACGAGATCAATGGCCAATGCGAGCTCCACCCCCCGCCCCTCCCAGCTCACGAGACCAATAGGTAGCTCCCGGGAGCTCGTTAGTCATCAAAATCACGTCAGCAGCTTCTCTTAGATTCCTACAAACTAGTTTACTTTAGGAGCGTGAGTCAAAGGTTTGGAGAACGTCCCGGAAAATAGGTAAGCTCCCGTACGATCAGTGGTGGAAATGAGGTAAACTACCGAGAATTTTTTAAGAGCGACAAAAAAAATAATCCAATTCTATCCCTTTGAGCATATGACAACGTTGCAGAATCCGATAGAGGTAACGTGTTTTGGTCTAACTTATATCAGGTGTATTGCATACATCACCGGATTAACGATGGAAGAGCTTCCGTGAAATCGTTTATGGTGCGAGGTATCAAAGCAAACTTAGCATGGACTTCACAGTTTTACTACCACTTCGTTAATAGAAATTATTTTTAGGAGTTTGAAATTTTTAATTGGTATATTTGGTAGCTTTCACATCAGACTCTTTAGGGCTGTTGGGAACTCAGGACTCCTTTGCATTTATTATCAAATATTTTAAGATCCATAAAATACGAGCACTAAAATCACGAATTGGAGCAACTTCAAGAAAATATCTGTTAATGATAGCTTGAAAAAAAATACGACTTACCGTATATCCGGCGGTTTTGCTCTCATTTTGCGAATACATGTAGATTTGAAAAAAAAGTGTTGAAAGCTGGTAAGTACTTGGATGTACTGTACTTAGAAGCGAGAGATGTGTAATAAATACAGGCACTCTTTGTCATGTAACCAGCAAAATATCATTATTATCCTATTTCCGGATGAACTCGGAAGAAAATTTTCAGCTATGATGCCTTTATATAAACTTGTGTAATTTAATTTATATATTTAAAAATCAATCTCATATTGTTTGAATAATTAGTCAATAAAATTAGTACATTATTCGTCGAGGACAGTCAGTCAATTAGTCAATTACTCCTCGACATTCCACTAGGCTTTCGAATTCTTGATGATTTCAAGCGTTACTGAAAGACTTGATATGGAACACTTGATACTCAAATTTATTATTCACAAAAAATATGATTCAAACAAAAAGGTTTATGAGTACCTAGTTGTTAAAAAAATTCTTATATTACTGCTTATAACACGACATGGAGTCGATTCGGAGGCATTTAGTAGTGATGTAGTGAGTCACTGCTGAAGTAGTACTAGATTAGTACTACATGCATCCGAATCGAAAGCCATGAGAATTTATTAAGAACTAAGAATTCAGAAACCTTTTTGTTTGAATAATTTTTGCGAATAATAAATTTGAAAATCAAGTCATTCATATCAAGTCATTCAGTAATGGTTGAAACCATCAAGAACTCGAAAGCCAAGTGGAATGTCGAGGATTAATTGACTAATTGTCCTCGACCAATAATTGACTAATTTTATTGACTAATCATAAGAACACGGAGAGAATGATTTTGAATTTTATAAATTAAATGTCACTGGTCAATATAAAGGCATCAGAGCTGAAAATTTCCTGACTAGCTCATCCGAAAATAGGATAATAATGATATTTAGCGGTTCATATGACAAATTGTGCCTGCATTTACTACACATCTCTTGCTTCTACGTACAGTACCTACTAAGAACTTACCAGCTTCCAAAACATTTTTTTTTTAATCTACATGTATTCGTAACCTGAGAGCAAAAGCGCCAGATATACGGTAAATTGTATTTTATTTTTAGTATATAGTACAGCTGCATCACTTCACAATGATTGTAAAAATAGTATTACCTCAAATCAGTTTCGTTTTTCCGGAGTACTTGTAAAAAACGAAACGATTGACAGCACTAACTCTTTAATTTACTATTCATATTATCTGGACTAATTTAGCGGTTTTTAGCCCATGGATCAACCATGCATTTAGCAAATCTCCTAGTGTCATGAGCACAAATAGGAATGATGTATTCTAAACGGAAACGAAAACTTTAGAGCTTCTTTATTCATAAAAACATTCTAACAATGTCCAGGATATTTGCCGTTCTATCTTCCTAGTCACTAACCCACGGACAAGCAGTCTGAAGTCGAGGACTTATAGTCAAAATATTATTGTCATAATCCTGACATGAATGTTTTTCAAGTTTTCATGTCATTTACGGGAGAAATTCACGAAAAAAATTTTCCTTCCTGGTTCAAATTACTTCGTTTTCTTTGATTTGTGAAGGCTTTGGAAATATTGAAGAAATGTGTCTCCTTTGCTGCTGTGTAACACACACAGCTGCAAATGAGTACAGCAAGGAGGCTGTACGCATGAGTAAGAAGGCTATACGCAAGAACAAGAAGGGAGTACTCATGAATAAGAAGGAAGTACTCATGAATAAGAAGGGAGTACTCATGAATAAGAAGGCTGTACTCACGAATAAAAAGGGAGTACTCATGAATAAGAAGGCTGTACTCATGATTAAGAAGGCTGTACTCATGATTAAGAAGGCTGTACTCATGAATAAAAAGGAGTACTCATGAATAAGAAGGCTGTACTCATGAACAAGAAGGCTGCATGTACTCATGAACAAGAAGGCTGTAGATATCCTTGATTTGAGGAAAGTTGAGAGCAAAATGACTGAGTTTTTTGTTAACTTCACATGTCAGCATTCAATATGTTGGTGCAAACAAATAAGTCTCAATTTCAAACGCTTTAATGCAATTTTGGCCCTTGGCTTATGTTTAACAATAACCGAAACTTCCTTTATCTTGAGCTTATCCATTGGTACTGTCATGCTCAACTCGCATTACATGTGTGTTCTCACTTTGTTAAGTTCCAAGGTTTCGTCGTGAATAAAGGTTTTGCTTGAATTTCTCATGATATCATCAGGATGTTCAAAACAACAGTGATGATTTTAGTTTTTTCTCAAATCTTGACATTAGCATGAGGCTACAATTTACGATGAGTTGCTCCGAACAAATACCTGCCAAGTTACGCACATCAATACGCAGAACACATTTATTTTATAATGCTAATAATAAGAGGAAGACATAACCATTACTACTTTGAATTTAACTGGAATAATTTTCATGAATCAGACTCTACTCAGGCAGATGCTAATGGCATAACCTGGATAGGATTACCTTTTACTACTTAATTGTCATCTTATGACATTTCAATATATTCCTATTTTCAAATTTTGTCTGATACAAGACAATAGCAGACATATTTGTTACTGAAATAGCAAAACATCACAACAAAATAACGACTATAAGCTGAATCAATATATGTTATTATCAATAGATTCTCACCCTAGCTTCTGTGCTCTAAGGCTGAACAAGGAAATGCGACCAGGCGAATGACTCGGCTATGATCTAGCGTTGTGCAGTTGGAGAACTCTAGATTGTGACACGACTAAACATTGTTGATTTTTTCGATCAATGAATTTCTGTTTTATTTTAACATAACCGCCAATCGTTTGTGCAAGCTACATAGGTACATTTATATTTGTCCTAAACATTCATTATTTTAAAATTCATCAAGAAATGAGATAATACATTTTGAAACGTTCGCTACATATACTAACGTACGTACCCAAACATAATACGTATCGGACAATAATTCACTCCTACGTGATCTTCTACTTATAGAATTTAAGTGGATGAAGAATCACAGGGATTTTTACAATGCAATTTGCTGGAGGCATATGTTTTCGTTGAGTTCTAAGTTAAAGATCGACATCTCAGAATAGGTCTCAATCAACTTAAATTAAGAGCTATTCATTGGAAATTTGATGCAAGGATATTATTTGTTCAACACTGCTAGAATGTTACAACATTAAATCCAAAACCTCGTATACTTTCCCGCAATTAAATTAATTACAAGTCAGTGAAATGAGCGAACTGTCAGGATATAACTCCCATGCAATTAATTTTCCAAGTGTTCTAGATATTGCACAATGGGTTAAAAGTAGTCGTTTCTTAATAGTGTATAAAGTAAGAGATCCATGTATTACAGCGAAATTGAAGTAGAAAGGAGAATCTCTAGCACCTAATTTTGGCACTTGACAGCGTGAACAATTAGGGTTTTCCGGCACCCAAACCAATCGTAGTATCTTAAAAGAACAATCATCTGAGCCTGCAATCGTAGATGAAACGGCTTCTCGTATTGTAGAATATTGTGGGACAAGTCAAGTGATTGAAGCGCGTGATGTTACAACCATATCAACGGAAAAAAATGTTACATTCAGACAATCTTTATTCACAACTGGGCGAATCAAATTTAGGTAACGGTTGATTCTGACGGTGCTAAATTTTCCATCTAAGGATTTATAATCATGACCAAAATTGGGAAGAATGATTACAAATTTATTTCAGTTTATTTTAAAACATGTGAAATCTTTTTCTAATAAATTCAAATGAGCAAATAGTCATCATTCATCTATAGTTTTGAATGCCCGTTGAATGTACAATTGTTACGTTCATTGACTAGGGGCACTTGTAGCCTCCATTGAAAATCAAGAAAATTTCTATGCTGACATTTACTTGAAAAAAATATATATAATGAGTCGTCTCAAAATTCAGTCAACTATTTCTAAAACTGTTAAAGACTTACTATAGAATGACTTAAACTTAGGAATTGAGTAAGAGAAGATATTTAAGAAAAATAAATAAATTCTTCCGGTCAGAAACTTTTGGATTAGAGAGCGTAAGTTTTGGGAACGAGATATTCTAATGTAATTACAAAAGCCGTAAACTCTTATCATCTTTTCCACACACTTTTCTTCCTCTATTTTATTCAATTTTATGTTTGAGTTATTCGTCAAGTAAGTCATTATTAAATGAAACGGAAAAATGTCTACATTCATGCACAGATATAAGATAATATTTTGTCGATATATATTGAATATTAACTATGGCTAACATAACAGAATACATTGATTATAAAAAAGAAAAATTTGTAATTATTCGAAGCTGCGAACTGCTGGGCTAGTAAAAACTCATTTGCTGTGTAAGGTAAAATAAATTAAATGAAAAAAACTGGATCGGACAAAGCGTAACAACGCAAATGTTAAATTCCAACTAAACAATGCTTACGCAAATGCGTTTTTGCTCTTTGCATTTCAGCTTGTAAGTAGAGCACTAGATCTTCAATTCCCAAACTGTGTTAGTCGCATATCGCCAGTTGTACGCGAGGGCTTACAGGTTGTATGCAAAGAGTACCAGAATCATGTTCCAGTTATGTTATATGTTGTGCTTGTTTCGTGCGAGCTCTCAGTATAAAATAGAGCATCCATTCTTATTCCCTATTAAACTTCAGTGTTCGTGTTCATGTTCATATGGTAAGTCGCGTTATGATCGATGCTGATGGTACGTGGTCCAGCCTTGGGAATCGGTTACAAAATGTCCTGAACCACTGCACCACATGCATTGTAGCACACAAGCTTCACGCACCACGGACATGTTGCGGTTTCTCTATTACTTTCATCATCGAACATACGGACTAAGAGTTGGGTACTCTAGAGGCATGATAATATTTTCATCCTTTACGCAAGTCGTCTGGTATATTTAACAGCAGCGTTGTATCCTGACGAGGGATCTGCTCTGAAGGTGACAATTTGAGTCCTGCCGTCGGGCAACAGGACGCGATACTCTCCCTGGACGTCGTCGCCGTGACTCGTCTCTGAATGACTGAATTGTTGACCCGCTTTTGGATCACTCACACTCCAGTCAATGTTGTATGGCATGTAGGGATGCATGGACTTGTCCATAGCGGGGGCCGGTGTGGGGGGCGGCGGTGGTGAAAATCCCTTAGGTGTAGGTAGAGTGGCGGGGGTTGGTGACACTTCCACCACTTCCGGCAATTCCAAATCAAATTCCAACTGAAAATGTTGCGTTATAAGTAGGATGTATATTTTGGACGAGATTGTATAAGCTCTGACTGTCAGGTATTGTGGAATTTGCGTAGAGTGAGGGATTGGAATAACAGGCTTCCACGCAGTTGATCAACTTGAAAATATGCCTTGCAATGTTTTAATTATGACAATCAGAACGTATTTATAGAATAAGGACAGCATCGTGTAGTTTTTTCTGTCAATATGTATCATATTTTAAGGTAATTTTCTGATATATAGTGCATAAATAGTGACATTCTCACATCTCTTCAATATTTCAACTCATTCCCTTATTTCTTGACGACTCATTTTCTTATATTGTTTATTTACGGCGAGGAAGATAATGCAGTTTGCCATAAAATTAAATCCTGTAAAAACGAAGCAAGCAGGAATGAGAGCAAGCAAGAACCATCTTCTCATAATTCAATATTCGTTTAAAACTTTGCAGGAACCTGAGTGGTAAAGGTTGTATTCTGTCTCCCATTAGAATGTACTGTATGCAATGATGCAAAATAAGGTTAAATCTTGAGGTTTCTTAGCTACTAGAACTTTTGCATAATTTGACTGTATTGTTTGATTACATGGTTTACCTGATGGTTGACTTATACCTACTGTTGCACGTTGAAAAAATGTTTACAGTTTTAACACAACTTTTTATTCTGAACGTTTTTATTTGCATGCAATTTCTTTTTATACGAGGCTGTTCATTGCTTATTGGTGCTGCACTTACTCTCCGTGCAGGCTGTTTTTTGGCTTTATTCGTACTAATTATACTCTATTTATTCATATTTATTAACACTCAGATTGTTCTCGTAAGCCGTTGTAGTTGTTGTCAGAAGCTATTTTTTCCGATGCATTCGCGAGGTCGTGCTATGTTTGAAAATTTCATGCAATTTTAGAGGATGCAAATAAAAAGTTTAATTTATTGCGTTTATTGTTTATGCATCAACAATTTATAAAGTTGTTAGTAGTAATATAGACTTTGATACGAACACAAATTATGCAAAGGAGCCATTATTGTCATAAAGAGCCATTTGTCCAAGGCATACAAAAATAAAATTTAAATGAAGTAATGCTGTTTTTTAATGCAATATTCAAAATTCTTTCGAAATGATTCAAAAGATTTTTAACACATAATAAATTACTGATATCCAATGAATGCAAACTTATTATTATATAGTCCTGAATTTTGCATCAGAATTTGAAACCCTATGGTTGTCTAAATATTTTTATTGTTACTATATGATAGTACAGGCATCTCGCATTCTACTTCATAATTATTGTCATTTAAAAAACAAGAGCAATTCAAGCAGGCTGGAAAACTTCTTGGTATTAAGCACGTATCGGAGGCCCTTGGAAGAACGGACTGTTGAGCCAGCGACCTACCGAGACAAAGTTTGTGTTAAGGTTTGACGGCCCTTCATCCTGAAGAGGGAGATCTGCTTCCGGGGCGCCGTAAAGACCTGACGGAGGTGGTGGAGGAGGGGGTGGTGTGGTAGTGGTGGTGGTGGTGGTGGTGGTGGTAGTGGTGGTGGTTCTTGGAGTTGGTGGGAACGGAGCGGCGGCCTTGACGCGGTCAGGAATAATTGGCGGTGGCGGCTGGAATCGAGTAATATAATTAGCATGACTTTACACTCAGGTAATTAAACAAATGAAGGTTTTCATGGATAAGGCAATTTTATGCGATCCACAATTATCAGCATTTGAATATTTAAATAAGTAATTTGCTTATCTACATTTAACAATGTCACTTAGTGGTACGAATTTGAACTTGATGCGCAATGTTGCAGGGATGGAGATGTTGTGAAAGCGATAGAAAATAAGTTCGAGCTTTGATGTGAAATAATGAACATGAACAATTTTACGGCAATTTTAACGAAATTCCAATGTGCAAATAAAGAATAAATCGTCTTATATTAATTTTTCTGTTTGTGTGCTTGTTTATGCGTTTGAAACCTGGCTGCGCGAATGAATAGAGGCTGTTGGACGCTTATCCGCGATACTTATCGTGTTGGGGTATAACCTGGACCTGATATATATAATTATTTCAAAAATAGTAAGGCATTGCAGCACTGGAAGAGAAGGATTTAATCGAATACTGATATTAAATATTTCAAAAAAGTGCGTATGAAGTAAATTAAGAAGGCACCAAGAAATTTTTATAAATGAAACGAGTGTAAAATAGGAGTTGCATATCCAAAGTAAAATGTGGCTTTGATCGAACTTTTTCTTAATTACACCGGATTATATTCATTATATTTAACATAATTATTCCTAGAATTGCAGAGTTTATCGACCCTAAACAACGGCGGGCCAATCTGCTAGTCTATCATATATTATAAATATCAGCATTTATATATCAGTTGGTATTTTATAGTTCTCTAAGTAGTTGTAGTCGCGCAAGCAATTCTCTAGTGATAACAAATCTGCTAGATAAAGCAAGGGATCACGCGAACCCAATTGTCGTTGACGTCATACAACGTCTGAATATTCGACGTCCTTGAATGGAATTGCGGAGAAGTCAGGACGTCGCCGCTGTGGCCGCGAAGGAAGGCTTAGCAAACTTGCTCGACGGGTTCTTCATACTTCTTTTCCTAGATTGCATGTCACACAAACTGCGTGTAAATTGTGTAGTGAAACTCATTAACCTGTTGTCTCGTCCCCTCCGTGTGAAACAGTACAAACGTCACCATGTACCATCGTGGCAGGAGTATCAGGAATGTTGTCATCGCGGCAGGAATACCAGGAATATTGTTATCATCGCGGCAGGAATATTGTTATCGTCGTGGCAGGAATACCAGGAATGTTGTTATCATCGCGACAGGAATATTGTTATCATCGTGGCAGGAATACCAGGAATGTTGTTATCATCGTGGCAGGAATACCAGGAATGTTGTTACTGGTCGCCAGGCACCCGGGAATACGTATCTATTCCTGAGCGTGATGCGGTAGGTGTTTGACCACATCGTGATGCTGGTCAGGTCATCATCCCTGGACTTCCCCAAGAGAATTACTTCAAAGTAAATAATGCTACGACAATAAAAATGATCCCAGATTTAAATTCACATACTAAGTAAATAAAGGGACAATTAAGGGGCACTTCTTCGTTCGCTGATGAACTTCGGTACTGCAATGCCTTTAAAGAACATAACATAACATGGTAATATAGACGTTAGATAATTCGCCGGGTTCGTTTGTCGGCGGTTCTTATAATTCTCTTGACTTATCTTTTGGAGATCTGGGGACTGGCTTTTGGACCAAGTCTTTCAAAGACTGACGTTGAAAAGATTTTAGAAACCCATGAAATGTAAATTGGACCAGACGTATTTTCTCATCGGCCTAGCAAGCTGCCTCGTCGATCACAGCTATCTTCTCCGTCCTGCAATCTTTCGGCATTTAACCACGAGATTGCGAAAGATTATAGTGATATATGAATTAATTTGCTCACAGGTCCGGCGAGCTCGAAGTGCGTGCCGGCGGGCAGGGCAGCGGCAGGAGGCTCTGGGTAGGAGTAGCCGCGCTGGAGGAGGTTGGTCACTCTGTTGGGGGACTCGTCAGCGCCGAGCTTCGCTGGCGCCGCTGACGACGAGCACAGCAACGCTGCCACCCACAGCACCACCGACGCCTGCTGGGGGTGAGGGGTGAATATAACCATGACCTGTTTTAAAATACACCATGATAGTGGTATTGTGGTATACCACTATGTGAAATTATACTGAATGATATTGAAATGTTGATATGTGATATTATACTGAATGATATTTTGTCAACTTTTGAATGTTTGCATTATTGATGCTGTTACAAGTATTGTAGTGCGAATATTATAAGAGTTTCTGTATAAAACCACAAAAAATAGTGCATAAAATGTGAAAATTTTCAAAAACTGGGACGCACTCCGTTGTCACTTTTCCCACCTTTAAAGTGATGTAAAATCGCATAATAATTTTTGGTCTGCAAAATAAAAGCATCTATGCAAACACGTTTAATATATATTAACATTCGTGGCTAGAAGTAAAACGGATGCAAAAGCTTATGAGTTTGCGACATTAATTTCAATTAATTACACTTGGTTTAGCTTAACGAGATTTGAGTTATGATATTCAACCTCCATCCCATATACTTCGTCACATTAATAACTTTTGCGAGTTGTTTACCTTAATTTTTAGCGCATTTTCTCATTTGTGGAATAAATGCACTATTGTGCTCGCCATGTCCGTCTGTCTGTCTGTCCGTCTGTCTGTCCGTCTGTCCGTCTGTCCGTTCGTCGACGAGAAAATGCGCTCTCTGTCACTCACTGCAGTAAGTACTGAGTTATATTTTTTCTCTAGTAAGGAGTGAAGCATCAAAAATATATAAATTTTATGTATCTTAACCCGAAACAGAGTTACTATTTCTGTGCCAGGATTTCAGAAATAATCCAAGCAGAAATGAGTCGTAAATTTCACCTCATCCCCATTTAATCCAGAATCAAAAATCAATAAAATGATGCAGTGTTTTGTATTCGCCTGCTTCATGGTAGCTCTATATAACATCTCTTATCTTAAATTTTGTATTTTCAATTTCATGAGTTCTTATTAGATACGGCATTGAAACTGATATAAGTACAGCAGAACATCTCGTGACAGTGCATCAAAGCATTTCTTGAATGCTGGCGAATATTTCACGTTCACGATTGTAACTATTCTATTTTTTAAATATTAAATATATTTTTCACCATTGTACTTATGCCGATAAAAATTGTGTTGACTCCTTTAACGGTAATAACTCATTATTCTTATTTTTTGTTCACAAAAGTTAACAACTGAAGCTCAGATGTCGCCACGTGAGCGTTTCATGTACGATCACGACTTGTAGTGTAACGAAGGAACAAATTACTATACCTGAGAACGAATCTCTGAGTAATTAAATAAATACATTAAATTACGATTTTCAGCAGGACGTATTACCTTCTTCATCATTAAATGGTTTAGTTACAAAAAATTCTTTAATTGCTTGAAATGCAAATCTTAGTCCGTCTCTTAGAACACTTCGGTGGTGAGCTCGGAGAGGAGTATAGATGCGTGCGTACACTGACCCGTCTGCGTGTAAACTGACCTCTGTGTGATCACGTGTGTTTGTTTTATATCAACGCGACCAGGAGATACAGGGATACATATCTGGGCATCCCCAACGAGGTCATCACTAGAATAATCAAGACTGAATTCTCGTTTGTTATAAATGCACGCGGTTTCACTTAACTGTTACTTCCGCCCATATAATTTGAACTGAAGCTACGTGAAAGAAAAAAAAGCATTTAAAAACAAATACTTACAAAAGAACATTCAATTTTTGTAGGTGTATCGTAAAGGCTGCATGGTAAGGAACAATGAGCGAGAATTATACATAAACAGAAAATATAAATCGGAAAACGGCCATTGAAACTTACCTAGGTACATCAATTTCCAATCTAGTTGGAAGTAAAACGTTCCGGGTGCGAAGTTTTGGCAAAAGAAGAAACCGCACCGAACGGGGGTGTAAATTTTTATTATAAACCAGCAAAGTTCCTAACACGACGAAAAATCATCAACCGAACTTTTCCCTTCCAGGAAAATATAATAATAATAACCAGGAAAGCGACAGAACATTTTTATAAGATGAACATAACCCTTGTCCTAAGTATACTATCATTATCACAAATCTAGGAAAAATCTGATGCCACGTTGCCGACGAAATTATTCACGAAAGCATGCACCAAAAATGACATCTGGATATCGATCCCCCTGTTAAACCCCAGCCTCCAGCACCTACCTACCATTCAATCCCAACCTCTAGCACCTAACAACCTATTCATGCACCTATATCGCCTCTTTTTTTTATTTTCACGTGTAGTGTATCTTTCACGTCCTCTATCTAACTGCTCAGGATAAATGCTCCACAAGAGGCAATGTGAAACTAATTCGTTGGCAAATATTTTGGTCTTCGAGAGGTAGTTGATTTAGAACAAACTACATAGTGGTGAGGTGGTTCTATGCAGAGTGTAACCACTGGGCAGGATGGCCCAGTGGTTACAGTTCAGAGTATCAAGATTGGAGCAGAGAGACGCGGGTTCGATCCCAGCTCTGTGCGCCATGCAGTTTCTGGTCAGAATCGGCGAGGAGGCCGGGCGGTTAAGCTCAGCAGAATTGTAGCAGTGAGTTGCGAGTTCGAGACCGCATCAACCTGTGAATGTTCTGCGATGTTAAGAATCGGCGACAGGCCTACGGCCTAATAAACGCTGAAACTGCTATTATTATTATTATTATTATTATTATTATTAAGGGAATACAACGCAATAACTGGTATTTGACTGGCACTGCCGACAATATTTTCAAGCAGTGTGGACGCATGAACAAGTTTCAAGACCCCGAATTCCCTCTCGGGGAAAGTCGCAGTCAAAATCAAGGGCTTATATCCTACCAACGATTGGCTGAATATCGTTGTAATTTAACAATTATAGTTGAAGTATTATGTATATTTTCAAATAAAGAACATTTGAAATGATTCTTTCGAGTGGAAGTATTAAGAAAGATATTTTTAATGTATCACCGATGGAAAATGCCACTATGCGATATGTCTTTCCTTTCACAAATGTTATTACATTGATAAATACCTGAATTTATTAAACAGTACTGATATTGCCTTTTATTATAAGCCTCTAAATACTTTTCATATGTACTGACTAATAGGTACAACATTGAGAATATGAGAGGAAAGGATGGCAGGATTTTTTTCGACTTCTACCATTTCTCAGTCACCTCTGCATTACCTCCAACAAAGGACAAATTTCCCAGTGCTAATTTATCAGAGGCTTCCAGTTGGGAAGCAGCTGTTTGGCATCAAAATATGCAATTCAAAAGAAAATTGCGAATTTTAACACTAACACGTTCATCGATATTGCCTCAACATGTGACAAGAAAGTCTGAGCGCCTGAAAGCGGCCGGTCAGTTGGTCATATAAAGAGAATCTGGCTGATAGTTCAAAGCGCTTGCATGGTTGATGGTTCTTCAAAAACATCGTTCCAATAAAAACTATTGTCTCGAAAAAACTCTCCAGGAAATCCACGTCTATTTTCACTGAGGCCAAAAAAACTTCTAGGTACATATTTATGACGTTAGGAGCGCCGGAATGCAGTGTAGAAGGGTCTTGTGGGCATATTTTTCGATTATTCACTTGCATCTCTAACCATTAAGTATATGAAATTATGAATAACTTTCTTTGTGATTAGATTAAAAAAAAAGAATCAACTCCAGTTGCAAATTTTGAAATTAAATTCAACAAAACTCAAGAAGCTGCTAGGCGATTTTTTTCACAGCGAATTGGACTAGCATGCATTGTGATGCCAGCGTTTGCTTCGCGAAAAAAAATCAAATAGATGACCAGTTTAATCTGCTGTTCGGGCACACTGCCCGAACTGCGATCACACTTTTTGGAGCGATATTTTTTCATCGATATCTGACACTGAAGTTCGTTTTCACGTTGGATTTATCCTGGTCGTAAAGGAAGAGTCTTCATTCGTCACTGAGGGAAGTCAGCGGAGATACTTTAGCCCACGGATGGACGCTCTAATTCTTAGTCTTGGCGTCATAAACTTGGCATATGATTTTTTTGAAGCATGAAAGTACTTTTCTAGGACGGATTTATCCTGGTCTCAGCGGCTTTAAGAAACAAGTCTTCGTTCGCCATTGTGCACGTTAGCAGTACGAAATTTGATGCGTATAATTTAAGAGATAAAATACTGTGAAAACGTAATTTATTTCGCTTATCTTATTCACCTATATGAAACCTGTCCATCTTACGGCCAAATTTTATTCTTAACTAGAATTCATCATTCCTGACAGTACATCCATTCCTTGAAATTTTCCATCTTCCTCTCGAGAGGTTATAAGAAAATTCAGAGGTACTTTTCAAATTTAGAGTGGAACACAGCGTTTCTAAGCCACGCATCATAACACCGAGAGAACAAGAAACTTAGGGAAGGACTCTTAGATGGACAGAGATGGAAAGTTCTTAAAGAGAGAATCATTTTCGTTGCAGGCAAATAGACCGGACTTGGCGGCAGATGGCGCCCTCCTCAAATTTATTTTTCACCCTCGTGCTTTATCATTCAATTTTTTTATTAAAATAAAGTTGCTGTTGTCATTGAGATTTAATTCTCGTTTTCCAGGATTACGAGCAGTAAATGACGACTATGAGCAGTCAGTCAAATTACATTTTTTATTAATCGACTATATGATCCTTGCACAGTCATTTATATGCATTTATATTACATGCTATATGCACAGTCGTGAGAAGTCAAAATACTTCATATCGTTCGTTCATTTATATGGTAATTTAAGGAATTAAAATTAAATTATGAAATAATCTACGTTTACATCGGGAAGACAAATCGGAACTTTTCTTTCCTTGAAATAAAGCTATTTTAGAGCGAATGCACAACATTTGATTCAGTCAGCGCGCACAGTTAATTATTAATATGTCCACAATTAAGACCCACAGAGACAATCTTCTTAAAATTTATTTACATCACACATATTTTGCTTGCTCTACTTTTCAGCCAGAGCATTAAAGTGCATGCTGGCAGGCAGCGGCCACGTCCACCAACTGAACAAAATGCTTGGGGCGAGTGTAAAAATATGTTCCTGCCACGTACATTATTTCATTCGCTATAAATTTCCTCTAACACTCCATATTAGAGCGTGCGAGCAGTTAAAACAAGTATAGCGGCAGGACAAGTGTTGCTCTGCAGTGCAGATGATTTAAGAGCCTTGTTTTACCTCCTAGCGTCAGCGCTCTGTTTCTTTCATGACTGGTAACATTTCACTGCTGTGTTGTGACTACAAATTTTCCAAGCACCTGACACAGCAAAACTATAGTGAGGCTTGTAATGCATACTAAGATGATTTAAATCGAATGTATAAGGTAAAATGTAAATTTAAAATCATGATTAAAAAGTGTTTTATTCCATTCACTGCCAGTGTCTCACAGAGTTACAAGTTCGAAATGATCTTCTTAAGTGGTGCTACATGAATCTAGAGACACTGACTGAAGAAGAAATGCGCAAATTTTTCTTCTATAAGAATTTCCCTTGAATTACTTCATTTGAAAAAAAAATGTTCCCTTGAATTCCAAAAGAACACAAAATTTGGTTGCCAATGTCTGACTCAAAGTACAGTTAATTCATTCACGTGATCTTGGATCCATATTACTATCAATAAATAAATAAACATTAAATCCATTGAAATTCGACTAAATCTGATAAAACGACACCTCTTAACCATGACTGTCAAATGACACAGGCCAATGTTCAGAATATTTTCCATTGTGTGAGCAACTTATTAATCATAAATAATTCTCATTCAAATAAAACAATATCATTTAAATGGCCATGCAAGTCTGCTGGTTGCAGCGAATGTTTCTCTCGAGACTGAAGAGATCTCGAGCACGTTGTCTGTACGTTCTTCTAGCCGTGACGTCTGCAGCTTATCTGGCGGTCAGTTACTATAGATAAAATTTCGAAGTTTTTAAGCGCGTTTAGTCCTTCGTGCCGACGACTAGATGTATTATAATAAAACTGCACCTTACATTAGAAAACGATGAATATTTATTGGAAATGAATTAGAAAACGAATTAATATCCTCCGCATTAGGTGGTTCCTTTGCCCTAATGCGAGAAATTACTCATGTACGAATGTCATGTCACATATATTTGATACTCATATATATGTATCCCCAAAAGGTCGTTGAATTAGATACTAGTTCTATATAAACTGATATTTATTCTGTTATCAACTTCATTACCTAGTTATGCCATACATCAAAAAATCATTAACAATCCGTGGCTCAATGAGGCTTTTTTCTAAAGTCTAAACAATTAAGGCACATATGTTAAGCAAGCAGGCACAGACGTGGGGCCCTCTCGAGTCAACTGACACTCATCATTCTTCATCGTTTAGGCTTTCGACGAATGGTTTCAAAATTATTTCATACTTTTATTAGCTGTTCATGTTTTAAATTTAATAAAAACTACTATTTTATAATAAATTACTACTATATTACTTCAAGTAGGTTGCTAGAACGCCGGGGTCCAACTGGGAATGTCAACCGGAGGCCGTTCTGCACCACCGCCTCCTTGGTCCGCTCGACGCTGGCGATCCGTTCGTCATCAGTGAAATCCGCCGCAAGTACGACAAGTGAATTGTTGCTTATTTCTGAAAGCGCAAGACAAACTTAAACTTACCTCTTCTGCAACTTAATAATAATGTAGGGCCAAATGTGTCTAAGTAAATATTGCGCTAAATCTAATTAAAAAAACTTGTCCAATTTCATCGCATCGAATGCCCACTTTAATGCGATTAATTCAGTGCACTGTTATTGTATTAAATGAGACCTAAAATTCTGGATATTACAGTATGTGTGTAAGATAAACTCATGTAGAATTATTTATTCTAATTCTGATCTAACTTATTCTCGTGTTACAGGTATCTCTTCCCAGCTCCAGGACCTTCCTTGATATCGAAAGACGTCATCAAAAGAATGACAGCGGGCGAGAACAACAACCTTTACTCATTCAAATTTTACGATAGGGTTGTTACTGAATTATTCATAAGCAATAACATTACGGGGGAATATTTTATTGAGGCGGGAGCTTTGGACGGCGTGTACGCCTCCAACACACTGAAGCTGGAGTTCTTGCAGCAGTGGACGGGCTTGCTCGTAGAGCCCGACCCCGACATGTTCGAGCTCCTCTTGAACACCAAACGCAACAGCCAGGCGATCAGGGCGTGCATTTCACCACATTCTTACCCCTATAAGGTAATACAATTATTCTATAATCTAAACAGTATTCATTCCTTCTATTGTTATGCAATTAGCCTAACTACCAAGTATGCAACATCCAATGAATTTCTACTTCCTTTTTTTAATTTAATTGATTTCAAGTAGATCCACGAGGGAAAAAAGTCATATTATTTGAAATTTTCAATTTGAACTCAGGGCGACCCAGGTACGAAAAATCGAGATCCTAACTAATTTGTCTTTCACGGATCAGAACTTGGCCCTGGACAGTCATTAATCAACTAATTAATAGATATGATCAAGTTAACCTAAGCATTTGAATAATTTCTAGGAAAAAATAATGTACGGAATGAATGTTTAAAACTTATATTCCATATCCTAGTGCACGAATTGGAAATCTGGAAGTCTTGAGGCTATCACTCATATTTCGGACATCCATTAATAGTTTATTTTTTAATTTGAACATATATTAATTTTCTGGACGCTTTCAGGCGTTGCTGCGAACACTCTCGCCAGAGAAATCTCCTCATGATTCTGCAATTTCATACAAAAGCATGACTTCGCTTTTCTCCGGGGAATCCGATGACCGAACGTTCAATGGCTTCCCAACCTATCGAGACGTTATTTGTTTCCCCATGAGCAGCATCTTGTTGGCCGCTCAAGTGTCGCACGTCACACTCTTCTCCCTAGATGTTGAAGGTGGGAAAATCTGATCTTTTAGTAATTATCAACAGCTAGCGTGAGGTTCGACCATTCACAATAGTTTTACAGTTTACTTGTCTTGTTATGCCATTGTACAGTGTCCAAATGATGTTGAATATAGATTTAAGGAAATAGAACACTCATATAATCAACAGCGTACATTCCGGAGAAAAACAGAACCATGTACCGGTGTACAATAATTATTTTAAGTTTTTATGTTTATCCTTTGATGCTCCACAGATTTGAAAGTGGCTATGCGCATTAAAGGGAACAGATCTTGAAATCTGTTAAAAAAAACCTTAGCTGAACAACGCATATAGTTGTACTCGAGTTTATATAATTAGTAAATTCATATTTTAGCTAATTACTATGTTACTTTCTATTTTGGTTTGCGATCAGTCTTTGCAATGCGAATTTATTGACACTTGATTAGTAACAGTACTTGTATTATTGATTATATCAACTGATGATGGAGCTGGTGTCCGAAGCATTTACCTTAAATATGCTAAATTATTTGGAATTTTCTTCGCTACTGAATTTCTAACTTGATCATCGCATTCTGTAGGAAACTTCAATTATTGGAACATCTCAATATTATTTTCATATATAGAGTCACGGAACACAACGTGCACCGATAATAGAAAAATTTAATTTTAAAGTTGGATTTTTGTTTCTCATTAATTAAATTCGAAAATTTCGAGCAGACGCTGAACGGAAAATACTTGAAACTTTTCCCTTCGAGTCGGTGAAGGTGGACGTGTGGTTTGTCGAGCACAGGACGCGTGATGACGTCACAGGAGCGCTCACTACGGCCTATGACCCTGAATTTGTCAAATGGTAAGACACGTGAAATACCTTGTGTAGTTGTGTTAAACGTCGTTGCTTTAATGACGTTTAACACATTGTTTGCTCATATTGTTAAAAATCAAAGTCTGCAATGAGCGGAAACTTGTGTCTAATATCCGCCAGTTGCAGGTTCTGTCAACATTCTTATATTTAGCGACTCAGAGATAACAGGAATGACTCATGCAGCAATCTTGGCTTAATATCTGCAGCAATCTTGGCTTGCTATCAAATACTGTATACAAATTCTTGCTTTCTGAATTATATAAAAATTTATGGTCTTATTCTTTTTTGCTGCTAATGCAAATGGCTTTTCTATTGAGATTATACTTCGCACATGCATTCTATATTGACTCCATTCACAAGGCCATTGATACTGTCGTTTACAGAAAATCGCTATACCAATTACGTAAATTAATTGAAACTTAATAACTATAATAAAAATTTTTAGCGACCGTACGCATCAACGAGCATCTTTTCCTTATCATGATATTCCAACCTTAACGGAATTAAACTGTCCATTTGATTTTAGGGCATTACTTATTTGGTGCCTCAGATCAATCCCATCACTGGCCAGTGTACCTCTAAAGTACGGATTCCCTGGTTGCAGAATCGAAGGTTAATTTCTATAGCATTCTGAGTTTTGACTTAGAGGATAACAACATTTTCTTCGTCACATGTATCAGGTTTGAGGCTCGCAACTACAGCCTCTACGACTTCCACCTGAGCAACGTCCCAGACTACGTCTTCGTCTACAATAACAGCCGCTTCAGAAATATCAGACGCAAAGCTACGCAAGCGTAGATGATTATTGTTAAATATATACACCGATATATTTTTTTAAAGAATATGCTGATAAAACGTTATCTTCATCCACAGTTGTGCTGCCTATGTTTTGCTATAGTTCGGTTCTCTTATAGTTATAATTAAGCCCTTCTAACGACATGAATCATTTTTGTCTTCCTATCGCTCCTTAAGTTGTCCACAAGTGTCAAACCTGTCAGGTAATATTGATGTTGACCATGATCGCTAGAGATAATGAAATTTTTCGTGTATTTCATGCTCATTGTGTTCATTAAACGGTAAAAGATATATAAAATAAAATGAAAAGCAAACTAAAAAAGTACGTAACACATCCATGCAACAAAAATTCTTCTCGCTTCGAGTCACCGACATGCGGAACAGCCTCCCCGATGACATCGTTGACGCTCCGAGTATGAGTTAGTTAGTTAGTTAGTTTAGTGGCCAAATGTTTACTAGCGCTTCAGCTATTTAGCTATCTCGCACCGAAAGTCAAGATGAACATCACCATAGAGGTGGAAGGTCTCAATTATTCATCACCCACAATGGGCGGAAGGTCTCAGATGTCCAGCCCGCTGAAGCTGGCTCGAAAGAAGCAGCGTTAGCATCTCGAAGAGACGAAGTGACAAGGAGGGACAGGCGAAAAGCAACAGAAACGAAGGCACTCGAACAAATGGTCGCTTACACGGGACGTCGACCGCCCGCACGAGAGAGACAGAGAAGGGTAATGTAAGGAATCCTACCTACATAATAACTTAACCCCACAACTGAGACCTACAGTCAGACACCGCGAGCTCAACGGTGGGACGCTCAGGAACAATCCCCCTAGGAACGGGAAATCCCATAAGACTTCTGACGAGCACAGACACGCGTCAGAAGTCCCCCCTGAGGGGCTCCGAGTATGAATGCCTTCAAGAATAGACATATATAGACGAAGCTATGCAGGAGCATATGTTCAGTCTTGGAATGCCTAGCACCTTCATGCAATAAAAAAAAGTCCAGCAGTTATCTAAATCAATCGTCTGTTATGAAAAGATCGGGTTCAAAACGCTGGATCCCTTGTGGAATCAAGTCACGAATAGTACAAGAATCGGCCACATGCGCGCCATGGGCCTATTTCTTCAGAGCCGACACTCCTATTCTACTTTATTCTATTCTATTGATGAAAATACAATATGGGACAATTTTCTTCCGTATCTCAAGTTAAAAATAACGAAATACGCAGAAACATCTATAGCACAGAGCAGCGAGCTGTAGGAGTTACCCATACAGCTGCAAGCTGTAGGTTATACCAGTGCAGTTGCAGCTCGAGGTGTAGCCATACAGCTGTAAGCTGTAGGTGCAACCCATGCAGCTGCAGCTGTGGTGTAACCCAAGCAGCTGCAGCCGTAGGTGTAACCCATGCAGCTGCAGCCGTAGGTGCAACCCATGCGCTGCAGCTCTGATGTAACCCATGCAGCTGTGAGCTGTAGGTGTAATCCATGCAGCTGCAAACTGTTACGTAACCCAAGTGATGAGTTACCCAAGAAAAGTTGACCAGTAAATTGTGCAAATTATGCAGATCGACAGGTGACTGCAGAAAGCTCGTTGCCGAAATTACGCAGAGCTTGAACTATACAAACGGAATTTATTTATTTAGTCTTCAGTTGATCACTGTACTCGTGATAATTTTGGTGATGGCAACGTGTACAATAGATGATGGAAGATTCATTGAGCAAAAAGTAACACAATAATGTTTGCGATTACACGTTTGGCACTAAAGTCATGGTCGTCTATTTTATTTGTATAACAACAGACCTAGCCCAGTAAACATCACAATTTAGCATGAAGAATAAATCAGGGCATCAAAATAATATCGAAATCTACGGGCTATTCTCTCATTTGTGCGCGTGCTGCTTCCTCGTGTATACATGATGAGGAAGTGTTGTTGTTGCATACAACATGTTATTGTATACAATAAGCGCACCCGGTAAGAACTATACGAGTTTGCCCATTTCCGCCTATTTAAATTACTGCGAATAAGCTCCAGCCAATCGCCGAAATCCGAAGGCCATCAATAAATACCAATTAATTTGCAAGGGTTATTGTGAGAGCCACGATTTACAAGCTGCCTGATCCATATCGACTCGCTCTATGCCATACCTAGTAAGCGCCTAAGAGGTTGGCTAGCTTTATATTTGAATCAGGATAGACGAAGCTAAAATTACAATAAAATCCTGATGATATCTTCGGATAACTTAATGATGTCTTTTTTAATAAACATTCACAATGTCAATGAGTGAGCGTCGAAATCGGTGATAGAACTGCTAGACTATTTTGATTAACATCTTCAAAAGCACCGCATTTTCCGTGTGTTCTTATCAAGATGAGGGAATCCATATCAGACAAGTATCTGAACAGCTTGTAAGATCATAGCCCATGGCATTAAAATGTTTCCATGATCAGAAAAAATCTGTAATGAGTTGTTTATAGCCTTCTCTTCGTTTGACAATCTTTATAAAATATAGCCCTGTTCTAAGTAGCTCATTGAAATCATCGCAATCAAGCTCATCGAAAAGGAAAAGACGGGCTTCACAGTACTCGCCCGCGGGCCGACTGAAGAAAGTCAAGGAGTAATGTTGTGGAAGGTTAACGTTTGTCCTTCAAAGCAGATTGATCGAGGCAACAACCATGATTTATTTTTGAGAGCTATTTGTATATGAGTTGGGTTAATTTTAACCTATTTTTTACCACGTGACTGTATGATTCATGTAAGGACAGTGCGTTAAGTTGGATGTTTATGGACGAGTGTAATTATATATTGTTTCGTTGTCCTAAAATCAGGACATTCTTTAAAATTTTCTTTGAACATTGCTTTTTTGAAGCGATTTGATTATTAGATTTTACCTAAATAATTCTCGCATCGTCAATCAACGTTTGCCCACATTTAGCTGTAGCAAGCCCTAGCACAAGTGCCACCATGCATAATNCAACGTGCACCGATAATAGAAAAATTTAATTTTAAAGTTGGATTTTTGTTTCTCATTAATTAAATTCGAAAATTTCGAGCAGACGCTGAACGGAAAATACTTGAAACTTTTCCCTTCGAGTCGGTGAAGGTGGACGTGTGGTTTGTCGAGCACAGGACGCGTGATGACGTCACAGGAGCGCTCACTACGGCCTATGACCCTGAATTTGTCAAATGGTAAGACACGCGAAATATCTTGTGTAGTTGTGTTAAACGTCATTTCTTTAATGATGTTTAACACATTGTTTGCTCACATTGTTAAACGTCAAAGTCTGTAATGAACGGAAACTTTTGCCCAATATCCGCAAGTTGCAGGTTCAGTCAACATTCATATATTGAGCGACTCAGAGATAACGGGAGTGACTCCTGTTATCTCTGTCCTGTCATCATGATATTCCAACTTTAATGGAATTAAACTGCCCATGTGATTTTAAGGCATTACTTATTTGGTGCCTCAGATTAATCCCATCACTGTCCAGTGTACCTCTAAATTACTGATTCCCTGGTTGTAGAATCGAAGGTTAATTTCTAGAGTATTCCGAGTTTTGACTTAGAGGATAATAACATTTTCTCGATCACATTTATCAGGTTTCAGGCTCGCAACTACAGCCTCTACGACTTCCACCTGAGCAACGTCCCAGACTACGTCTTCGTCTACAATAACAGCCGCTTCAAAAATATCAGACCCAAAGCTACGCAAGCGTAGATGATTATTGTTAAATATATACACCGATATATTTTATTTTTAAAGAATATGCTGATGAAACGTTATCTTCATCCACAGTTGTGCTGCCTGTGTTTTGCTATAGTTCGGTTTTGTTATTGTTATAAACCCTTCTAACGACATGAATAATTTTTGTCTTCCTATCGCTCCTTAAGTTGTCCACAAGTGTCAAACCTATCAGGTAATATTGATGTTGACCATGAGTCCAGCAGTTATCTAAATCAATCGTCTGTTATGAAAAGGTCGGGTTCAAAACGCTGGATCCCTTGTGGAACCAAGTCACGAAAAGTACAAGAATCGGCCACATGCGCGCCATGGGCCTATTTCTTCAGAGCCGACACTTCTATTCTACTTTATTCTATTCTATTGATGTAAATACAATATAGGACAATTTTCTTCCGTATCTCAAGTTATAAATAACGAAATACGCAGAAACATCTATAGCACAGAGCGGCGAGCTGTAGGAGTTACACATACAGCTGCAAGCTGTAGGTTATACCAGTGCAGTTGCAGCTCGAGGTGTAGCCATACAGCTGTAAGCTGTTACGTAACCCAAGTGATGAGTTACCCAAGAAAAGTTGACCAGTATATTGCGCAAATTATGCAGCTCGGCAGGCGACTGCAGAAAGCTTGTTGCCGAAATTACGCAGAGCTCGAACTATACAATAAAAAACGCAAATTATTTATTTAGTCATCACTTGATCAGTGAACCCGTGATAATTTTGGTGATGGCAAAGTGTACAATAGATGATGGAAGATTCATTGAGCCAAAAGTAACACAATAATGTTTGCGATTACACGTTTGGCACTAAAGTCATGGTCGTCTATTTTATTTGTATAACAACAGACCTAGCCCAGTAAACATCACAATTTAGCATGAAGAATAAATCAGGGCATCAAAATAATATCGAAATCTACGGGCTATTCTCTCATTTGTGCGCGTGCTGCTTCCTCGTGTATACATGATGAGGAAGTGTTGTTGTTGCATACAACATGTTATTGTATACAATAAGCGCACCCGGTAAGAACTATACGAGTTTGCCCATTTCCGCCTATTTAAATTACTGCGAATAAGCTCCAGCCAATCGCCGAAATCCGAAGGCCATCAATAAATACCAATTAATTTGCAAGGGTTATTGTGAGAGCCACGATTTACAAGCTGCCTGATCCATATCGACTCGCTCTATGCCATACCTAGTAAGCGCCTAAGAGGTTGGCTAGCTTTATATTTGAATCAGGATAGACGAAGCTAAAATTACAATAAAATCCTGATGATATCTTCGGATAACTTAATGATGTCTTTTTTAATAAACATTCACAATGTCAATGAGTGAGCGTCGAAATCGGTGATAGAACTGCTAGACTATTTTGATTAACATCTTCAAAAGCACCGCATTTTCCGTGTGTTCTTATCAAGATGAGGGAATCCATATCAGACAAGTATCTGAACAGCTTGTAAGATCATAGCCCATGGCATTAAAATGTTTCCATGATCAGAAAAAATCTGTAATGAGTTGTTTATAGCCTTCTCTTCGTTTGACAATCTTTATAAAATATAGCCCTGTTCTAAGTAGCTCATTGAAATCATCGCAATCAAGCTCATCGAAAAGGAAAAGACGGGCTTCACAGTACTCGCCCGCGGGCCGACTGAAGAAAGTCAAGGAGTAATGTTGTGGAAGGTTAACGTTTGTCCTTCAAAGCAGATTGATCGAGGCAACAACCATGATTTATTTTTGAGAGCTATTTGTATATGAGTTGGGTTAATTTTAACCTATTTTTTACCACGTGACTGTATGATTCATGTAAGGACAGTGCGTTAAGTTGGATGTTTATGGACGAGTGTATTTATATATCGTTTCGTTGTCCTAAAATCATGACATTCTTTAAAATTTCCTTTGAACATTATTTTTTTTGAAGCGATTTGATTATTAGATTTTACCTAAATAATTCTCGCATCGTCAATCAACGTTTGCCCACATTTAGCTGTAGCAAGCCCTAGTACAAGTGCCACCATGCATAATTCTAATTGACTATCCCCACCCAGACTGACCATCGTTATACATATTTAAATACGGTTTTCGAATGGATCATTCATTATCAGACCAGCCAAACAACCAGATATGTGAAAAATATTTACATAAGGCAGAATATACTGTCACTCACATTTGCTCTGAATCACTGAATGTTGTTCACAGCTGCAGTGAGGGAGCAGTGCCGTTGCTTTGCAATAATGTGCTACATCAAATTTGTTATACATCAAGAGTTACAATTGTCGTGTAAAGAATGTGAATTTCTCTGATTTCTTTTTTGTATCATCCATTACAGAAGTATTATTTTAGATCACATTACTTCCTCAAGTGCATGATTGGAGTTTATATCATTGTATTAATTCAATGCCCATTCCAAGTAGAACTCTAGGTACGTTTGAGAGCATACAAAGACAGTGGATTAGATTTTTTTCAACAATTCCTGACAATTGATTGACTCTCTCGAAAATGCACACGAGCTCCCATTCTGATTGAGATGTAATTATCCACGATATTTCTTCTTGCCCTCCATTCATGTTGAGAATCATTAGAGGAATGAATTATATCTTTCTTCTGAAAATAACATATAGGCTTATCTTCGTCTTTCGGTTTACATGAGACTATGTGGGATCAGTCAGAAAATAGACAATTTCAAGATGCTTGTCGGAATGGCTTGCGCACTAAATATTCTATGTAGTTTATTTGAGGGACTTGTTTGATGGCCGATGTCTTTCACAGATGAAATGTTTGGCGCAATTGATCGCGAATTCTAAGAATTGATCACGAATTCAAATGTGTCACTTCAGTTAACTGCACAACACCCGAAATGATGAGATTTTAGAGACTCATCACCTCTGCATGTGCAAAGTTAATATGACGGATTGGCGACGACCAAGTCATATAAGTTTACATTCGTTCCACTAAACCCACTTAGTATTCAATACTAAATGACATTATGGCATTTAGGACTAATTTATTGTATGTTCATTTGTTTAAAATATATGTTACAATAATTCGTATTTAAAATATTCTCGAAACGAACAATAAGCTGCTAAATTCGTCAAAATCCAAAAATTAATGAGGTGATTAAGTCAGGCCATCGCATATCATTTGTATCATCGCTGATACAAATATGAAGAACAAGCTCGTTCTTGCTGAATTTGAAAGTCTTTACCGGAAGTCAAATAAAATAAACACGATGAAATGAAATCGAATAAGCGTTGGCAGGTTTGAACATTGAATACAGGTTCACTAGACCTGCAAAAGGATACCTGCTGGTGGAATGCAGGTCTATATTGCGCTGAATATCATTTATATTACAAATGTCATTTTGGTGACCTGCTGATCGACTCGCTTAAAATGATAGTGCATTCAAATACTTAAAGCTGCTGGTCTAGAGATTTTATCGATGGTGACGTCACAGGTCATACTATAAGGAATTTAAAAGCAAAGAAAACGCCAAGAAAATTCACCATATCGATATTGAAAACGTTTCGGAGTCCAGTTCCATCATCAGGTCGACTAAACTGAAAATGAATAAAATCATTTTATAAGTCAAAATTCGAAGACAGACATAAAACCTAAACAAGACCTAACATTATATCGAAATAAACAGGACTAGTTATGAACAACTTAGTCCTAGGGGTACGACAAGAATATAAAATCCTAGCGATTTACTATTTTATTCATTTTTAGTTTAGTCGAACTGATGATGGAGCTGGACTCCGAAAAGTTTTCAATATCGATATGGTGAATTTTCTTGGCGTTTTCTTTGCTTTTAAATTCCTTGTGAACTTGCGATATAAGCAGACTGATAATATAAGGTCATACTATTATCATTTAGGCATTAATTGATGCATGATAATAGGAAAATGCGGAGTTACGATGATCGCACAACTTACAATGATCGTGAATTTAACTTTCAAAGTTAAATTCGCTTTCCTAAATTCCCTCCCTTGGTTAAGGATTTTATGGAGTCTTTTAATGCATGGATATTTATATTCATTTTTCAGGCGCGGTATACATGCAATTACCAATCGTTTTGCCCAAATTTCCACAATATAAATTTTATATATGAACATAAATTTGTGCATTTCACAATTCCAAGCTTCAGTTAAATATTTATACGTGAATATCTGACTATGAGTTGAGGCAAATATTATGATATGCATCAAGTTTTAAAACGCATGGCTCAGCTTTCAATAAATGATACTAAAGACTCCAAACAAATCCTTAATCCGTTCGATCATTCATGTTTTCTGTGACAAGCATTTTAAGAATAAATTCTTCCCTCCAAGCCAGCAACGAGTTTGTTCCAACTGTTTTAGTGCCCCCGGTTACAACAGTAGTTCTAGAATTGTTCAAATATACGGAAATGCTATACTCGCTTGGCGGCAAGCAGCACCCACCTGCATGTGAACTCAACAGGATGCATGAGGTGAATTTAATCATAGGTTCCTGCCACGCAGGCATTTTATTTCTCAGCTTTCCTTCTGATATTGCAAGTCTTTCCTCCAGCGCCTATCCTATAGAGGATGCAGCATGCAAACGCAACTCGTGCGCTTGTCAAGTGCAGTGTCAGGCGTTCTGATACTTCTGATCCTGGATGTGTATTGCTAGTCGTTCTGATATGCATCAAATTTCTTCCTATCTGATAATAATATTCCACACATATTTTGTAATAATAACCAATGTTACGAGCAGATTAAGCCTAATAAAGCAAATTTGATAATAATGCGCATTTTTAATTGTTAATGAGAAAATCTTATGTGCTTCTAAAAGTGTTTTATGTCGTTCATTTTCAGTGGCTCATTCGACAAGTGCCAAGAACGCTATTCAAAGGAAATATACAAAGCATTTCCACTATTTTCTACAAATAAAATTAATTTTACAATCAATAATTTTCCAGGGAAATATGACATAATACTAGTTCCTGCTAGTTGATTACTAAATTTGATAATCAATGGCGAAAATAATACTACTACTGCATTCATTTACGAATAAAATAATGTTGTGATAGTTTCAGAATATTGGCCGCTGAAAAACGAAAACCACAGTATGGTTATAGGCAGATGTTAAAATGCAAAACTTCAATGGGCCTTTTAAATTTTCAACTTAATTACTACCTTGATTCATTCCACTTACATCTTAAAAAAATTACAAATTGCAATGATCTCCATTCGGCGCCCAAATTTTCTTCGGAGTCCTGAGAGATGCAGAAAATTTTGGTCGTACCTCCTCACCGCCCTGGCGTCGGCAGCTTTTATAGTGGTCGGTTACTTGATTTATTTTACAACTTCATATAAAATGTTACCCGTAATCTGTGAAGAATACTATCATAATAAAGTCAACGAATTGACAACATATTGTTTACCTCATTCGTTCTACAAAATATGTTAATTTATGGGAATGTAAACAATTCGTCAGTGAAATTAAATTTACAAATTATTGACTTATATAATTTATTAAATAAAGTTACTTAATTACAAATAGCATCTACAACCAAAATTCGTGAGAACTCTTACTGATAATTTTTTTCAAATATCCAATATTATCTGTAAAATCACTGTTTAACGCGTATCCATTAAATATTTACCAAATATCTGAGGTCAAATCAAATCAAATATCATTGAGATATTTGGACGTTTGTGCTATCACATGAGTCGTGTTTTTGAAGTAGGTACTGTTTTTAAATAATGCCGAAGCAGCGCAGTGGCTTCCGTTAAACATTGCATATTGCACGCTCCGTAATTATAGATCTGTTGGAAAGCCATAGATGCCATTATGGAACCATCCGATCGAGTCTACATCAGTTTATGTGAATTTTATAACGTCTTCACCTATTGAGAGTCCCGCCGAATGCAAGGTCACGCTGAAATACTATTTTTCTGCGCTTGAGGCTTCAAATCACTTGATATTCATAGCCAAAATACTGAAGTTTATGGTGAGAACATTAAACATTAGGTCAAATGGTGCGCAAATGGGTTCGGGCCTCTAAAGATGGCCGCACAAACATTCATGATGAGAAATGAAGTGGGAGACCTTCAGTCATTAGCAATAATCCGATGCAAAAAGTGGACTGAAAGGTGGAAGAGAACAGGCGATTCAGGATTTCGTCATTATAGCCCAGCACAAGAAGAGGCATAGAACGACTGTGCTTCTTTGACGATGGCATACGAAAGCTGGTCGATAAAGGACTCAAGATACGACAAATGCCTCAATTGTCATGACAATTATATCGAAAATGATAGTAAAACATGGCCTTTCAAGCTTATAAATTATTTTTGGAATTTTTTTTCTATTTATAATTGAAACTTATTTAAAAACACGCCTGGTATAATACAACCTCAAAAATTTCAGTCCTATTAATTTCCTCACTAATTCTGTAATTAATTAATATTATCCGCAGTCAAGCCTAACTTAGGCGGCTCCTGGGCAGTTTACGGGGCTACCGGTGCTCGACCGCGCAGCGCAGCAGGAAGTGGTCCTGCAAAGTCGTCTTCTTGGTCCCCTCGACGCTGACGATCCTTTCGTACTCAAGGAGATCCGTCAGAAGTAGGTAGACTATGCTTTGTATATGTAGAAAATTGTGAAGCGACCGTAATCAGATCACTTAGTTCAATAATCCGACATTCTTAAAATGTACACCGAATTCTACGTTGTAACTTAATCTTGTATGCCGATTATTCCACTGAAGATTTTTGCCCAGCTTGCATCTTGTTTCAATTCCTTCCTAAAAATTTAGTCTCATTCTCGCCAGCTAGCTTCAGAACCTGCACTACTTTAGTATACTCGTACAGTACGTCTCACATTACTTGGCAAGTCATACATCAACCATTTAATAAAAAATAATGGTTTGGCGCTTGCTTCCAAATTCCCTGCTTTCACACTAAATGTTGGTGAGAACAATGATAAGTAACGAATTCATTGAATTTGCGGTGTCTTGTATTTCTGTCTGGCTTGGGCATCTGAGGGAAAATTGTCGCCATGTCATGAAACAGATAGTCTTGAGGATCTCATGCCTGAAGCTTTTGTAATGAAGTAGTCACACGTCATCGCAGTCACACGTAACAAAATTTCCCATATGCATTTACTAAAATTTACCACAGAGCTGGCAATGGTAGGCCTGTTGTTAGGCCTCTTCCGAAATATTTTCCATCCATCCAGTGAAAACTACACCCATTTTCACAAGGGTGACCGGAATGGGCTGAAAAAGAAAAAGAAATATTCATGAAGGTGGATTTAAAATAATTCTTTTCACGGCTGAATGCGATAATACTCTATATGGACTGTAGGTTAAGTTTCAAACACTGCTACCATACACCCTCATGAAGGCCCCCAAACGATTTAGAGATGTGGTCAGGTATATTGCTGTCTCTTATACACATCTAGATGTGTATAAGAGACAGGAACTATACAATAAAAAACGCAAATTATTTATTTAGTCATCACTTGATCAGTGAACCCGTGATAATTTTGGTGATGGCAAAGTGTACAATAGATGATGGAAGATTCATTGAGCCAAAAGTAACACAATAATGTTTGCGATTACACGTTTGGCACTAAAGTCATGGTCGTCTATTTTATTTGTATAACAACAGACCTAGCCCAGTAAACATCACAATTTAGCATGAAGAATAAATCAGGGCATCAAAATAATATCGAAATCTACGGGCTATTCTCTCATTTGTGCGCGCGCTGCTTCCTCGTCTACACATGAGTAAGTGTTGTTGTTGTTGTTGTACAATATGTTGTTGTATCCAATAAACGCACCCGGTAAGAACTATACGAGTTTGCCCATTTCCGCCTATTTAAATTACTGCGAATAAGCTCCAGCCAATCGCCGAAATCCGAAGGCCATCAATAAATACCAATTAATTTGCAAGGGTTATTGTGAGAGCCACGATTTACAAGCTGCCTGATCCATATCGACTCGCCCTATGNAGTTACCCAAGAAAAGTTGACCAGTATATTGCGCAAATTATGCAGCTCGGCAGGCGACTGCAGAAAGCTTGTTGCCGAAATTACGCAGAGCTCGAACTATACAATAAAAAACGCAAATTATTTATTTAGTCATCACTTGATCAGTGAACCCGTGATAATTTTGGTGATGGCAAAGTGTACAATAGATGATGGAAGATTCATTGAGCCAAAAGTAACACAATAATGTTTGCGATTACACGTTTGGCACTAAAGTCATGGTCGTCTATTTTATTTGTATAACAACAGACCTAGCCCAGTAAACATCACAATTTAGCATGAAGAATAAATCAGGGCATCAAAATAATATCGAAATCTACGGGCTATTCTCTCATTTGTGCGCGCGCTGCTTCCTCGTCTACACATGAGTAAGTGTTGTTGTTGTTGTTGTACAATATGTTGTTGTATCCAATAAACGCACCCGGTAAGAACTATACGAGTTTGCCCATTTCCGCCTATTTAAATTACTGCGAATAAGCTCCAGCCAATCGCCGAAATCCGAAGGCCATCAATAAATACCAATTAATTTGCAAGGGTTATTGTGAGAGCCACGATTTACAAGCTGCCTGATCCATATCGACTCGCCCTATGCCATGCCTAGTAGGCGGTTGGCTAGCTTTGTATTTGAATCAGGATAGCCGAAGCCAATAACAATAAAATACTAATGATATCTTTGGATAACTTAATGATGTCTTTTATAATAAACATTCACAATGTCAATGAGTGAGCGTCGCAATCGGTGATAGCACTGCTTGACTATTTTTATTAACATCTTCATAAGCTCTGCATTTTCCGTGTGTTCTTATCAAGATGAGGGAATCCATATCGGCCAAGTATCTGAACAGCTTGTAAGATCATAGCCCATGGCATTAAAATATTTCCATGATCAGAAGAAATCTGTAATTAGTTGTTTAGATAGTCAAACTTTTTGTTTGACAATTTTTATAGAATAGAGCCCTGTTCTAAGTGTCGTGAAGTTTCTAGGGTAGTCTTCATAGGTAAATATTATTCCGTACCGTAGTGGATGCCATTAGTTACTTTGATCGAAAAGTATTGACTTTCAGCAGAACTGGCTCGACTCTTACAATGTTAACTGTTATTCTCATTCTCTGTAAGTATCCAGCAATTTACCGCTTTACGTGTGACATTTCATGTATGAATATCCTTCTTTGTATTTTCTATAGAAGTGTTATCATGTTTCAGAATATTGCGTTCTTGCAGACTAAAGCTCTTAATGAGTCGCTTCGAGTTTAACTTACAACACTAAGTAGCTCATTGAAATCATCGCAATCCAGCTCATCGACAAGGAAAAGACGAGCTTCACAGCACTCGCCCGCGGGACGACTGAAGAAAGTCAAGGAGTAATGTTGTGGAAGGTTAACGTTAGTCCTTCAAAGCAGATTGATCGAGGCAACAACCATGATTTATTTTTGAGAGCTATTTGTATATGAGTTGGGTTAATTTTAACCTATTTTTTACCACGTGACTGTATGATTGATGTAAGGACAGTGCGTTAAGTTGGATGTTTATGGACGAGTGTAATTATATATTGTTTCGTTGTCCTAAAATCAGGACATTCTTTAAAATTTTCTTTGAACATTGCTTTTTTGAAGCGATTTGATTATTAGATTTTACCTAAATAATTCTCGCATCGTCAATCAACGTTTGCCCACATTTAGCTGTAGCAAGCCCTAGCACAAGTGCCACCATGCATAATTCTAATTGGCTATCCCCACCCAGACTGACCATCGTTATACATATTTAAAAACGGTTTTCGAATGGATCATTCATTATCAGACCAGCCAAACAACCAGATATGTGATAAATATTTACATAAAGCAGAATATACTGTCACTTACATTTGCTCTGAATCACTGAATGTTGTTCACAGTTACAGTGCGGGAACAGCGCCGTTGCTTTGCAATAATGTGCTACATCGAATTTGTTATGCATCAAGAGTTACAATTGTCGTGTAAAGAATGCTAATTTCTCTGATTTCTTTTTTGTATCATCCATTACAGAATTATTATTTTAGATCACATTACTTCCTCAAATGCATTATTGGAGTTTATATCATTGTATTAATTCAATGTCCCTTCCAAGTAGAACTCTAGGTACGTTTGAGAGCATACAAAGACAGTGGATTAGATTTTTTTCAACAATTTCAGACAATTATTGATTGACTCTGTCGAAAATGCACACGAGCTCCTATTCTGATTGAGATATAACTATCTATGATATTTTTTCTTCCGCTAGTTAGAAGAGTTAGAAAATAAAAAAATAAAAATAAAGAAATAGACAATTTCAAGATGCTTGTCGGAATGGCTTGCCCACTAAATATCCCATGTAGTCTATTTGAGGGACTTGATTGATGGCCAATGTCTTTCAGAGATGAAATATTTGGAATTCAAATTCCAAATATTTCGAATTCCAAATTTGGAATTATTTCCAAATTTGGAATTCAATTTCCACGAAATTCAATTGATCACGAATTCAAAGAGAAGAGGCTATATAGGAGCTTGACCACTTGGATCCCACTCTGAGTCTCCTTTAAGTCAATTGTGCACACATTACTTGTTTTCTTCCTAAAATCTATCACTTCAGTTAACTGCACAACACTCGAATGAAAGATGAGATTTTAGCGACTTATCACCTCTGCATGTGCAAAGTTAATTTGACGGATTGGCGACGACCGAGTTATATAAACTTACATTCGTTCCACTAAACTCACTTAGTAGTCAACACTAAATGCCACTATGGCCTTTAGGACTAGTTTATTGTATGTTCTTCATATGTTTAAAATATATGCAACTATAAATCTTATTTAAAATATTCTCGAAACGAACAATAAACTGCTAAATTCGTCAAAATCCAAAAATTAATGAGGCGATTAGGTCAGGCCATCGCTAGCATGATACAAATATGAAGAACAAGCTCGACCTTGCTGAATTTGAAAGTCTTTAGCGGAAGTCAAATAAAATAAACGTGATGAAATAAAATCGAATAAGCGTCGGCAGGTTTGAAAATTGAATGCAGGTTCACAAGACCTGCAAAAGGATACCTGCTGGTGAAATGCAAGTCTATTGCGCTGAATATCATTTTTATTATAAATGTCATTTTGGTGACCTGCTGATCGACTCTCTTAAAATGATAGTTGTGACGTCACACGTCATACTATGGTGACGTCACAGGTCATGCTATGGTGACGTCACAGGTCATGTTATGGTGACGTCACAGGTCATGCTATGGTGACGTCACAGGTCATACTATGGTGACGTCACAGGTCATCCTATGTTCTGTTCATTGTCAGTTAGGCATGAATTGACGCATAATAATAGAAAAATGCGGAGTTACGATGATCGCACAACTTACAATGAACGTGAATTTAACTTTCAAAGTTAAATTCACTTTCCTAAATTCCCTCCCTTGGTTAAGGATTTTATAGTCTTTTAATGCTTGGATATTTATATTCATTTTTCAGGCGCGGTATGCATGCAATTACCAATAGTTTTGCCCAAATTTCCACAATATAAATTTTATATATGAACATAAATTTGTGCACTTCACAATTCCAAGCCTTAGTTTCTGATGTTCTTAGTTTCTAGTTCTTAGTACGTGAATTTTTGATTATGTGATTATGAGTCGCGGCAAATATTATGATATGCATCAAGTTTAAAAAAGCTGGTTCAGCTTTTAATAAATGATTCTAACGATTCGTGACAAATCCCTAAAATGCATTCGATCATTTAAGTCAGTGGTTCCCAAACTTTTTCAGGCTGGCGCCCCCTTTGGCTCCCTAGTGAATTTCTAGCGCCCCCCACAGACACATATAAAATAACGCGCCTCTTACTATAAAATTTAGTTCGCTGCAATTTTCAAAGATAAAGGTTAAACACAAAATGTGTATTTCACAAATAGGACCCTTTTAGTGAATCAATGTATTTTTCAGCTGTTTTAACCATTTCAGCACTAGAAACCTATAGGACGTTTCGGGCAAATTACGGCCGGACTCGTAGCCGGTCTCACGACCAATCTCCAAAATTCAGTTATCAAGGAATATCACCCAAACTAATGAACGCAGCTCAATAAAACTTTGAACATGTATTTATCAAAACTTAACGGTGACGTTTAGCTTGCGAAAAGTTTTTAAATATCACCGTCATTCGTGAGTTATATTGCGATACAGGCCGAAATTCGCAGTAATCAAAGAATTTCTTCCAAACTACCGAACAGATTTAAACGAAATTTTGAATATACATTCCTAACTACCAAATGGTGTTTTTTAGATTGAAAAAATTTTTATTTTACCGTCATCCTTGATTTTACACGTCCTTATTCGCTTTCGTTCGCAAGTTATACTGATATAGGAGAAACGATCGGCTTTTCTACTGGCTGGTTTAACCAAGCGCCGTTTACGTATAGCCGTATAACTCACAAACGAGGGCAAAACGAAAAAATTGCAACGAGCTAAACATCACCGATGCTGAGGTTAGGTATTAAAATACTAAATTTCGTTCAAATCTGTTCAGTAGTTTGCAAGAAATTTCTTGATTACTGCGAATTTAAGCACGTATTGCTGTTTAAATCACGAATGAAACTCGCGAACGAAGGCACAATCGAAAAAAATTTTACGAGCTAAACATCACCGTTCGGTAGTTAGGACTGCAAATTCAAAATTTCGTCCGAATCTGTTCACTAATTTGGATGAAATTCCTTGATCACTGTCAATTCGGCCCGTACGTATTGCCATATAAGTATGGCAAAAACAATTGAAGGCAAAATTCAAAAAATTTTCACGAGCTTTACATTACCGTTGGATCCTAATGAATACGTGTACCAAGTTTCATCCAGATAAGTTTATTAGTTTGAGAGGTATTCCTTGATCATTGAATAATGAAATTGGCCGTGAGACCGGCCGCGAGTCCGGCCGTTAATTCACAATAGCACAATCAGCCGTTCTGGCCGAGCGCAATAGTGCATTTTTTTCACAAATGAGTAAATGCGCTAAAAACAGATCTGGGTGAAAAAACCATCGCTGGGAGTTATGATGCTCTGCACGTGTTGTGTACAGATCGTCAAACAAACGTTCGAGCTTCTGACTTCAACTTCCGACTGCCGCCCCCCTATCGCCCCCCAAACGCCCTCTTCTTCTTTACCGCCCCCCAAAATCTTTCCATCGCCCCTAGGGGGGCGATATCGCCCACGTTGGGAACCACTGATTTAAGTTTTCTGTGACATGCATTTCATGAATAAATTCTTACTTAAAGCCAGCAACGAGTTTGTTCCACGTGTTGTAGTGCCCCCGGTTACAACGTACAGTAGTTCTAGGGGTTACAACAGTAGTTCTAGAACTGTTCAGTTATACGGAAATGCTATACTAACGTGGTGGCAAGCAGCGCGCACATACATATGAACTCAACAGGATGTGTGAGACAAATTTGATTATTATAGGTTCCTGCCACGTAGGCATTTTATTTCTCAATTTTCCTTCTGATACTGCAATTTTTTGCTACAGCACCTGTCATAAGCGGATGCTGCCCGCAAATGCCACTCGTGCGCTTGTCAAGTACAGTGTCGGGCGTTCTGATGCTCCTGATCTTGGAAGTGTATACCTAGCTTCAAGTTTCATTCTTATCTGAAAATAAAATTTTACACATATTTTGTAATAATAACCAATGTTACGAGCAGAAAAAATCTAATAAAGCAAATTTGATATTAATGTGCATTTCTAATAGTTAATGAGAAAATCTTATTTGCTTTAATAAGTGTTAAATGTCGTTCATTATTCAGTGGCTCATTCGACGAGTATACCAACAACGTTATTCAAAGGAAATATCCATAACATTTCCACTATTTGCTACAAATAAAATGAAGTTTACAATAAATAATTTTGCTGTGAAATCTGACAGAATACCAGTTCCAGCTGATTGATTACTAAACTTGATTAAGAATGGCGAAAATAATACCACCTCCGCATTCATTTACAATTAAAATAATGTTGTGATAGTTTTAGAATATGAACCGGTGAAAAAATAAAAACCACATTATGGTTATAGGCAGATGTTAAAATGTAAAACTTTAAAGACCTTTTTTAAATTTTAACTTAATTACAACCTTATTGCCACTTACATCTTATAAAAATTTACAAATTGTAATGATCTCCATTCGGCGCCCAAATTTTTTTCGGAAACCTGAGAGATGCAGAAAATTTTGGTCGTACCTCCTCACCGCCCTGGCGTCGGCAGCTTTTATTGTGGTCGGTTACTTGATTTATTTTACAACTTCGTATAAAATGTTACCCGTAATCTGTGAAGAATACTTTATATTAAAGTCAACGAATTGACAACATATAATTTACCTCTTTCGTTCTACAAAATATGTTAATTTATGCGAATGTACACAATTCGTCAGTGAAATTAAATTTACAAATTATTGACTTATATCATTTGTTAAAAGTAGTGACTTAATTAACAATAGCATCTACAACCAAAATTCGTGAGAACTCTTACTGATAATTTTTTTCAAATATCCAATATTATCTGTAAAATCACTGTTTAACGCGTATCAGTTAAATATTTACCAAATATATGAGGTTTCACTCAAACATCATTGAGATATTTGGACGTTTGTGCTATCACCCGAGTCGTGGTTTTGAAGTAAGTACTATTTTTAAATAACGCCGAAGCAGAGCAGTGGCTGCCGTTAAACATTGCACATGGCACGCTCCGTAATTATAGATCTGTTGGAAAGCCATAGATGCCATTATGGAACCATCCGATCGAGTCTACATCAGTTGATGTGATTTTAAAATGTCTTCACCTATTTAGAACCCCGCCGAATGCAAAGTCATGCTGAAATACTATTTTTCTGCGCTTGAGACTACAAATCAGTTGATATTCATAGCCAAATTACTGAAATTAATGGTGAGAACATTAAACAATAGGTCAAATGGTGCGCAAATGGGTTCGGGCCTCTAAAGATGGCCGCACAAACATTCACGATGAGAAATTAAGTGGGAGACCCTCTGTCATTAGCAATAATCCGATGCAAAAAGTGGACTGAAAGGTGGAAGAGAACAGGCGATTCACGATTTCGTCCTTAGCCCTGCAATAGAAGAGGCATCGGACGACTGTGCTTCTTTGACGATGACATACGAAAGCTGGTCGATAAAGGACTCAGAATACGATAAGATAAATGCCTCAATTGTCATGACAATTATATAGAAAATTAGAGTAAAACATGGCCTTTCAAGCTAGTAAATTATTTTCGGACATTTTTTTTTCAATTTATAATTGAAACTTATTTAAAAACACGCCTGGTATAATACAACCTCAAAAATTTCATTCCTACTAATTCACTCACTAATTCTGTAATTAATTAATATTATATATCCGCAGTCAAGCTTAACTTAGGCGGCTCCTGGGCAGTTTGCGGGGCTACCGGTGCTCGACAGCGCAGCGCAGCAGGAAGTGGTCCTGCAAAATCGTCTTCTTGGTCCCCTCGACGCTGACGATCCTTTCGTACTCAAGGAGATCCGTCAGAAGTAGGTAGACTATACTTGGTAGATGTATAAAACTGTGAAGCGACCGTACTCAGATCACTTAGTTCAATAATCCGACATTCTTAAAATGTACACCGAATTCTACGTTGTAACTTAATCTTGTATGCCGATTATTCCACTGAAGATACCGAAATATTTTCCATCCATCCAGTGAAAACTACACCCATTTTCACAAGGGTGACCGGAATGGGCTGAAAAAGAAAAAGAAATATTCATGAAGGTGGATTTAAAATAATTCTTTTCACGGCTGAATGCGATAATACTCTATATGAACTGTAGGTTAAGTTTCAAACACTGCTACCATACACCCTCATGAAGGCCCCCAAACGATTTAGAGATGTGGTCAGGTATATTGGAGTGGCATCGTTGGAGAAGAAAACATTGAAAGCAAACGTTCCATGAATGTTTGATTCAGTGTGACATAATATAAAAGAAACGAGTCGCCGACATCCAGTGTAAAGAGAGCCTGCTAAGAAGAAACATAATTTTTTTAGATGAATGATCGTGTCTTGTTTAATAATGAGGAATCTGTGCAGAATTTAATTTTTCCATCAATAATTATAATTAAATGCAATTTTTTTGTAGCTGAATCATGAAACAGGTTAAGTATTTCGTATTTATCCGTCTTACTTAGTGCTGATAGATTTATTTTCTTATTCTTGGATAAATTTAAAACTATTTCTAGAAATCACTTGTTTACCCAGCCAGATGAAGTTCAACATTATATTTGATGTGTTGGTTAGTCAAGCTCCACCTCGCATTACAGGTACCTCTTCGATGCTCCTGGCCCTTCCTTGATATCAAATGACATCATCATAGAAATGACTACCGGATACGAGATGAAGAGTTTTTCTTTCCAATTTTACGATAGGGTTGTTAATGAATTGTTCATAAGCAATAACATTACGGGGGAATATTTTATTGAGGCGGGAGCCTTGGACGGCGTGTACGCCTCCAACACACTGAAGCTGGAGTTCTTGCAGCAGTGGACGGGCTTGCTCGTAGAGCCCGACCCCGACATGTTCGAGCTCCTCTTGAACACCAAACGCAACAGCCAGGCGATCAGGGCGTGCATTTCACCACATTCTTACCCCTACAAGGTAATCCAATTATTCTATAATTTAAATACTATGCTTTCCTTCAGCTGCTTAGCAAATAACTTACCTGCAAACTAACGCATCTTATCAGGTAAGAAATTGTAACCTCTCGTTTCAGTCGTTAGCTTGACCCACTTGTGTTGTTAGGTATCATTTCTATGATCAACGGAAACGATTATTGAGAGAATTTCAGGGATAAACATTTTCACTCAAGCAAAAATACAAGCGTGCACCTACTCTATTTCCATTTACTTTGGTTGTTTGATAAAAGACTGTTTTATCAGCAAGGGATAAACCACGCGGATAAAAGCATTTCAACAAATTTAAACGAAAACTAACTTTAATTGTCAGTATCATTATTGTCCCAGAAAAAAACAATATTCAGAGTGTATTCGTTTCCAAGTGTCCATAAGTCCTGACTGTAGGGTTCGAAAAATTGTAATAATCAAGCTTTCAACAATATTTTGCCCGGCCTATGTCACCTTTCCAACTTTTTCGGAAATTTATCATCTGGTGGTTTCAGGCATTGCTGCGAACACTCTCACCTGAAAAATCTCCTCATGATTCTGCTATTTCATACAAAAGCATGACTTCGCTAGTCTTTGAAGAATCCGATGACCGAACTTTCAATGGCTTCCCAACCTATCGAGAAGTTATTTGTTTCCCGATAAGGAGCATCTTGTTGGCTGCCCAAGTGTCGCACGTCACACTCTTCTCCCTGGATATTGAAGGTTGGAAAATTATATATTTTATTAATTATCAACGGTTTATAGAGTTCGATCATTCACCTTAGTTTTCCAATGTACGTGACTAGTTCTGCCATTGTTCAGTGGACACATGATGTTGGGGTGGGTTGTTATTCATGAATATTAAAGATTTATCGCTAAAATATCGTGCATGCCACTGTATTTTTATGCTTTGAACCAAGATTTTACATTCTTTCTAACACTTTCCAAGCAACGATACATGCAGGCTATCGAACTACGAGGCCCATATCGAAATTCTATCATGAGGAAATCAGTTTCTTTTTCTCTATTTTTTCATTATGATAAATTTTCGGTACAGGTAGTTGGAATTTTGGTGATTGCATTGGTCTATTTCTGAGCAGACGCTGAATGGAAAATACTTGAAACTTTTCCCTTCGAGTCTGTGAAGGTGGACGTGTGGTTTGTCGAGCACAGGACGCGTGATGACGTCACAGGAGCGCTCACTACGGCCTACGACCCTGAATTTGTCAAATGGCAAGACACGCAAAATATCCTGTGTATATAGTTGTGTTAAACGTCATCGCTTTAATGACGTTTAACACATTGTTTGCTCACATTGTTAAACATCAAAGTCTGCAATGAACGGAAACTTGTGTCCAATATCCGATACTAACAGGCTCTGGTCAACAACCGCATGTTAAGCTGCTCAGACTTTATTGATATATATTTAATTAATCAGATGGTAAGTCAATTGAGGCCGCAAGTAGAACGTTATTGTTTCAAGATTAAATTTCACAACAATCGGAAACTTGGACTTATTATCCAGAATGGTATATATCTGTGATGATGCAGGCTAATGATCCGATTGCCAATTTAAAAAATGGTCGGAATAATGTTTCACCGCACAGAGCGCCGGTCACGTCTAACCAATTACGAGTCGTGTCTTAATTTTTCGGTTCAGTGTATATATATTTTATTTATTTGTGCAAGTCGAAATGATTTAATAGGAGTAAATTGACACCATTCGCCGGTACAGTCGGCTTCGCCAAAATTAATGTTGGAATCATGATCCAAAATTTGTTTAAAATATTTGATTTGTTATTCGCAGAAACTAAGCTAAAAAAATCGATGTTTTAGAGTGCCGGAATGAAAGCATAGATAACAAGCACGACCAGAAATAAAAGTGAAAGATGTTGAATAAAATATAAGAGAATTTGCGCCCTTAGTTCTGATCACAGAATGCTACATACGTTATGTATGGTCGAACTCAACTTACTGCCGACTGAGCAAAGGCAGGAGACTTCATAGAAATACCTTTAGTAACAACAACTTCTAATGGGCTACAGCCATAGGCTTCATGTTCAGTTTCGAGATTTAAAAACACATTTGCCACTCATGCGCTTTCAGTACATTTTAGAGTTTTGATGTCAAATGGCGTATTTTACAGATGGTACATTGTAAATATTTTTAGCGAACCTTTTGTTAGCTTAGTTTTAATAGTCTATTTTTTATGCGCTCCTATGATTTACTTGTTCATCCGACCTTTAGAGTGTGTAGATAGCCGACAACGTATCAATAGTTTCATTTTAGCTCAGTTCGTAGCCCGCGTCAAAACTGCACACAATATTTCGGTGCGTTGATTTATGTCTTCATATAAGTTGTTTATTGTTCTGATTATTATTTGTTATATTTGAATATTATAGGCATACAATGAAGTTTATAGAGCTAATATATTTGTTTGTTCTTACAGATACAACTTTTTAATACAATAAACGGGATATTTGTTGTTGCAACCGTGGTTATCCTAAAAAACGCGGACTTACGTCAAACCAAAACCCAACAAAACGAACAGCGTTTTACAGTACATTATGCAGAGCTAATAAGCGGAGTTCTTGTAAGCGAAGTTTGCTATCTTCATAGGGAGTAGCAACTAAACTTTATGTTGTAAATATAATGCTTTTTGTTGCAAGCAGCTGCATGTACAAAACACGTACTATACCATTTGATAATGATATAAATACGGTAAACATCGATTCACTGATCTGTATTTCAAGTCTTGACCAGTTCAATTATCCCTTGGCAGGCAGTAAGACGCCGTTATTTATTAGTTGGAAACCCATTAAGAGTCTTTTTAATTTTGGGCGCAATTTCTTCAATGCTGTTTGCTGCACAATCGTTATTGGCGATCGATGTGCTCACTAATTAAATGCTTTCCACACAAACGCCAATTATTACTGGCCGTGAGCTATCGAGCTTCGGTCTTCCACTAACGATGCTTTTTAGTTAATGCATTTTTTCGAGCTGTACGATAATAACAATTACTTATTTTGTACCTCAAGAACGATCTTACAATGCATTACACACTTTACTACAAGCTCTTCCTAAATATGTTATGGAATGAGAATTTAGCTAAAATTTACACGTTAAAATATTTTTATAATATGAGAATTTATTCTATGATGCGATGAATAATTTTTTTTTCACAGGTTCGCGGCTCGCAACTACAGTCTCTACGACTTCCACCTGAGCAACGTCCCAGACTACGTCTTCATCTACAACAACAGCCGCTTCAGAAATATCAGACCCAAAACTACGCAAGCGTAGATGACTGTTGTTATGGATACATGTCAGAAATTCATGCTAATAAATGAATATTTATACATATATTAAACTTAAGGTAGTTTCGAATCCCATTTGTCCACTTCATTGACATTAAATTCTCACACGCAGTTTTGTTCCATTAAAGTCAACTATAGATGATGAGAGTTTTTAGGATAATTTTAGAATTTTCTCACCATTGTACGTTGGTGAAATATTTATCGTTGGACCATTGTACTAAGCTAAATTAGATTTAATCAAGTTTACATTCCTCGAAAGCCTTTAAAATTTACTCGCATAAACGGAGTTAAAATAAATTCTATCTAAAAAGATGTCTCATGGAACTCTCTTGATAAATGTTTTTAGTGAGAGAAGTTAACAATGTGGATTCATCAAAATTTCGTAAAGAGTTCTTTGAACATATCAAAATATTGTGTGAAAAATCAAAGTAACCAAAACTACACTACAAACAGGATGGTCGTCCCTAATTTTTCATGCCAACTGAAACGCATTTTCATCCGATCTTTACCTAGATGAACGTCCATCAGGAATTTCCCGCGCAGTTTCGCGCATTTATTATCTGAATATTAATGGAAAGAGCAAAGTGCCTATGACCAGATCGTTCATCAGTGTCGAGAAGGCAATAGTCTGCACAAAAACTTGACCAGTAAATTATGAGGTGCGGCATTAGACTGCAACAAACTCCGCCATTACACAAGGTATGCCTTAATACAAGACTTTTCAGTTATTATCTGTTCAATCTATTCAGTGATTTATATACGAGACTTTTCAGTTATTATCTATTCAATCTATTCAGTGATTTATTTCGTGGCTTGTTGTGCTGAAGGTAATTTGGCCAATTCGTCACACACAGTTGATATTCCACTAAAATCATATCATGCATGTGTTTTTTGCGTAATTGAATATTTGCTGGAAAAGACGCTGTCACATGATGAATTTCACGAATGAGGGATATGTGGTGTGCTATTGATGGTTTCCATGTGCACAAATTTAAATTAAATTTAATTTCGACTATCAATTAATCAAAACACAAAGTGTATCTATAATTACCTACTTCCTGCACAATTGAATAAGTTTGATCATTTTATACCAGCTAAACTACACAAAAATTTTCTTAGTTTAGATGACTCCGAGACACTTCAATAGTTTACTTCAACAAATTTTGTCAGCATCGCGATCCCCAAGAAATCCAAGGTAAAAGCAAAATTTCGCCAACGAAGTTGCCAGCAACAGGACCTACGCCATCACTCGTACGTGACCCTGGGAGAAGTCAGACAATCAAGTCCCACTTATAAAGCCTCATCATGTATACATGACCAGGGCAAGGTTCAACCTCAACTTTACGAGCTCACACTTGTCTGCTTATTGAAATATCTGGGGAAAAAAGTACCGGCCTACCGCCGGCCACCAGTCGACCGCCAAATATGTTCCTAAAACTAGAAACTAAGGATTATGGGAGCAGTTAATTCAAAGCTGCCCGCTTCAAAACGACCCGCACTTTACCATACCATGTAAACGCTACATAAAAACGCAAAGCGTGCGCGGATATGGGGATTAAATGGCAGGTACGCGCGAGCTGTTCAAAGATCGGGCGGGAGCAGACTGGGCCCATACACGTACAGTCTACTGCGCACGCAATTGTTATCCATATGCGCATGCTGTTCTGCAGTTCCGATCGCATACATGCGCGTAATAAATTGCAAGGGTAGAAGTACTGAAAAATGATTTCGATGCCACCAACGTATACCGTCAGACTCATTTCCCATCGATTGTCTATTCTTTAGCGAAATTTGGACTTCAGAAATATTTACCTGAGATAATTTGTAGATCTGCAATCGTTTGGAGATATTACTGCTCGGCTGGCCACTGAGCCATGAAACGTAAATTCGAGCTCAAGTTTTACGAGGATCGAACTATGCACGATTCCTTCGAGTTTCACCAGCGAGCAAGTGCCGCATAATAACTGAGTTGAAACTTTGAAGCAGCTTATTCCATTCATATACAAATTATTTTGAATTGAAAATGTTATCATCACTATTTGGGATAAGATTTTCAATTTCTAGTTATGCTAAACGTATCAAGTTCTCCCGATGAATTCAGCAGAGAAACACCATGCAATTGTAAGTCCTGATCTTCCATGTGGTGTGCGTACTTCAAGTCAGCCTTTTTATTTAGCTCGAGTTTTCAGAGATTAAGTCGAGCTAACTGACAGCTGCTGTCTGTCTGTCAGTTTCATATCAAATTAACTGCATGAATTCTTTCCTTCAACATCAAAACCCTAAGCTTGCTGTGGGGGCGTTAAGTTCATATATCAGGTCTGGGTGCTCCACATATGGAATATCTCAGGGCTAAATACAAAATCACTCAGGAAAAAACTGCACAACGAAAATAATGATTGTATATTGAAAAGACACGAATTAATTATTATTCGTGTTCTGATCAAGGAAAGGAATTGCAGCAAAGTAACTCGTTTCCAACTCTTGAAGATTTTTAGATCACAGTGGGCTGTATCTTATTTGTTATTAATGTGTAAATTAACAATCACTTGAACATAAATATTTATTTATGCTATGTGCACTCAGTATCGAACAGATCAACAACGTGAAACCTCTTTCAGAGCGAGTCACCGACATTAAATCCCTTCATTAAATTTCTAATCTTATAAGTTGGTGAACACCTTCCGTCCTTAGAAAATTCATCATTTGAGTCTTCAAAATAAGAAAGAATTTAATTTAAAGGTTAATGAATATGGCTTAATTTTTACTCGAACGTTTAAATCTCTGGTGGCAATGATACATGTAAACCCGTTCACTGGTAACATTAACTCATTGAATCTTAGTTCAGAGACTCCACAATTTCGAGACTTTTTCATCTCCTATTTTTTGAGACTTTAAACTCCGTCATTGTTCTGTTAGAGTTTTGTGTTTTCAGCGAAGGAGTACATCCATATAAAGTATAAGTGCTGGTGCTCGTCAGGAACCTTTACCCTAGAGAGGGAGTAGAAATTTACCCTAGAGAGGGAGTAGAAATTTACCCTAGAGAGGGAGTAGAAATTTACCCTAGAGAGGGAGTAGAGAACAAGGCATGCAAGGCCCTGAGTCATATTCCCGAATTGTTACGATAAAGGTAAGCTAGATACGTATAATCGTCATGTAGGCAAGCTTGACGTCTAGGAGGGTTTATAGATAAATATACGGTAACAGCGTTGTTGATGAAGAGATAGCCTGACAAGCCAGTATCATTTTCAGAATTTGAGCGATGATGATGAATGACAATGTTGCACTTCATCAGATTATCATTAATGCCCCATAAATGTATTATTCGGGTATTGACTAAATTTGTGCCTCAATCAGCGAAAAATTAATCAGCGAAAAACTTGATAGTTTTTTAGAGCGGACCTACGGATCCCGATACACGAAACAATTTTTATCTCTTAAAGAAATTTAGCATCTTTTAGGTGTTTACGGAAAGCACGAGTCGCAGAATTAAACCTGAAAGCTTATCGACGTAATTTAATCGTGCAGAACTAATGGCACTTGAAAACATCTCGCATAACCTAATATGAAGTCAATTGTGGAAACAAAAATATCACCTAGCAATTCTCAAAGAGATAAACTTGCTCATACTATCCCTGAAAATAGTTACAACGGAAGATAACTTTTAAATTAAAGACATAGTTAAAAAAAACGTATGAAGACACGACATAATTAAAGGGTATACATCTTTATGATCTTGATGCTCGGACACAACGGCGTGACGCGGGCAATGTTCATTGGTGCACTTGTCGTATTACTGGCATTCACTTGATCTCCTGAACCTTTAATGTGAATGATAAACATGAGGCCCTCGTCGAGCTTAATTTATCATGCCAGTCGCGATCATTTTCACGTCTGTGGATACTCAACATGTCGAGCCAGCCAACATTTTACGTGAGAAGCCGGCCAAGACATCTGGTCGCTTAATAGGCAAGTTTACGTGTAGCATATGTAGTCACTGAAAGAATTCAACTTAAAACTCAATAAAAGTTGTCCGGGTTAATTCTGAGCGCATAATATATCAGTAAGACTATCTCGTATGAGAATTGGTAGAAAAAGTGAACTGCATTACCATTTGACCTTAACCTTCCTCAATTCTCGTAGCGCTCGACAGACCACAAGCCTTCCTCTCTCAGGTTACCTCACGACATCTCCCATGCTGCTCACCCTGAGACCACACAACAATTACCTGCATGCATTTCCATTGCAAATTACTATGGCAAACGTCCAAAATAACTACGCTTCCGGCGCCAACCTTCGCTTAGGCCAAATACTCAAAAATGTTAGAACGTTTTTAAATTCTACGACGATGAACGAGTTTGACCGTCGCTCTCAGTTCTGCGTGAATGTAGAGGGAAATATTTGATGAGGTGCAGCTTACGAATATTGTTGAATTTATGACTCGTTTATATTTAAGCAATTGTTTCCCATTTACTTTTTACAATAATTGAGTGACCCTGACCCTTCAAGATTATCGTGTGATAATGTTCAGGTAAAAGACACTAATTATATAATATCTTGGCTGTCATTTGCTGTTTGTTAAATTGTAAAGCTTGAATCACTGCCCAAATGAGTATTGCATATGATGTGTATGGTGTCACTAGACAGTCAGAGTTGTGTTTTGCATAACGTAATCATTGAATTAACTACATAAATGCATTGAATTAATAACATATATCCATGTTTATTAAATTAATAACAGCCTGGCCTGTCATGTGTATTTCGTGATATTTCAATTAACAACATGTATGCATTGAATTAATATAAATAACAGCCAGAGCTCTCTCGTGCTGAGAGTCATGTTTGAATTAGCTACATAAATGAATTTAATTAGCAACATTCAGAGCTGTTGCATTACGTGATGCTTGGATGACTACTCTAGAAATTATGTTTTATCATTACTATAACAGTAAGTTATTTTAGACTCCTCGTGACATGAGTAGAAAATTTGAGAATTTTGAGCGTGATGTTCATCTAGCAGGCTAATCTGGTGCATACTCAGGGTAAATAATCTCTGATCCCAAACCCGAATCCCATCGTCCCGAGTGCCGTTATCCTGAATCCCATTAATTCGAAGCGCATCAGTTAAATATCACTATCCTGAATCCCGTCATTCCGAATACAGCTGATAATTTTCAAACAGCTGTACGTCGGTTAAAGAATATCCCACTCAAACCATAATTTTTCAGCAAACTTCGTCACAACTTATGTATTTGAAAGGCGAAGTAACCTTAAATCTTTCATTTCTGATGAAAATGGACACTTACCGATGTCGAAATTGGCGAGGAGGCCGGGCGGATAATTGGAGCATTGAGTTTCGAGTTCGAGACCACAACAAGCTGTGAATGTTCTGCGATGTTAAGAACCGGCGACAGACTTAAGGCTAAGTAAACGCTGAAAATGCTTTCATTAATTATTTATTCTCAAGTAATCGTACATTATCCGGACCCTGACACGATAAGTGGCAGAGCAGTCGCCTTGATCGAGCCCGAGCAGCACCTGTGCTTCTCGGGGCTGTTCCGCTCCCAGAGCCAGGCTTCAAATAACCACCCATAGTGGCAGAGTTATTAATGGATTATCTATAATTTTGGTCATATTCAGTATAATGTTAATATATCAAATAACAATACAACGTTGAAATGTCTTTCAGAAAGTCTCTTTTTCAATACAGGTTAGATTCGGTCCCTATAATGTTTATTTCAATGTTGATATAGGTTTCAATTTCATTAGAGGTCTCAACTGCCTTATCGTTGAATTTTCAATTTATAGCCATCACCTTCACAACTCCAATTAAATTTGTGAAATAGGAATATCTCTGTGTAATAGAGGTACCTTAGTGTACGTAATAGAAGTACCTCTATGTAATAGTAATATCTCTATGCGAAAGTAATGCCTGAATGAAATAGTAATATCTCTGTTTAATCCACATATCTCTGCGTGAAAGTCTTACTACTACCTTACGTGAAGCTGTGGAAAACTGTCAATGTAGGGATGTTTCAAAATATTATCAAGATATTGTTATTTTAATATATTGATAAAGATATTAGGTTTACCCTTTTCAAATTTTAAATAAGAAAACTTCATTTTATTTAGGGCGTTAATGGTGCCTCTCTAGGAGTCACATAAGTATTAATTTAAGATTACTCACATTAATTCTAGTTTAATGTAACCGACAGTCTTCAAACCTCTTCAATTGCATTTCCAATAATATGGGCGAATTTGTAACCAAGTATGATGTCGTTTGCATATAGTTCATTTTGTGAATGTTACTCCTCAAATAATCATTTTCTTTACAGACCATTGAAAGCTAATTTAACCGTTGACCCAATTATTCATTCAATTCATAATTTTGTGATATCTTCCCTCATAATTCATATTCGCGAAATATAACAAAACCACAAGAAAACGGTTGTAGAAAATGTAGTACAATTCGCCTTATATACCATTTTTTAATGTAAATGATTTTCTAAGTACGGGATTACATTTGGTTCCGTCTGACGTTAATTAGAATAACCGATTCGACACTTCAGCGAACTCGCGTGCGAACTCGCCTGCGAGCTCGAACTTCATTTTCAACTCTGGCACTCATAACTCCTTCAATTATATGAAAAAAATACCCTCCGCAGCGTACTGATATTATCTACTTATATTTCAAATTTGAAGAAAATCCGTCCATTATTGACGGAGTTATGCGTGCCACAGTTGAAAATTAAGTTAGGTTTTCCATTCGAGCTCGCAGGCGAGTTCGCACGCGAGTTCGCTGAAGTGTCGGACCGGTATTAGAATATCAATTTAGAAAATTTCTCACGATTGCGTTTAGGCCACATATGTAAATGTCATAATTGAATTTCTTTTATCAGTAAGAAAAATACGTAAATCAATAATTACAAGCAGTGACAAATAAAAGGTTAAAATTAATTCGGAATGCTATGCGGATTAGCTTATTGTGCATTTTCTTATCTATCGGGCTTCCTCAAATGTTATACATTTTCTGTTTTCCAGACCTTACAAGATAACGGTTTTTGTATTGATAAAGCCATTTCAACTCGACCTACTTGCTGATTATCTTACATATGAATAGAAATGCATTTTCCTCTTATTATCTATTAATCCCGTCGATTTGCCAGCCATCTCACAATCAAATGAAAATGTTGAGTGGCGTAGATATCATCATTTCTAATACAGTAACTGCTTGTATAGGATCTTTCTTCCCTCATTTGTATGCGCAAGAGGACTCATCGCATTAATTCTAATGAGTTCATAACCGTTCATCCGCTTTCACGGAGGATGACATCCTCGCCGTACATCATGGTGGCAGAGCACAACCTTGACCGTGGCCATTTATCACATCCGCCACAGCAGCGTTGGGGCAGAGCAGCCGACCTGCGTTGTCCATTTGCTGTCATGCAGGGCGCAAGAGCACTGCTGCCAGAGCAGTCCAGTCCAACTCGAGAGACTTCCAGCTAAAGCTTTTCGATTGATAACGGAAAGCAGTTTTAGTTATCTACCATTAGCTTCTAACCTCTAACTCCAAGTTCTTACTCGAAAAAAGTTTTTAATTAATTAAAAATGTCAGTATTTGTGTGTTTAGTTCATTGTGGGATACACTATAACACTGTGGGATATACTTCTGTATACACCAATCGGTACACTTTACTAATAGATACACAAAACTGAGAAAATGATTCCACCTTGATAAATCGATAAATTCGAACGGCTGTACAATTTGAGCATCTAATGCTAGCTGTGGTTTTTATCTGGCTTTCAGTAGTCACCAGAGCGCTGTGCCACAAGCAAACGTCCAATTGTATGCCCCAACATTCATTTTTGAAGTCGTACAAGCAGTTACCACTAAAATGACTGTAACAAAGTTCGGCGTAACGCGTTTGTTGCCGTGTAACCCAGTAACTAATATGACAATCGAGAAAGGTGTGGAGTTAAATTTTTGCATTGTTAAAATGCTCCAGAAATATTTCATAATTTGGGAGCGACGCTAGCCAAAGAAGAAGGGAAACCCAACACAGATTTAATTGCAAGCATGGTTTGTTTCTCACTTCAACATTTGTACGTAGTCTGATTACCTTTTAGTTTTCCATCGCATTAAAGTAGAATTATCATCAACCGTAAAATTTCTAAGCGATTGCTGAGGAAATGCGTTAACTGGGATAAATCTTAGCTGAAACGAAACACGTGGCGACTGGCGAGAATGGTAATCTGAGAGTTTGAACTCCGTCGACCTTACGTGAAAACCAGATGCTTTCAGAATGAAGCGTTCAATGATGTTGAATATTCTGGTATCACGATCATCTTCAAGCTTCTCGTAAACTTCGTGCGCTATTAGAGGGCAGCCTTGGCCAGCAGTGACGTATCATCCTAGCGATGTCAGCAACGCAAGTGGATGATGTAGTCACGCTTTTCATCCCCATCCCTAAAAAAGTTACCTGAGAGGCCGCGTTTTGATTCTGGAGTGAGAGGCTATTCCAATGCCGCTCACAGCAGAACATTGCCTGCGAATTGCAATTAATGATTTCTGACTCGCATTTTAGCTCCACAGGTACACAAGGGATATACTTGTTTTCTTATATACGTACATCAAGATTATAACAACAAATTTTTAATTTTATACACGTTTTGTTCTATTTCCTATTTTAAACATTAACTATTTTATCACCCGAGATTTCAATAACGTTTCAGACAATTTTTCTTTGGGCTATTCCATGCATGAACTGTGCATTGATTTAATTTACTAGGTCGATGCTGCATGAAAATCCAAAATTCGCGGTAAACTGTATTTCCAGAAATTGAATCATGCGTAGTTACTGCAGGTATTCAAGCGGACAGACTATCCTCGTAAATATTATTGATATTGGCGATATATATATAATAAATATTGATAATATTAATATTAGCGGACAGACTATCCTGGTACTGAGGTGAATTGAGGTACTGATATATCCGAGTGAAACAAAAGCGTTGCGTAACGTCTAAACGAATGAAGAGGGTGGTTTCAGCTTAAGCTTTGAAATGACCTCTACGCCTAACCTCTCTCGATGCAATATGATTTGTACTTGTAAGTGCATAGCGAAGTCGCCCTTTGCAAGCCTGCCTGACCCTCATTCTACGGTTTACTTTGCAAGCTTAAGCTTGTAATCAACATAATAGAATGCCAATTATGAGCTAATTAATTGCCAGAACGCCTGACCCTATAATCAGCGCAGCACAGTTTGCCCTCATTTTATGATTTTAGGCTACTATTGCTATAAGCAACAAATCGAATAACAAATCGCACATTTAACAATAACATGATCTGAGAAATGTATTCATGTTGAATAAAAACTGCAGTTGCTGTTAATGGAACAATATTACATTCACAGTATCACATGCCCTCGAATAAAACCACTTCAGGTTTTCAAATTTAGCAACCAAATACGTGCGCTTAAAAATTTACGAGTTTTGTGGAACCAACTATAGCCTCTATGACCTCGTCTTCACGTGCGCAGCGCTCGGTTGACTTAACTCCCTAGCTTGATCGAGTCGAGGGCGTCTCGACAACAGCAACGAGAAAGAAATATTTACGCAATCAACCGCGAGGTACAAGCAGACGGATAGATCCTTGTACTGATCTACAGATCCAGGTCGCTAGGGTCACTCATCATCGAAGTGAGATCAGCGCTCTGGCTGCGTGCTAATCAGGCGCGAGGTTCTCCGCGTTTTGGCGTCGATTTTCCTCGGCACAGGTGAAGGTGAATTGAGGAGCCCCACTTCTAACCGATGCAAGGGATAGTGGTGCATTTAAAAAACGATGCATAGATCTGATAATGCAACTTGAATCGACATGTCTAATATACTGACTTATTAGGTGAATCTTCCTAGCTAACGTGTTCACGCTAACGAGATTCCATTTGAACAATAAGAGTTTTTGACACTAGGACATGAATATTGATAGACAAAATTACGCGTAATTGAATCGGCGCATTTTTGCCCAAGTTGGCTATTTCAATTATATTTATTAGGAATAATAATAAGTATAATGGATTTCGCATATTGGATTGGCTGTGTTCCTATGTAAAAGGATCCTGTAGAATTACTGAAAAATTTAATTGAAAGTTTCCAAAGCTTTCTTACGTCTGATGTCCAGAGCATTGCCCGTCTCCTTAAACGCTTATGCTTTCTGGAAAATAAACATTGAAATCAAGAGCATTTGAATGAATAAAGCAAGTACAACCGTGGAGAAAGTTTTGCTCAATCTTCGTGGTCGACATCGTCTAAAGTTTTGGTTTGTTGCCTACGCCTAGCGCGCGTGACGCAAGATGCTTTGCAACGGGTATTTGGAGCGTCTGTCCTGGCCGCCCGCTCAGCCCTGCAGTTGAAGTGACTGTAAAATTAAGAAACAAGCAATAGATTTCTCTTATAAAAAGGAGTAGACGTTGGATGGAAATTAAATAAAAACATTAACGCTTACAAACTGGGGACTCAAAAAAATGTAAAGCGTGCTAATTATTGGTCGTTGGGTAGGGCTCGATTTTGTGTAGTATACGCGTTGTGAGATGAAGAAAATATAAAACCTTTCTGAGCTCCAAATGGTGCTGATGGTGCGGGCTAGGCTTGATGATAACATACGTGCATATGTTGCTTAGCATTGATGTCTGAGTTAGTTCTCCTTTGAGGGAGTTATGGCCCTCAGCGAAGGTCTGGGCAACAGCAATTATAGTTGCGCTTGCGCTTTCCTTAAACTTCTTTACCGAGCTACGCCTGCCAGCAATCATAAGGATAAATTTCTCCTTTAATTACAATTTTTACTCAGTGAATTGTTCTCCTTTATGAAGTTATTTCTCCAATAATTTAACCTTGAGTGTCCATTACATGGAAGACTATATATATGCTCGATAATCAGTATAATCTAACTGCCTGCAAATCTCTCAGTTTAATCAATCCCAGAGCACTGTGCACCCACGGCCGTCACACACAGCTACTAAAAATCATTTAAATTAAGTAATAAATTTGAACCAAATTCACTTATTTATAAGCAATCTCTAAAGCATGACCTTACATGTTGTTGAGATAAGTTGTTCCAAAAAATACAGATTTATTATTTTCAAAATCTTCAAATACAATCTTTAATTCACAGTTTTGTACAATAGATGTCTTAAAGTGAGTGAGATTAGAGCGAGCTTAGTAAAACAAGGGCGAGATGAGAGGTAAGGCACACACGCCCACATATCTCCATGAAGTTAGAGCAATCAGCACGTCGTGAGGCAAGATTAGAGCCTTACTTATAACAAACTTTCTGTTCAATTAACTGATTAGGGTGTAAACTCTTGCCCTAACAACCATTTACTGTCTGATTAACTAGCAACTTGGAAGATTGACTTATGCCTTGTCCCTTATTCACCGTCTTGATAAGTGGAATTGACTGAATCCAGGTGGAAATGTTGATGTTTTACAGAAGGCAGGTAAAAAATCATCTAGCATCAAAGCGTTACAGGTTAGGAGTAATGAACTGAAATATCTCATAACAGAGCAAAGCAAGCCAAGACGAGTATGTAGACAAATCAGAACTTCATATATCTCGAGCAAGTTATTAACTAACTTTTTGCTCCTGTTTTAATGTAGTGAAAACTAGCAACAATGTCTGACGACCGTCACTGAATCTAAATTTTTTAAATTAATTCAGCTCGTTGCTGGCTTGAAACACAAATGTATCCTTATGATAAAACCTACAATATGCAAAAAGTTTTTTAGGTGTGCAGCCAGTGGTTGTCCAGTAAACTGTCGGCCATTAGTTGCCTTGTTATGCCACTCATTAATTTGCTTTCAATTGTTATCATTTTAATTGATAATGAATGTTTTAGCTTTGCCACAATATTTGTGTAACTTTCGCTCGATCAAAGAATGAGCAGGCTTGGTATTATTAATTGCTTGCAATATTTGAATCATATCGAAAATTTTATATAATATTATTTTGACTCCTATAGAATGCATGGGTTTGAAGCAGCATTGCATTATCCGCCTTATGTTAACGCAGAAACTGACACTTCGTTTAACATTTGTGCAACTCCCAAAATAATGCCTTTCTAAGCTTGTGGCCTATAAACTTTTCACAAATGATATCATTTATTCCATTACAATGGCAGTGTGTTTTTTTTTTCCAAATGAACAAATTGTCGCTATATATTGAACTATCGAATTCGTTTTTCAAGATGAGTACCTGGTTAACAATGTAGTTTGTACAGTGTTGAGCTCAAATCATTATCAATGGTCCACATTCCCAAATGTTGTCTAACAGACAATAGTGACTGCGTAGCCTGACGATTGGAATCTTTTATTTGCGAGCCTCTCATTTAGAGTGGAATATTTCCATGCTAAGTCGGCGGACAGTCATATATCCAACTCAGTTAATGTAGAGCGACAAAAAAAAACTTACAAGTTATAGCGAGATCCCAGAATTTTCTACCTGAAGATTTCCTCCCTATTTCCATTCATCGCTTACTAGTCTTTGCTAATATACTAATTGAAATTTAAAACTGAGAATAATTTTGCCCTACTTCGTGCTTTAATGGGCCGTAATTGCTTGTGATGTTATCTATGCATGGAGAGAGTCTGGAGCCCGGGTGCTAGTCCTCTTCGTTTGGGGTTGCATGGAAGTTTCAAGTATATGCTGCGCTATTAGCTTCGGTTTCGTGTGAAGAACTCACGCCGCTAATACGAGTAATAATGAAAGAGCTCGGACCTCATACAAGACTGAATGAACTCAGGCCGCATATAACAGGGAAAAAATTCTACCTCATATAATAGTGAAAAAACTCGTAATACATGTTTATATTCTTGTGAAATTTATATTTCGAGTATCAATAAGTACTCGAACCTAATAGACAATTAATTTAATACAACATCGCACAGTAGAGAACCGCAATCCCTAATATACATGAATGGCAGGAACGGCTCGGCGGCCTACGGAACATTTTTATTGACTCGAAAGTAACACAGTGCGTGCAGGGCGCATGTAGCTCTGAAGTAACACAGTGCGTGCAGGGCGCATGTAGCTCTGAAGTAACACAACGCAAATGAAGTGCATGCTCATAATGCACTAAAAGTTCTCACCATTTATCCTCGCCAGTTATCGGAAGTGTGATCAGCGTTAAGTTAGGGAGATTACATCCTCCTTAGAAAACCATAACGGCTTTCAAGGCACTCATCACATATCGTTAAGCGGTCGTCACATTACCATAACGCAGCCGTCACGACGCCAGTTCATTAGCTTGCCACTTCAGTTTTAATTAGCAGACACTCTAAGGGTCGTCCCAAGAATGAGCGTTAATTTTGAACGTCCTTACAAAGCCAGGCTTCGTAGTCAAGGAAGTCGAAAATTCTGCCCGTCTTCACTCATGGGTTATCTAATGAAAAGATTTTCTCCACAATTTTTTTATCGCAATGTATGTACAATCCGAAACTTGTTATATATTTAAAATCTGTCCCTTGTTATGAATACACTATCTATTGATCGCTAAGGATGCGATTTAGCGAATTTAAGATCGCTGTAGAAGATACAGTTATCTCATTCAGCGAAAAATGAACTTTTCGCAGGATTTATTCATGGTGTACAGTAACAATTTATATTTGAGACTCATCCTGTTAAAACCAAATGAACCGCATATTGGAATTAATCAGCCAAATGTGTTCTTCACCTAAACTATTCTCAGCCCTCTGAAATTTTCCCTCATGCAGGTGCCTCGTGAAACCCATAACTTTGCTTGCAGATTTTATTAAACATTTATTGGATGGAAGCCTCGCGTGGCAGGCAAGTTAAGAATCTGAGAATAAATGTTGAAACTGAACCATCCCTGTGCCGCATCGTAGGATGAGAAGAAACACGTCTTTATTTTTGCTGTTCATAAATTGTATGTATGACTAATTTCTTCATTTTGTTCGTCATATTATACAACTACGTAATCATGGGAATATTTCTTCTCATAGGCAGAGATTTATATCTGTTCGTTTTGCTAGACGAGGGGAAGAAGGAGTTGCTGAGAAAAAAATCAATTTAGAACCTAAATTAAGAATTTTATTACTAGAATAAGGAGCTGAAGTCTCTAACATCTCATTTGTCATTTTCACTAGTGAACTTCGTTAAATAAATTGCGAAGATGACTTCCCGTGCCCTGCTAAATCGTCTGTGTGTGACGCTCTTCCTGGATGGCTTCCCGTGTGAGCGCGCTGTCGGAAGGTCACAGGCACTCGAAGGAATTAGTGAGACTTTGTCCAAATAGCGATGTACAAATGAATATATCAATGCTACGTTCAGAAAGCGTCCAACTATTTGGAAATTATGATCGATTAATTTGCATGTGTGACACTGCCTCAGTGGCGAAGCGCTCAGTTTTTACCCCTCACGGCTCACGGCATTTTTATAATTTTTGACAATATAGAAAATCTCGGTTACACAATTAATTCCTTATCAAGTAAGATCAGCTTTTGAGAAAAATAACAGAATCAAACCACTATAGAGGCAATATTTTAAAACGGACGAAGAATAAGTTAAATAAACTAAATGAGAATAACATTGGAGCATTTAATTTTGTAAACAAAATGAGATTCAATGTTCATAAAACTAAGCGAGGACAATACGGTAGTAATTCCCAAATAAAAATTATGGGTGGCGCATCGATGATTATAGGTGGTGATGGTAGATTGTAGGTGGCGTAACCATGGGTGGCCAGTTCTGCCAAAAATCAACAATAAAACACCAATAAATCTTGAGGTAAATATTATAGGTGGCGGTCATTGATGAATCAACGATAATTTATATGGTCTGAATAATCGATGGCGCATTGCAGGCAAATCTCTTGTGCGCCACAGATAACTGTGCATGAAGTAATTTGTCACTGTAATTTATCCAAGGTAGAGAGGTGTTATTGGGTTGCGGGTCATTTGAAACCATGACTTTGTTCTGTTAGCTTGTCTTTTAATGCTTCGATTCAAGTAAATTTAGCGTTAATTCGGTAGGTACGAGTTAAACTGACAGACAGTAGCAGGGTGTTCACAAATTTTTCTAGCCAAAGTGAAGCCACTGAGCATGTATATCAGACTACTCCTGATATAAATTGCCCTAGAAAAATGGTAAATTTTGTTTCAAAAAATAAAGTTTTTCAAAAGATGATGGCGATTACTATCACTTGATATATTGCGAATTCAGGTGATTGTATCACCTCATTGATTGTGAAATTTATTGCAAATGTTGCGATCAACTGAGACTAATTTATTGTATCATTAAGTATAAATTGCCTGGATTAAGTGTGTTTCATAGCATTTATAATATTCTGAAGTTGCCGTCTTTATCCAAACTCTAGTCTACAGCCACGTCGACGTAGTCGACGCCATCTCTACACGTAGTAAAGCCATCTCTAAAGTGCAGCAAGCGAGTCGAGGAAGTAGGTACACCTTGATACATGTTGGGTTGGCGCGCGTTGAGCTTCTTTACTACTAATTTCCCCATTTAATGTTTGGAATATGTGCTTTCCGGGTAATTTGCTGGTCAAAAAAGCATTCTCTTAACGCAGTGGGATACGAGTAAAAATTTGATTTCCTATTTCTTACTTCGGTAGTGAAATTTAATTATTTAGAGGAAATTGGCCTAAATCGTCAGACAATTATTTTGAGTTTAGGTCTACGTTTCTAATAAAGTGGTCTCGGTATCTTTCCTACGCAAAAATTAAAGATTAGGCTAGAGAAGAGTAGTGACACCAAGTGATAAAGGTATTTCACGCCTAACATTTAAGGGGAGCGTCTACCCCAAAAATTATCTCGGCTATTTACAGACGGATCACTTTGAAACTTTGTACACATATGTCAAATCAAAAAATAGACAGCTTTTATTCGTGTCAATTTTTCGAAAAAAATAAAAGAAAACGTGAAATTCTTAGAAAACGGCCAAAAAAGGGGGTACTGTAGAAATCTATCTCCTCCTAGAATTTTCAAGCTACAACATCGAGACGCATATCATTCGATGCGTAAACCTCATAAAAACACTGTATTTGTAGTGCTGGGGCAGCGAATTATCTCCTATCTATTACTGAAAGAACTCCCCCACCCGCCCCCCTTTCATGAAGTGTCGTGAACGTACAAATCAACGTACAGAGATGGTAATGGTACCGTTGGATAGGCCAGAATGTCAGCTTTAAGATGAGACTAAACACGTAACTGCAGCACGAATCAAGTAGACACTATATTTAAAGAGCTCAGCAGTTAATTAGTTCCTATCTAATTACTTAAAGAACTCCCCCACCCGCCCCCCTTTCATGAAATGTCGTGAAATCATTAATCAACGTACAGATATGGCAGTGGTACCGTTGGATAGGGCAGAATGTCAGCTTTAAAATGAGTATAAAAACCGAAAAAGTGAAAATTTTCAATTTTAGGGTAGACGCTCCCCTTAAAAATCATCTAGTGATATAAATTCCTTAATTCACGCAAGAATATTCTTGGCGGAAATACTTCGAATACAGCCGCATTTAAAATTGGTTTAATGTTCACATTATGAAACTTCTATACTTATCAAGCATTTTCCCGTAGCCTTTCCTCTGAGCTGAACCATCGTTCGTTATGGATAAACGGAGTTTCTTTCAACGGCTTTTTACTCGAATATAGCATCTTTAAATAACATTAGCGATGTGACCGTCAAATCATCGCGGTGGTAGCATGAACTTCTGTCATTTGATGGAAATAATACTTGTAATACTTCAATTAAATCTCGTAAATGAATCGATGTCACGTCCTCCTCGATGGCTTAACGTATAGGCTTGGCTTTGCGTGAGAGAGATGGGAGTTCGAAACCTGCAGGCAGTGACTTTTCTTCAAGTCGATTTCTCACGAGGTACGTGTAATATACTTTTATAATTTGTTCCAGCTACATATTTGACATTGTTACTTGTACTATCATGGTGGACTTGCCTCCGTAGAACGTGTAATGTATAGAGAATGTGTAATCGTATATGAAGCAATATCTGTAAATGCCATAACGCATCTGATTTGAAACTAACGGGAAATTATTTCTGACTCCATTTTGAAGGTGTCTCGCTCGTCGACGAGCCACCGGTGCCAATGAGTAGTTATTGATGGAAGAAAAATTTTTCGGGTAGGGTGGTCATCGGCAGGTTATAGGTGGAACATTGGCCGAGCACGCCATCGACGCCGCATCGATGCACCATTGGTGCTCCACCTATAATTTCCACCTATAGTCACCAATAATTTTGATTCGATTTTTTATTTGATTTATTTATTCACACAGGAGCACACGTTACAATGAATTATATAAGAGACGTGAAATAACATAGCAAGGCTTCCATGTGAATGCCTATATAAGCTAAAAAAGCTTCGCAAGCAACATCAAGGTACAAAGTACACAACTCAATTCCAATGTTAACAAGACGACAACGAGAACAAACAAGTAACAAATTTCCAAAATAATCAAACCATTGACAAAAGCCTTGATAATTACTGACAACCGCAAGTCATAATAGAAAAATCAGCATAAAAGAGGCAATATATCAACATTACACTAAGTAAGACAGGGTACAACTGCAATCACCTATCCAAAATGCTTAAAACTTGCATAATAATCGAAATCAAATTAATACTGGTTAAGGATAAAATCACGGAATTTTATTTTTTAAAACTTTTTGGAGCAATCTTGTTTGAATTCATCTGTAAATTCGTTGAAATATTTGACACAATGAAAAACGGTACCACTTTTTTCTATTTCTAAACAAACCGGTGGTAAGTTAAATCGAACGCCTCTAGTGTTGTGGGAATGTTGGGGAACAAGACTGGCGAAAGCAGATTTAAAAGGACGTTCATCATGGTAAAATACTCTATTCATGAATTTTAAAAGTTGAAATCTGAATATATCGTCCAGTATTAAAATTTTCGAATGCCTATATAATTCACTAGTGCATGTCAAAGGAACATTATTATCATCATACCTATCCCTAAGCATAGAACGCAAACGATTTATTAAGTAATGAGAAGACCCTTTTTTTTAATTGAAAGGTACACCATCCTAGATTTCCAAAGTGCTTGATATTTATGATAAGGATAATGCATACACAAGAGATTTTAATGAAGAGAAAGGTAAAACATTTGATAAAGCACGCAAAAGTCCGTGGGCTTTACTCAGCCCCTGACAGACGTGGTTAATGTGTTAATTGAAGGAGATCTTGTTGCCTAGGATTAAACCAATATATCTGAATTCATCGACCCATTGCGAAAATTTTCGCATTGAATGTGATGTCACGTAAAACAGAAACGGGTCTGGGAGTAAAAAGCATCAACTTGGTCTTGTCAGTATGTGCCACTAGCTTGTTTGCTAGAAGCCATCTTGACAGATTCAACGACAGCTCTGATATCTTATCGCACGCTTCGATGTCGGACGCTAATCATCGATGCTCTACACTTAATTTTTATTTGGAGCATCGTTTGCACTCCCTAATTATCGCAAAAACAGGAAACGCCTAGGCTTGTGGCCTGAAGTCTATACACTCGCTTTAGAGCTATTCTGAGTCTGCTTGGCTACCCGGTCGAAATCAGCTGATTGTAAGAAAATTTTTTATACCCGATTTTTAATGGAATGCTAATTTTTTTTAGACCTGTTAGACATATTTGTTGATAAAAATTAGTATAACACTCCTGCCGCGCAAAAAATAAAACAAACAAACACGCCGTATCAGTATAATATCTCCGATGCTACAATTATTCTATTTACTTCTTTTATTATTTGTTATCGCACAACCAAAGCAAAGAAATAGCTCGAGTAGTACAAAGAAATTCATACGCTTATATCAAACATGAGTGGAGTTACGAGGTCTAAACTTGGTGAAGAAAAGCTTAACAATTAGAGGAGCTAGTCTCTATGTTCACAAATGTGAGTAGTCCGTTCAAAAACTCAAAATCCCCTCTGGTAACACGTGAGCTTAGTTAGTTTTGGTGCACCACCCTCGACGGCTATCATGCGCCGCCCACAAGCGACACCGAGAAACGAACCGAACTTTCTGATGCCTGATGCACACATCTGCTTGCATCTCGGTGCCGCTACCACGTAGCTAAAGTGGCTACAACATTGCCAGTCGCTGTACACGTCCTCACTGCAGTGCACACACATACCATGTAGGAATGGAACATCGTAGGTCAACCATACGAGGCCCTGATCCCGTTTTGATGGCGATGCCTCCGCAGTCCGACCCATCATTGGGTTCACCAGGTCCCCAAACTTCCGTGCCAGGCAAGCCGGACATGACTTGGCCTGTACGCCAAGTCCACACGCGGTTGTAGCGATGAACCCCCAAGTAGTAGAGAGCATCAGCCTTGCCAGCTGTCATTAAATTAACGAGAGGTATTGTTAGTTCGAACGAGTTTCCATAGCTGAACGCGTAAGAAGCTAGAAATATCAGTTACAAATGCAGTGACGAAAAAAGAAGCAGAAGTCTACTGAAATATATAAGAATTGTTTTATATGCAATAACAGGTTTAGTGTAGAAACTGCAATCCAAAAAATTCAGTAATCATATTATAATACTATTAATAATTCAATAATAACATACATGGAATGAAAGACTTTAGTTCGACATAGTTAGCAAGCTTGAAGAAGTTGTCAGCGTAGAGGGAGACGAGCTGGGAGCCTCCAGGGCAGGAGGTCTGGGCGACGGCGTACTTCACTTCGGTCTCCACCACAAACACACAACCAACGTCCGCAAGCCAGTCGAAGGGGCTCGGACAGGGTGGGGCTGTGGGACGTTTTAGATAGTTTAAGTTCCATCAGGTGGCTACGGATCGATGTTCATCTGTTATTCGCGTCGGTAGATTATAGGCTAACATATTTTCGAGCCTCCTCATTCTACATAAAAGTTTGTAATTTGATAATGTTACCGTTGAAACACAGGCGAATTGTTGGTTTGGTTATGTACGATCAACGATGATTATCAAGTTTGACTGGCACGAAGATATAATCATAAAAATGATACAAGTGAGAACAAAGATTGATCCAACGGCTCACCTATTCCCGACCAACATGCTTAAATTACTTAGCATTGGTATGCATTACAAAAGTAAAGTAGTTTAAAACGAAATGAGGAAAAGTTCTCAAATTATTATTTTTTAATATAATTTCTACAGCCGAAAAATTATTTTCTACTACCGTTCAAAATAGCTACTTGCCGACGACTGGTCTAAAATAGAATGCGCAATTCCTCAAAGAATTTTAAATTTATTTTTCAAAAATTAATTAACATATCTCTCAATATGATTGCGAGATTGGCACCTAACTCATTGAATATTTTTTGCGAATGACATTTTGTTGTTAAGAAGTGAACGTTATTATATAGAGATATTATTGTTATAGATTCCAAAGACCAGGAAACATTTTCTAGGAGCCCCTATATCAAAAAGGGCATAAGTAAAGCAGGGGCAGATTTCTTGTCCGTGATTGGTGGGTTGACTTGAAAATCCGGCAGTAATTGGCTAACTCAATTAAGAACTCTTAACTATTTATGATAGTACGGCTTTAGGTGCAGTGTCTGTCGTTTCATTGCAGACACAAAAAGTCGTTGGCTTGGAGATTCGCCGTCCGAGCGCTGGTCACAAGGCGAGAGAACTCATCATCGATTTGTCGTCATAGAGACGACGCACAACAGAAGAGTTCACCTCGATATCACGCAATGTATTTAAAAATACACTGAACGATTCGAGTCGTTATTTTTTGTAATAAATTAAGCAGGAATGTTGTTTGTTCACTGTTGGGTTGAATATTCTTTTTAAATTAAATAAATTTGTTCGTTTTTTAGTGTGAAGCCTATTTGATTATTCGCTAAGAAACTATTTTTTTACTTGGATGCTATGTACTGCGACGTAAAGAAATAGTAAGCGTCTATAAAGGGTTTTGTGAGCGTCCAAGAGCTTGTCGCCGGATACACCTACCAGGTCGTCGCTGACGATTAAAGCGAGTGCAAAATGCCATCACCAACATTTAGAATAGTCATTGGTGTTTGCAGCTTAAAGGTTCCCGCGCATAATAATGGGCAACAAATAGCCGTTGGTCGATCGCTGATTGTGCCGAACCGTTTTCCATTTATTGAGCTCGTAGATGCTCAATAGACTGCGTTCAAAATGCTAACAAATAAAATGTATAAAAAAATGTTAAAGACCACGTTTTTCATGTGGACTAAAAAGTAGAAAATAATTTTTCGGCAGCTACTGACCTCTCTTTGCTTTCATTCTCTTGGTATTTTGTATTTCAGTTAAAATATTTTACAACATCTAAAACGAAAAACGTGGGGCGCATATGTATTTAATTGTTTGGTGATTACTTGATATGATGAATATGATGGTTCATTGAACATTTGATAAGTGTATTGCTGATATATCTGATTTGAGCAAATTTTGTTATTTACTGTTGGTATATTGATTTATCATGTTTCATCCAATATAGACAGTTTGAAATGTGTATAAGTAATTCAAACAAGTAAAGATATGAATCATGAATAACGCAGGTCAGGGTATGTGAAAATTTTAAAAGAATCAAATTTTGAGAATTTTAAATGAACGCGTGGACTATATCTAATCAATTTAAGAGGCATATTAAGACATTTGAAAAGAAAATGCATTAAGTATCTAAATAGTTCACCATTAAATAGCTCACTATCAAATCAAAGGTATATGGAGTAACGAATAGTGATAGAGAAATTCGAAATAGTGGTTGAATTCAAAATTGAAATTAAGGCATGCCTAAATGAAGATGCGTCCCACGTTTTTCGTTTTAGATGTTGTAAAATATTTTAACTGAAATACAAAAGACCAAGAGAATGAAAGCTAACAGAGATCAGTAGCTGCCGAAAAATTATTTTCTACTTTTTTGTCCACATGAAAAACGTGGTCTTTAAAATTTTTTTATACATTTTATTTTCTACTTTTTAATTTTATGTTCGAGAATTAACCGCGTTTGTTAGTTCTGAAAATCGCCGCTTTAGAGGGAATGGCGCTGCAATCGATTAAAAGAAAACAAATTTCCACTTCGAAAATTAATTTGTTTATAATAGTGATAAATACGCCTCGAAACGTGCAACAAATTATTGATTATTGTATTGTCATCGGGAGCTGAGCTTCCCTAAAAGTTTCAGAGCGCTAGCTAGCGGGAAAGTTGGTGAAATATCGATTGCAAGATTTGATCATCACAAACAGACAGACAGACAGACAGACGGACACGAAAGCGAGCTAAGAAAAACGTTGTAAAAAAATATGTAACTTTTGACCGTGGCTGACAGAACACGCCAGCTTGAGACTCAGTTCTGATTGAAATTACATATAGGAGTGAAAAACGCAATCAGTGGAACAATTGAATATTTAGTTATTAAGCCAAGGCTTTGGTGTTTATTGTGCGAGTATAATGTAAACTTTAGAAATATTCCTTCCTCATGCATCTTGTAACAGATGACAAATATTATCTCCTAATTTAGAGTCATTTCGATCAGTGTTTTTACCTTCGCACGGTCAAAGAAACATGAAAGAGAAATTCCACCGTTTTCCTCGGCATAAAATTTTATAATTACAATACCGTGAACAACTTACCTACAGGTTTACATTGAGGACAAGTTTCCCGCACGTAGCAGTCGTAGTCCTTGGAACCCGTATAAGTTCGGTTGAACAAGGCCGGGGACGTGGAGTTCAGCAGCAGGCACTGCCCGCTGGTGTTGTGCACGCACAGAGTTGGGTAGGTGATGTTACTCTGTACAGCCCGGCTGGCACAGCGGATGGCACTTATGCCAGAGTAGTTCTTCGATGCCACGCTAAGTGCAAGAAGCTTCTCCACTGGCACAGGGGCCGAGATGTACTTACTTGAACTGCCCAGAGTTTCCTTCACTATAGCTAGCAGGATGATCGCTAGCAGTTTGGCGGTCATCTTGATTATATTATCCATTTTCAGCGAAGATTTTCTTATTATCTAAAAAGTAGTAGCTGAATTATGATCCTGAAAATAAAATATTGATTAACAATATCCGAATGTTGATTTTCATACGTAATTCAGCATGTTTTTACTTGACAACGATAAGCATTCCTATGACATGACCTCAGTCCGGTGGTTTGAGAGAAATTACGTCCGTTCAGTCTTGCAAATAATGATTGGAGACAATGAGAAGAACGATTGAAACATTTTCAAGTTATTCTCTTCTCTCTTGTTTTTTTCTTGCATAAGAATTAAAAATATTCAGGTGAATTGAAAAAATATCAACATCAGCACCACATGGCAACAAATTCAGCAGCGTGTTATTATTTAAAGTAGCCCAATTACATTTCATACAATTATATGAAAATTTAGCTAGCAAATAAGAACCAGTTTCGAGACACTGCCATGGCTATTCGGAAATGGCTATTCGGCCGCCCAGTTTTATCTAAATATTTTTTCTTGCACAAAAAAAATCGGGATTCCAATTATACGAGGTTAAAATACGTTTAATACGGTTCCAACGCCATACGAAAAAAAAAAATAATTTCTTAGAATATATGAGAAGAAATTCTGAAAATTCGAAAATCCTAGGTGGAAATGATTATGAGGCTAAAATAGGTGTTTCTCCATTTATGTATTTATCTTTAATATTCTCAAGTTAATAAGTACAGCAACATGAAGAATATCTGGATTTTCGCCGTTTAGGGTACTTCTGGTGTATTTCTGGTGTAGTTCGGTGTCCTCATTTTTCGAAGTAAAAAAGATGCCAAAGGGAACAAGACTCACACAGGCTAAGGAGGCACAGATTTTGAACTTTGCAAATTGCGGTAGAAGCCAACGGGACATCGCAAAGGAAATAAAATGCTCAAAAACTGTTGTACAATCACTTTTTGCTAATCCGGACGGCTACGGATGGAAAAAGCACCCTCGACCAACCCCATGATTAACCGAAAGGGATCTTAAGAGACTGTTTTCAGAGGCTTCTAAAGCTGGCTCTACCACTACTTCTATAAAATTGGTCAATGGAGTTGATGTGACAGCACGACGCATCCGTCAAATTTTGCATGACTCAAAGAAATTCAAGTACATGAAGCAGAAAAATGCCCTTATATGCTCAAACAAGAGCATATTATCAACCGACTAAAATTTGCTGAGAAAATTTCCTTATTGGTGAGGGATGGGACAAGATTATCTTGAGTGATAAAAAAAGTTCTTGATGGTCCAGATGGATGTCAATGCTATTGGCACCACCTGGACCGTGAGCGTGAAGTCTTTTCCAAGCGGCAATCTGGTGTATGGTTTGGGAGGCGTTCAGCCGAAAGGGAAAATCAACTCCAGCAATTTTACAAGGGAGACAAGATTCCGAGGCATACAAGCACACGCTATTTCAACATCTTCTCCCTTTTGCCGGTGAGAAACATGAGGGATCATATGTTTTCGAGCAAGACAGTGCTTCGATTTACACTTCGAAGCCAGCAAACAAGTGGTTCCAAGAGCAGAATATTACCCTGTTGTCGTAGCCAGTGTTTAGTACAGACCTCAACCCTGTTGAAAACCTATGGGACATCATGGTGAGGGATGTTAACCAAAGTGTGACCTGAGCCAGTTCCAATCTGTGAGTGACCTGAGCACGGCTATCCTTCGTTGCTGGGATAAATTAACTCAAAAGACTCTGAATGATTTGGTGAATAGCATGGGGAGAAGATGCATTGGGGTAAGTAAGGCGAGAGGAGGTAATATTGCTTATTAATACGAGTGAATGGGATCCACAAACGGAAAAACCTATTGTGGTCTTATAACCATTTCCACCTAGGTTTTTCGAATTTTCATCATTTCTTTTCATATATTAAAAAAAAAAAATTTTTTCCGTGTAACGTTGCAACCGTTTTTAAACGTAGTTTAATCTCGTATAATTAAAATCTCGTTTTTTTGTGCAAGAAATAATATTTAGAGAAAAATGGGTTGTCGTACCGCCACTGTAATAAGTTTTAAGTCGTCAATAACTTTTATTGTTTTAAGTCGTCAATAAGTCAATTAAGTCAACAAAGTTTTAAGTCGTTAATAAGTCGTCAGTTTTAGGTATGGTAGACGATGCAGTTATAGTCGCTGAAACTGAGGGCGCCCACTGAACTTGTTCTCTGTCTGATGGTCTACTCGAACTCTCTATGAAGGTTCCCTAAGAACATTTTAAGTCAGCAGTCTACTCGTACTCTCTTGCTACAAAGTCTATTGCTACGCTATCATGCTGGAACATTATTCCAATTTCATTATTCGAAAATCATAGCCGTACTGCGAAATAATTCTCAAGTCTTGTCAGCCAACGTGCGTATAACAAGTTCTCTAAATAAAGGTAACAAATGGACGATCATAGTACGGGCCGCCGTCTTGTATAAACATTTATCTGCACGCATTTGCAGTATTTGTCCCGAGTGAAGTTGAAGTCATTGTACATTTTCGCAGGATATGATATAAAAAAATTGATAGGCTTGTAAAACGGTAGTTGAAAGGTGAATTGAATTCAATTTATATCAATAATCATAAATAATTTGATCTTAGATAACTCGTTATGAAGTTACTTCATTCGCATAAATTTGTCGATTTTCAACTTTGGAACCGCAACCATTCTTCCAGCCAAAATATTTTAAACCTATGCAAAAGATGGTCTCCACAACGTTCTCATTATATGGAACCCTGCTGGATCACAAGGCCTTCCATAAACTTAGCTTTACGTTCTTCATGGCGTTCCACCTGCAGTAATAAATGGTATCTGGATGTGCAGATGAGCGAGACCGCGGACACATACAACAGCCCAAGCGCAGCACCCACCCAAGCAAGCGTTACTGACATACTATGCATCAGCCTCATTAGCCATAAAATGTCGATGTTCGTATGATAAAGTACTTTTTAATTCCTCATGTTCTTTAATGATAACCGCTAATATTATATTATTAGGACACGAAGTTATTCCCGAACTTTCGTAAGCTCGCCACTTTTTCGACCCAAATTTAAACCTAGAGACAGATCGGAGTTGGCCGAGGAAAAGCCTCCAATGACCCGCCCTAAAATGCCTCGTGTAATGCTAAGGTGCGTGATGACATATATAATTAGTTGTTTGAATATTCGACGTAAGCATTAGCCTCGAGTTGATCTTAGCGAAGTTTAAATCAATACAGGCTACGTGGACTTCGGACCCGGTCAAATGACCCGTTCATCAGCACGCAACTCGGTCATTATAATAATATAACACTGTAACTAATTTTTTGCTTAAGTCATTAAGGTTCATTAATCATGATACATCAACTGAACAATGTTCACCTTTCAAACCCAATAATAATTCAAATGATGAACAGCATTTTTTTCGGGACAATGTTCAACCGACTTAACTGTACAAAATGTGGTAATTTAATATGTTTCAACAACCGAGGCCGGTGTTGTGGGAGAGCCGGCAACAAATTAATAATTATATGAGCAGCCTATTGTAAACTTTGTTTCCCCGGGGTAGAAACGGCTTCTTTCTACAGGATTGAAACAAAAAAAGCATAAGACGAGAATATTACTAAAAATTAAGTCACAATATGAATAAAGCTCTAAAAAGCAAATTCTCGCACAGTAGAAAACTAAATATTTTACTATCCGTAAAGAAGTAACTACCAAACAAATTACCGTGCTTGGGTGACCTCTAATCCTCAACGTGAGTCCAACAAATGCAGCTGTAGAAAAAATCTGAAAACTTAGGACTGGTGCGGGCAAAACATGCTTTGCATGACAACCGTTCGTGTCTCTGATGGAAGCAGAGGAAGATGCCCAACAAACTCCCAGAGGCCAAATCCAGGAGCTTGCACTCTAATGCAAAATTAATATCCACGTGATGGACAAGAATATGCCTTTTTATAATATAGCGGCTGAATTAAATCATAAAAATATTTAAAATATAATCGTCGATAATACAAAATCTCAGCAAGTTTGGACGAAGTTATGTTCAGAGACCAGACTAAAAATTATATATTATGAGCACACTATGGTTAATTTATAACAGGTTTTCTTACCGCAGCCGCATATAGTGAAGGCACAATTATTTATCTGCATAAAGCTGGGCTAAACACTCGTGAAAATGGTTACAAACAAGAATCGTGCTGTCTCATCCTAATAACTGACTCAAGCGCAAGTAATTTACAAGAAATGTCTAAAAATTCACAGAAGATACAAGTTCGGTAAAACGTGGCAGGGAATTAACAACCGCGGCAAAACTAACACATGCAGCATGACATATGCATGGTTTCGCTGTTGCCATCGCGAGTCGCCAAAACCCCAAATCATTTGAGATTGAAACCAAAACCCCAAACCATACACTGAGATGGAACATGGCATTCGTTACATTCATTCAGCGTACCAAACTACCGACTTTACTGACCGCAACATCATCACTCTACTGACTGAACTGACTGCATCAATGTACTGTCTATGCTGGAGATTCTTGCCAAAATGGATACCTTATCTACAAAAATCAGTTAAATAAGCATCATTTTACCGATCAATCACCATGTAAACGGCTGATGCTCCCTGCTAACTGAACAAATTTTTCTAGGGTATAGGCGAGTTTGATGTGACGATTGAACAGATGCTGAAAGAAACATGCCCCCTATTAGAACTCGATGAACGTCCTTGAATGCTCTTCAATTCTTTTCGATTTTGTCCTCGTGAAACTGACACAACTTTCACATCCCCATTCGAATCTTGTGCCTTGTGGAAAGATCCAAATGCCTTGAGATCTATCTTGCAGGTATTGATCCATTCCCAGAGTCACGGTCCGATCTAGTGTTCCCCGATAAGTAAGTTTCACACTCTGCTTGGTACTGTGTAGCAGCCGCTTGCATAAACTATCGTTTTGATTCATCTGCTCACTGAAATTATCATAAAAATATTTTCTAATCAACGTAGGCTACTTCTCCTACGACTATAGATAGCATTTGCAGAGAGACCTAGAGTGCGATTCTTACTGTACTGTAAAAAAAACCCAGCTATTCGATCAGTTCAATGTGTCTTAATGCGACACACTGGTAAAACATTTCAGAGTATTGGTATCTTCTTATTTCAATCAAGCTTTCCAGTTTATTTTAAGCAGATTATTAATTCAACAGAATTCGGTTAAAATCATTGTATTATGCTCAACAGCATTTACTGTAAGATAAAAATCATTATACGTTGTATCGATAATCGCAATTTAGTGATATATGTATATAGTCTAATCAGTGCCAGTTCAAGATATTTTTTAGAATCCAATCATTTCGATGTTGTGAAATTTGTTATAATTGCCATTTTTCTGCCGGTGCTAACAGTATTTTGTGTTTATTTTTTCCCATTTTTTTATATGTTATCTGGGTCAAAAAATTTCGTTTATTAATTCACCGATATTTCTGAAACTTCTTAAATACGTATAAACCTCCAATTCACGCTCATTCTGTTCAATAAGCGTGAAAAAACGTGACATTTTTCAAGTAAATGCGATAGTAAATTATGCAAAAGCGTAAATATTGGGAATTTCAGAAAAAATAATAGTGTAATGTTTCACAAAAAAGTTGATGAAATATTATTATAAGCATGATACAAATACCTAATGACGCTCGAGCTCGTTTTTGTAATTTTTATACTTTGGAAAGACTCGTTGATTGTCCCCCACTTGCACAAATCCTCACGTTCACCATACATCATGAATAAACCTAAATGAGATGAAAGAACTTTGAGAGTCTTCATACCTTTGTATAGTTAATTAAATGATCATAATTCTCTTCATGCTGTGGCGCTGATAATTTCAAGTGTGGAGAATTGCCAAATAAATGAAACAGGAATTAAATGTTTAAATATTTCTTCTTGTTGTATCCCCGGCTCTCCCACCGCTTATTCCGAAATAAAAATTGAGGGGGGAGCATTGATATATAATTATTGGTGACGATGGTAGAATATAGATGGCTTAACGGTAGGTGGCCACAACTCCTAAAACCGACAGTAAAACGCCAGTAAATCGACAGGGTTGCACGAAGGAATTAGCCATTGTAATTTATCCATCAAAGAGAGGCCGGAGTTCTTGGGTTCTGTGTGCTTGTCTTGTGAGATTTGCATTCATGTAAATTTAGCGAAAATTTAGCGTGAATAGGGTAGGTACGAGCAAATTGTCTGACAGATGCAAGGTGTTCACAATTTTTTTAGATGAAATTGATGCCACTGGGCATGTATGAGAAAACTTCTGACATAAATTTACGAAGGGACAACGGGAATGGGAAAATTTTGTTGCAAAAATACATCTTTCCAAAAGATGGTGGCGACTCCAATTTTTTATGTTAACCTGAAATATTGCGTAAATATGTCACGAATTTTGCGGATGAACCAACTTGCTATTATTGAAATATTGCGATCAATTGATACAGATTTGTTTATCATTAAGTATAACTTTTATGGATCGATTAAGTGCGTTTCATAAAATTTATAATATTATAAAGTTGTTATTTATCTAAATTCAAAAGCCACACTGACTTGACAGCGGCTCGTCACCTCGAACGCGTAGCGAGCGTGCGAGTAAGTACACATTCATCCCTGTTGGTTGGCGCACGTTAGCGTTGTTTCTTTCGAACTAATCTTTAGCATATCCTCCTTGAAATATGTGTTTTCCTTGTAATTTACTTGTCAGATAAGTAGCAAAGGGATACGAGTGAAAATTTTGTTTTCTATTGCGGACTTTTATTTGGGAATGCATTAACGAACTAGTGAAGAATTTTTTTATGGTGGCCAATTAAAGCAACAATTCAACAGCTACCGCTGAGAAACCAAAGGATAAATTGACAAGGAGCAGCTGTAAGGAAAAAAATCACATAAATTGATGACAAACAAAGTTTGGAAAATTACACATGCATCTTATATACACTGAGTAAAGCAATGAAGAGGAACTAATTAATGACATAAATTGTAATTTCTGAGGCTCGAATTTTATGTTTTTTTTTCGGGTCACTGCTGAAGAAGGTCGTGAGATCTCGAACAAAGTATAAGAAGCGTTAACAAACTGCACCGTGACTCAGCAAACTGCTGGAAGCAAGTACTCTAATTTGTTGGGATTCGCTCCATTGAATTCCTTTTCATGCGAGCTTTAGTAAAACCTTCCCATTAGTCGACTGACTTATTGCGGAGCTCCCATAGAATTTTAGTTGTGAACGTAAATGATATCAATGAAGAGTTTTCGCATCAAAATGAATCTTTCGTAAAAATTTGAAGTAAGGACCTTTCTTACATCATTCTAATGAACTTTCAGACAACTAAAATGCATCAAATGCTGCACTATTATTCAGTTTTCTTTCACTTACAACGAATGATTTGTTGAAATGCCTTGAGACCCTGAGCCAGCAGCACTCAACCTTCAACGACGACTAAATGCACAATTTCAATTTTATTTAGCACGTAACAAATAAATTATGTTTTTTTTGTTCAAACGCCTGAGGTAACCAAAACATTTTGTCATCATTGATCGCGATCCCGGAATAGAAATTGACTTCGGATTCTCAATAAAAATTAACTCTATACAATAATAAGCCATACGATAGCGCATCGAGGAGCTATTGAGGCTACAAAAGAGATGCAAGAGAAATAATTGCTGCATCCAAACTGTTTTAGGACGAGCTGAGATGTGTTGTCGTAAAGTGCAAGGATTTATCAGCCTGAGTCTCGATACTCATCAACCGAGAATGAACTGGGCACTCAGTACTGCTTGCTCTGTTCCACTTGACATATAAAAATATTGTCTTTTGGAGCAGGTGACTCAAGGCGACGATGAGAGAACACCCATGTACATATGCAAAGCTGAAGTTTCGGCAAACAAAGGCATTTGGACGAAGGCTAAAGACGCATTTGGACAAGCATACGAGCGCTTGCTCGGTGGTGTTTTTATTCAGAAAACTTCATTTCCCATATATATGTGATATCATGAAACACCGATCTCTTCGGAACACGAGCGTGGTTCAATATTCTTATTGTCTATAAATATATATGCAACTTGTTTGTGTGATGGGATAATTTTTAGAAGTGATTTAAAATTCAATCCCATGATACTAATTTCGAATCTCCATGTATTAATATTTCATTTCCTACTGTTTGTTTCCTTCACCAACTCATTTTTTTCATCACAGTCAATTGATTAATTTTGTCGTACGATAAAATTTCCGCCCTTGGTATCCTTGAACGAAATAAGCAATTTTTCTGGATATTGGTAATTACTAGTGTTCAATATCAGGATGACGATTTTTAGCTCGATTGCGCACACAAGATTTATTAATAACGATGGCCAAGAAATGATTCAATTGCATGCCTGATATTCTCACGCGGACTTATATCACGCAAGGAGTTCATGGTCTCACATCTGTTGCGATTTAAGAATACCTTTTTAGTGCGTGGGTATAGGTCAGTATCAACGCTCAGTTTAATCAATGAGATCACGACTCAAGATGATCCCGTTCCATAAGTCGCTGGAATGAAGGTCGTCTTCATGTTCTCGTCCCTCAGAAAATGTGCAACACGAGCAACCGTCGGCAGTTTGAACTCCAGGTCTCCACTCCTGAGTGATTCTCTCCGTGAGTAATGATGGACGTCCCTGAGCGTTCACCCTATTTCCGACCAGGCAGAATTTCTTTCTTCGAAGCCGAGCATTCGAATGAGCTTACCTGCCGCCTGTGGTCAGGAGTCAAGGTGAGTGCCGACCTTTAGCTAATTTGAAGCTCCAAACTGAGAATTTTCGCAAAGGCATTTGCGGGTTCATAATTGGTAAGCATAACACTTGTTGGTTTCGAGGCTTTGGCACCTAAATCCTATGGTGTTTTTCTGTGGCATGGCTCCTAAACCACCGGTAAACTACGCAAACTTGACAGTTAGGGTGCAACCTCTCTGCAGCAGAACGTTGGTGACTAAACAGAGATGGAACATGGCTGTTAGTACTCGTAGTTCCCATAATTAATACAATGGCAAGTTAAGCAGATAAAGCCATCGAAAAAAAGTCAGTGGAATGTTAATTATAAACATAAATGTAAGCTATTCGTCCATTTGATAATATATTTAATGGCGATCTTTGAAATGGGCTAGATAAATCTTATTTATCACAGCCTCCACAGCAGAACGGAATTCAATGTATCAAAATTCATGCCAACTTTCCCATGCCACACCGCCCTGTTTTAAGACCAGCAAGCAAGCAAGCGTCTGTCAGCCCAGCACTCAGGACACTAGTAAACACACTCATATCATTCTGTTTTGAGCCAATTTACCGAACAAATAAGGATTAGTGAGTACGAGGTCGGACCTTGATCTTCTGCATACCGCTTCAGTTAAGTAGGAGCGCCCTTTCATATTGCGCCGTGTTCTATGAGATGCCGTAATCGGTGCTCTCGATATAGAGGGGATTGGGGCAGACCGCCGTCGAGGTCTTGGTCTATGGGAAGACCTTTCGACCGAGGTCTTTCCTGGATCCTAAAGAGAATTTACGATTCGTTCTGATAGCCCGTTCGGTAGATACGCCCATTGTTTTTACTTTTCACTGAGCGCAATTTAGCACATGCACCTCAAATCTACAGTATCTCGGATACAAGTAGGTGTCTAAGATTAACCATACTCTAATTAGTAATAATGAAATTCAATATATACTTGTAATTTGTATAAATGAGATAAGTTTTAACAAAATGAACATGCGTTCTATTATTTATTTGTTATGAATATATACTGCGAATCTGTATAGTTGAAACAGTTAGGAAAGCAGTGGCATGAATGACAAGATATCACCTGCCTTTTGTAAGTGGGTCGACCGTACTGCATAGAGTATGGATCTCTCCCATGCAGTACATTGTACTGCCTTGTACTGCATAGACTATGGAGCTCTCCCATGCAGTACATTGTACTGCCATGTACTGTATAGAGTATGGAGCTCTCCCATGCAGTACATTGTACTGCCATATACTGCATAGAGTATGGAGCTCTCCCATGCAGTACATGGTACTGCCACGTACTGCATAGTAGCTCTCCCATGCAGTACATGGTACTGCCACGTACTGCATAGTAGCTCTCCCATGCAGTACATGGTACTGCCACGTACTGCATATAGTAGCTCTCCCATGCAGTACATGGTACTGCCACGTACTGCATAGTAGCTCTCCTATGCAGTACATGGTACTGCCACGTACTGCATAGAGTATGTATGGACAAATCATGACGACAAATCATAAGGCTCAGGAATTTTTTTTCCTTTAGTGCAGAATGTTAACTATCCAGGTCTTGGTTGAAAATCGGTGTTAATGCTAATTATGAAGCAAACACTACTGCATGTGAATCCGACCATAGCACCTATATGAGGTCATGACTGCTTCTTGCGCCGGTAAGTCATTCTTTATTTTCTCCCGTCAAAACTCAAAGAATTTGTCCAAAGGAATATTGTCTAACACAATACAAAATGATAAAATAATTGAAGTAATTTCGTTTAAAATTTGTTAAATTTTCGGGACATCTGTTGTAGTGAGACAGTAATTTCATCAGTTCTATCTGTATGTTCGAGATCAGCATTCAGCAATTGTAGCATTAACATTTTTTTCCTTCAAACGTCCCTGCATTATAAAATTAGGCAGGGACTGTGCATTATGAAACTTGAGAAGATCGTAAATTCCGTGATTATCATGAATTTTGATTTTCCGAGCCCAATTTGCAGGTTTCATTCAGACTTTGAATGGTAAATGGCTATTAGCTCGTGAAAACTTCTTGATAATTCAAAGATGTTTGCATCGCTGATTAATTATTTATGCTGAGCAGCAATAAAGGAAGATAGCCCGTGTTATGTTCTCCTGCAGAGTGTTTCACGATAATCTAGCTGTTTGGCTCCACGCGGCTCAGGAGAGATAATCCCTGAGATATGATTAAGCCTAATATTAAATACATTTATTGCGAATTCCTCTCGCCTTAATCACGTCATACCAAGTCCCCAAGCGAGGACCTCATCATGCCGGGCGTCATCATCCCATATCCTGTTATTCCGAGTCCTTTATTGTGTCATAACTAATTGCGTTAATAATATAGGAATAAAAAATCTTAATAATGAAAACCCACGTCTTTCCACTATATTCTCGTGAAATTTCTACTTAAACCTAAAAAAAGACATAAATTTGTCATTTTTGGGCAAAATTTTATAATACAAACTAAAGTAATCTTTGAAATTTGCGCGCCAACTATCACAGATACAATAATTAATTTTCAAGTTAGTTTGATTGTTGTTGGAGTATAATACTGATTCCAATAATCCCTGAGTTGAGCATTCGGCTATCACAATTAACATTATAAAATTTTAGCTAATATAATGGTCGTGTGATAAGACCCTATGCAGCACTTAGCGTCGAACTGTCATTGAACTTGAAGTGACAGTTCACACAGTTCAAAACACAGTTTCGAATTGTGAAAACATCAATTTTCTGTATCTAAAATATAAATTATGTATAGAAAGTTACGACTCAAGTTTCAATGTTCAACCAGCGCTCCGCCTGAGCACGAATTCTTGCATTTACGCGCCTGATGAGCCTCTTTATATTTACTGTGCCAGGATTCAATCAAGGAAAAATAGAACAATTTTCACATATATGCCTAAAATGTAGTTCATCTGCTGAGCTAGTTGAAATTTACTCAGAGTGATGAGTTCAAATTATTCAGTAATTTGATTTATGCTATTGATTTATTTCTACTATTTATAATTCGGTTCTTGAAACGACCTCCTAACTCCAGAATATTTGCTAAATCAAATATTGATTCAGATTGATGCGATGATACGAATATTCCAATGAGAACTACAAATATTAGTTATAATAATAAAGAATATTTAATCAGTTGAAGATTTCCTCAAATAATGTGGGCTCAAAATTAAACTCTGGTGACTGGACATTTTTATTCTCTTTTCATCTTCAGCTATTCAAGAAGACCCTGTTTATAGTCATCTCTGAGACACCTGATACGATCATCCAACACAAAGGTTAAAACCATAGTAAAATGAAACTAAGAATTTGTTCAGTGGCACCAGTGAAAGTAAACATGAGTATAAGTACGTCCAAATTTTGGTCCTGAATAAGTGCATCTCTTGTCTCTACATAATCATTATGTACGCATGAAATTCAAAGTATGTCTCGCGACTGCCCGTTTCGCTGTTCAGAACAAGCCATATTTTCGCGTTGTCTGGATCTCTTGAATTGTCTCTAGAAGCGGCCAGGGTTGTAGGTCAGACGAGGCTACTGCGTGCCAGGCATTGTATGGTCAAGCCTCGCTTTATTTCATCTTTATGTACTCACTGAATATAAGTCGCAATTAACCATTTTCAGTTGTTCAGTAAATGAATAGAGACACTTTTTTGGCGAAGGACAACCTACATGGTTTCCTATATATTTCTCAATAATCTTGATTTACTGTGCGCGGCTCAACTCAACGTTACCCAGCATCTCGTTGGAGATCTTTGATGCACGTAGTGCAAATTGCGTATTACATGTAATACTTGAAATTAAAATCGTACTTTTATACGCAGCAACTTTGGTCAATGTGTGGGAATAATGTCGATTATCTTAGTTCTGCTTATAGACAGTTAATTAATTTCATGCTACAGGAATACTACACAACGTTGAGCGTCTTCAACTGAGATCATGAAGATGCTCCATAAAATTATAAGGCCTCTGCTGCATAATTCATAGGCTTGCTACTCAAACAAATGACACAGAAGACGTGACCAGCATGGGAAGCGACTGTGAATGTCCAGGTCATTGCGACCAAACTCGTCGAATGTTGCAGTGCATCACAGGTTCTAAATTTTATTGATAGCTGTAACTTAGCTTTGTTGTGCATGATAATTCCTGTGGCTTCATGATGCGAAAATTATTGTCAATGTTGCAGCTAGAAACAATACTGTATATACAACCGCTGCGTTCCTTTTCAACGTGAAGGTATACAAAATTTCAACGATTTCTTTATTGTGGCAATGGCGGATTATATTGAGAAACAGTGGAAAAAGTACAAATGTGTGTTCGATTAGAATTTTTCAGAGCATTATTGAACTTTTTTCTATCCCTCTAGGTGTTTTTAAATACTGGAATGAGTATTTAAACACACTCGATACCTCTGCATTCTTGGGGCTACACCAATAGAATGGGTTTCTTGTTATGATAAAACTGTACATCGCATTAGAGTGAAGAAGTATATTCTGTTAAAGAATACTTTCTCTCGTCATATAAAACTTCAACCGCGTCAGTTGTTCGGAAATTGAATGATCCAAGACATGATCTAACTGGAGAAAAATGCCAATACCACCGCACGATCGTACGCTTCATCGTATTAAAAATATGATGCATCGCAATTGTGGCGAGCATGAACGTTTTGCAACTCGAGTCCCGTCGAGATCGTGTCCGTCAAGAAAACAATGCAATTAACCGCCCTTTGCAAGCGTCTTTAGATTAAATTGTAATTGTTTGGTACTTCAAATGAAGTGCAAATGTTCATTAAATTTCCTAACTGAGATTATTTGTGTACAGAAGATTGTTTGTATCAAGTCACACTTAATCGAAAGTATTAAAAATGCCATGTAAGAAACATAGATAAGCAATCAGATAAATTTATTATTTGCTTATGTGCGACCTCCTAAACTCTTAAGGGAATTAAAAAAGATGCTCTGTTTTTATAACTCTTCACTCTATGCCGGTCGCAAAATTCACACAAGTCCTCGTTTGCCTGCATATCAAGGGAACATTTTACCTGATATGAAAATACGGTAGCGTGCAATGAAAGAAATTGCCTCCAGCAAACACAAATAATTAGTCGTCCAGCAAGGTTATATTAGCAGTATGTAAGGTCAACTGCGGGATTTTTGCGTTCTTAACTAAATTCTCGCCGCCGAAGATGGATGCCGGAACGCTGTCATGTACATAAGCTCAGCGTGCATGCCGCTCACTCGGGAATCGTATCGCGGGTATAAAGCTTATTGCATTTACCTTACAAGAGAAGGTACGGTCGGTGCTCATGTCCTTGGTCAGCTCGCCCTGAGAATGATGAGTGCAGAAGACCTTCTTCTTCCTGCCTTTAGCTTGACCTGCTCCAACAGAACTTCTTCAGGTCACCTCTGTCTCTCATGTGATAGTTTCTAGTGTCACTTAAGCTTGTGTCACATGACAAGGTCAGCAGAGAAGAAAAGAAACGAATGAGAGGTGCAACAAATTGCCGGAGCTTGATAGTAATTCCTGACATTTTTTATAGTTTATTTGTAACCAAATGAGATAGGAAGCGAACCCAGCGCGAACATTATTAAGGAAGTAATCTGCTCAACCCGCATGTTTAATCGTTGGGTTGGATGATTTAGAATTCATTCATCTTAAATTATGTACATATTTCTTAACATGGGAATTTTTATATGTAATCTACATTAAAATAACCAGGACAATTACGGAATATCATAATATCTTACTTATTAGTAGAGAAAGATTCATTTCGTTCTGCCCAAATTTAACAGCAATCAACATGATATGTTGAGGTTATGACAAATAGTTTAAGCAATATTTTGACTTAAGAGATCACGGTTTATTCTTCCTTAAAAATGGATCTTCCGTCTACATGCACAAATGCTGTCTGTCTCAACGCACCGTCAAAAGATCCTTCCCGAGCAGCACGTTCCGTCATTCTGTCCAGCCATAAAAACATGCGTCATGGGCAGCCTTCAACGAGTGTACACGTTCAGTGCAGCTCTGCGGCATTGAGCTTAGAGCTAGAAATCTTTGGCGTCTTATACTGGCAAGTCTTTAATATCATAAGCGGCCGGCGTCCATGCGGCTATAATCTGCAATGAAAGTGTCATGCGACGCCGTCACTCCTCCAGCTTTGGTACACTTTGAACGCTCAAGGCCTTTCCTGTGGAATAAAATTGTTCTCTTAATTGGCTCTGAAAAAATTTTTGATCTGCTCCAGTCAGCTGCCATGACACACTGCTTTGGCGCATCTCACGGTGCAGGCTGCTCGTGTCAGTCTTATATTATAATGGAGCATTAAGTAGGAGCATCTCACGGTGCAGGCTGCTCGTGTCTGCTGTAATAGCGCGTTAAGTAGGTGCATCTAATTAACGGTGCAGAAGTAAAGGAGTTTTTGCCTTTAAGTTGGAGCAAGCACGCTTAGCTGCCATGAGAAGAACAGTTCCCTACAACTGCGCTTCTGCATAAAAGTTAATCTGAAAGGTTTACAGAACTGATGACAATTGCTGCGATTGATGCGAGTCATATTGACGTGAGTAACATTTTATAATGTCACATTTTAATGTGCTTTATAATAACTCACGATTGAACACTTTCGTTCAAAATCCCCTGAAATATATCAATTAATTTCAAATTCTTGAACACAGGTGATTGTATAGAGCTTTCCAGAAGTGCTCCCGCTGGTATGCGAACATCACGCACCGTACGTTACTTCTTGCATGGCACGAATTACATCGCTTATATTCGCGTCCAAACTCTATACCCGCCCTCACAATCTCACAGTCACCCTCACAATCTCGCAGTCGGCCTCACAATCTCACAGTCACCCTCACAATCTCACAGTCGCCCTCGCGATCGCTCAGTCGCCCTCACAATCGCACAGTCGCCCTCACAATTTCACAGTCGCCCTCACAATCTCACAGTCGCCCTCAAGGTCTCACAGTTGCCCTCACAATCTTACAGTCGCCCCCAAGATCTCACAGTCGCCCTCACAATCTCACAGTCGCCCTCACAATCTCACAGTCGCCCTCACAATCTCACAGTCGCCCTCACGATCTCACAGTCGCCCTCACGATCTCACAGTCGCCCTCACAATCTCACAGTCGCCCTCACGATCTCACAGTCGCCCTCACAATCTCACAGTCGACCTTCCAGTCAGGCATTAGTATGCAAGCTAAGGATCAGCTCCGATTTCGCTCGCCTTGTCGTAAGCAGGATCGATCCGTCATCAGCTTTCTTAGAGTGATCAGCTGCTATAAATAAATTTGAGTTAAAATGAAGCTCATAAGTGGGAACAATATATTATTTCATATCGAAAATTCGCTGGAATATTTTCCAACAATGTTCGAAAAACTCAAGTTTCCACAAATTAAAAAAGTAATTATCTATTATAGAAGCATAATTTATTTACCAATAAATGTTCAAATTACGGGAATATTGGCCCACATTAGACTGATTGGAATCCTTCAGACATCTATAAGCCACTTGTGATTTTTAATTAGGTAGTCCTTGACCCAAACTCGTCAGGTTTAAACCCCGGCCCGTCAGGATTATACTCAGCGTTCATCACATCGCATTCACTCGTTATTATTCTTCGTTCACGAATCATTCACTTTCTATAGTTTTCAAGTTATCAAATTTTAGATTATCACAACTGAAGAACCTTGATTTTATTTTGTCCATCACATAATTGAGGTTCTTGTGCACCAATTCTATTACTTCAGATTTTGTGCCTATTGCTTTCTAATTCTATAAATTCTTCTCAGCAGAGATATGTCTTTCGAGTGTCGAACATGACACTTCAGCGGTGAACAATTCCAGCAATCCAATTGACCATTTGGTTGGTCTCATATTAAGTTCAGTGTTGGCATTGGCACGCCTCCGACAAATGCCTGTTATTCCCACATTAACATTGGCTCATCACACGGCCTGGATTGAGCTTCTTCTTAAGTGGCCGATTTTAATTTCATGCGTGGGAATCAGTGAGGACCAAAGCACATTCTTAATCCTGGTAATGTTTGCAATTCAATTTTCACACGTGGATTCTGAGCCTTGTTTACTGTAAAACTCGAGCCGTTCATTTCTAATCTATTATATAGGTTTTTAAATGTGTGTATTAGTTGCTATATTAACCGCCCTTCGTTGCTGCTAAACTATATAATTAATTTAGAAGCATGGGAGCCGAAGTATGCTGCTTTTTGCATTTGATCTTCGTTTTCCAATCAGAAGCCTGGGAGTGTGTACCTCTCCAGCTAATTAAAATCCATTTGCCAACGTTGCAGTTTCCCTTGGCCTCGGGAGGCCTATTGTTTAGCTCACACTTGGAATGAATTTGTCACATGTTTCAGTGTCAAGGGTATGATTGGCCTTGAGAAATCGCTTACAGGCATGACTGACTCTCAGAAAAAATGATATATATATATGATATATTTGAAAAATTACTAGTTAATCGTGAAGGAGGCTCTTAGAAGTCATATCTCATTCAGGTTTATTTCATTTAAATTTTGAAATACTTTTGAAGAAACGTGTCTGAATTCCAATATTTTGATGACCTTAAATTTCCACATAAAATTTGCTGTCGAGTCATCCTTTCAGGGACAAGAAAATCTAGCACTTTCTGACCGTCAGCTTAATACTTTTTTCAGGAAAACTTCAATCGTAATCGCGCTGTTGATAGAAGCGATTGTGATATTACCATTTTAAACGTTAGACGATGAACGTTACGGACTCGCCACTGTTTCTCAAGTTGAATCTTTGACTTGCAGTAATTCAAAAGGAATATAGAAAATTTAAATACTTCATTACACATTCTAGCTATGAAAGTTTCTGATTCTTTAGATCGCATTTGCTGAAAAACATGTAATTGGAACAATAATTGTTTCAACCGTGCTTGAATAAGCTTCTGAAATTAATTAAATGTTTTTGAAAATGAATCAACTCAATGTGAATTTTTTCGTCATTTTCCTATAGATGAAGCGAATTATTGCTCATCCATCGTGATTTGAGTTGTTCTCAAATAAATTTCTCCTCACATTCATCGCTAATTTCTTGACCCAATTTTTCTCTATATGTAGCTATCAATTAATATCTAACAACAATAACGCATTGCATTAAATTCATCAACAAGCTCGTGCATGGATTTGTTTTTTTTAGATGAAGTCCCAATCAAATGTTTGTATGAAATATGAAATTGATAAGAAATTCTACGCAGCTCTTCCTGCAGAAAACCAATTCATATTAATACCACGACTGACCTTACGAATGCGTAAGTATTTGAATATTCCTGATGGTAACGAGTGCGTAAAGAGCGTGACCTGAGCTAACGTCTGTCCTGTGGAACAACTGAGAGGTCACCGTGCAGGGCATCTCTGGTCTTGTGAACCTGAGGATCCTATAAAAGGCCGGCCTCGACGAGGGTTCCTCACTTCCCTCGCCATCCCCGTGCCGTCCACACCTCACTGTTCCACTCTCTACCCTTGTCATCATGTCAGCCAAGGTAAATTTGACTCACAAATTAGCTTGCAAACTTCATGTTCTGTACCGCAATGTAATACTTTATTCGGTTCACTTATGAATTCTAGCTCATATAACAGTCGAGAATATATTTCAGTTTCTTTACTGCATGGAATTAAAAAGATTCTATTTACTAATAAATATCTCGAAAAAAATTCGGTAAAAGTACCGAAATATATTATTTCGGTACTTTTTTTTAATAATATTTTATTATAAATATATTATTATATTTACCTCGCATATCGTCAACATTGTTCTAAAATTAACAATAACAAGCATTTTTATATGTTCAAAGTTACCACATACACATAGTCTCATCTATAAAGAGAAAGTACGCACAATTCAACAGTTTGCCCACTTGAGACGCTTGTTCTCGGGGGGCAGTTTGGCAGCCAATACTAACGGCCAATTATAAACTGCAATTCATTTTACTGGCCGATATGCTCAACATGAAGCCGTATTACTACCAGTATTTTTTTGAGTGTTTGCCGACAGTTCGTCTTGAGAGGCCGCATACAGAATGTCTCGGTGATAATTATTATTCTTATAATTATTATTCATTCCCAGTTTCACGATTAACTTATGGAAATAAGCTAACCAATTCCTTCAAAAACAACTAAAAATTTGACTTAAAAAGCATTTTTTAAAACTCTGTAATTATCAATTTATAATATATCTCTAATATAATTTAGAGAGAAAACATCTATACATGCATGGCCGCCTATAATCAATTTTATGCCAAGAAATGAATAGGCGATGAAATGATTCAGATTTTACTGTATTTTAAAATTTTCACAAAAGTAGGTTGAAACAAGTGATACATGAATCTTAGCACTATTCACTCTCAGCCAATCATGAAGGTGGCCGTAAAATTGTCTTGGGACAATTTAATGGCCGATAACCGGCCACTCTTATGGAAAATCTTTGATTTTAGTTTTCACTATTCATTTCACCACTCGAGGCCACTAGCCCAATAATTTGAAGCAGTTGATATTAACCAGTCATAGAGGCTGCCACTGCAGGCCACGGGAATAACGTACATTTACACACGACGTCCAATTTCAAAGGTGTACACATTTCGAGAAACGCGAATTTTGTAGAATTATGATGGAAGATATGAAGGTATTAGTATTTTGTTCATGTTCAAATTTTCAATTGACCCTTCGTCTTTTTAGCGCATATTCTCATTTATGAAAAAATGTGCTATTGTGCTCGCCATGTCCGTCTGTCTGTCTGTCCGTCCGTGACTTCACGTTTTCGCCGACGAGAAAATGCGCTCTCTGTCACTCAGCAGTGAGTACTGAGTTATATTTTTGAGACAATATGGCCCATTCACTTTTCTGAGAGCAGACGTGATCAGGTGCGATTGATTCTGGTATCACCATCATATGCTGCGTCAACGAAACTTTCGAGTGATAATAGATAGTAGAATTTCATGTATCATTAGTAGAATTACATGCACAAAAAGTATTGGAAGACATTCATATTGAATCGTGTGGAACCATATATATCCCTCCACACCAACTATAATTGAAGCGTGTGTATGCCCGAGAAGTGAATACATGGACGAGAAAGTCGATCTTGAAATGACATCGTAACTACGGGCGAGTCCTGGCACTCCCGCGCCGAGATGTGCTAGGCCACGTCAACATCCGCGGCCTGCGCAGTTCGTCCTACTCACGGTGTATACTGTATAGTAATGCGTCGGTGGCTAAAACAGATAGCAAATAGAAAATTTAATTATAAATGAAATACGATACATCATGCGTTTTACAAACAAACATGAAGCCAGGGCATGATACCTGACTGATTGGTATACTGATCACGAGCAGACAGTTGAAAGGGTAGCTGCAGACCTAGAAGTTATTCCCTGACCGCACGTCAAGCTGACACAATATACATAATGAGACGACTAACGCTGAGTACGACGTGTCTTGCTCACAGTGTACTTATCAGGGTATTTTTAAAATTTTAACGTTTTTTCATAATGAATTCAGCATTGACTTTCACCAAATTATATTTAGCAAACAATCTCAATCATTACCATTCTTAGCGAGCGAATAAATTTTAACCTAAATTCATAAATCATAAATTTTAGTCTTTTTCACTTTATTATCGATGAAGCAGCGTTGAGATTGACCTATTTTCATTTGAGTATCTCAGTTAATTAATCTTACGCCACGTCCATTTCAGGTCCTTATTTTAGCGTGTGTGGTGGCAGTGGCTGTATGCTTGCCCCAGGGCTACAACTACAACGCTCCAGCCCCACCTCCTCCCCAGCCTGCCCCATCCAACCTGTACCAGACCCCTCAGAGTCCACCACGACCTGCTCCTGCACCTGCTCCTCCTCGACCTGCTCCCCCTCGACCTGCCCCAGCTCCTGCACCTGCCAGACCTTCTGCAGGTTACGGCCAACCTGCTGCCTCCAACCTCAGCCCAAGTCAGAGCAGCCCTCCGGTCAGTTGCCGCTGGCCTGCGTTCCAGTATTTTTTACTATTTATTAGCTATTCGCCTGTGCATGTTTTTGTTGATCAAATTAGTTGTCTAATCGTGTCAGTTTCTTTCATATTTAATTTTCTCGCTATAGTTCTTGTTCTTTTAACATCTGTCTAACACAAGCAGGTCCAAGTGATTATATATTTTTTAGCAACTCTACCATTTTGATATTATAGACAGTATTTCTCCCAGCTAATAATTTATATTTAATTAGCTGCGCCTTTCCGCAACTCCTTGCTATTTAGCATTGCCGGTTTATTTACTTTGTTCTGGCATTTTAACTCACCTGTTTTTTGTAGTTATTGATACTGTAAATCCTTTTTCGTATTCCAGCTTTTTCCGGTGAAAATTTGCAGATTAAAAGGTTATCGAATTTTCCATATAATATACAATTTTTTTCATATAATTAGACACAAACCTGTGACGTATCATAAATCACATAAACATATCGTAAGTTCATTCCTAACTCACGGGTACATGACGCGGTATTTGTCCCGGCAGGCTGGTGGTGCTTTTTTCGTATAAATAGACAGAAACGCGTGACGTGTCGTATATCATATAAACATATCGTAAGTTCATCCCTCACTCACGGGTCCCTGACGCGGTACATGTCCCGGCAGGCTATTGGTGGTTTTTTCATATAAATAGACAGAAACGCGTGACGTGTCGTATATCATATAAACATATCATAAGTTCACCCCCCACTCACGGGTCCCTGACGAGGTACATGTCCCGGCAGGCTGGTGGTGGGGAAGGCATGCCGTACGACTTCCAGTGGGGCGTTGACGACGCAGAGTCCGGCAACTCGTACAGCCACGTCGAGAACAGCGACGGCAAGACCACGCAGGGCGAGTACCGCGTACTGCTCCCTGACGGCCGCACGCAGGTATACCAGCTGTCATCTCTTAATAGTGACGTTTACGTGCTGGAACTAACAATATACTTTAGATTATATTCAAAAGCTAGCAATAACCGTATAAGTGATATTTACGTGCTGGAACTAATAATATACTTCCAATGATATTCATATACTATCAACTGCCTCCTATTAACAGTGATATTTACGTGCTGAACCTAATAATATACTTTCAGTGATATTCTTGTGCTAGCAATAACCATATACTGTTAGTGATATTCACATGTTGTAACTAAAAATATACCCTCAATTATATTCATATATTATCAACTGCCACCTACTGACAATGATATTCACATTCATAACTAACAATACCGTATACCCTCAATTATATTTTTATGCTAGCAATAACCCATATATTGTCAGTACTGTCATTACGCTTAGACTCTTTATGATATTAAAATACTGTGACTAATCATATGTACTGTAAAAGAAATTACTCTCCTATCTCTAAGCGTATACATTCAATGAAATTCACACACTGTCACTAACCAAAAACTGACATCGAAATTATTTTTCTCCAAACTTTTACGAAGTCTCGATAATAATTTAAACGCGGTGATATACTTAACGTTGCTCGTAGGCGCTTATATTTCAATTATGTGTTTTAATGGGATGCTATGGTTGCAAATAAAATTTACATTATTATTTTACATCAGTAATGTAATTGGGGGTTTTAATGTCGTGATCTGGTTACAATCCAAAGTTTTGTTACAGGTCGTGAAATTCTTCGATAACGGAGGCGGCTTCAATGCTGAGGTCACCTACGAGTGAACGAACTAAGCGAGCGAAACGAAATCGAACAACGAACGGTCCTCCTTTCCCTTCCGCATACTTCTTTTATTTAATTCATTCAATTATATTGCCGATGAGGCAATGAATTTATATGAATAGTTTCTGTTCTCATTTTGTTCCATTCTGTGAAAAATTGAGTTATTTGACTAGAGAAAAGAATGGTTATCAAACGCTTGCTGCATAGTATTTGCCTTCACGTTTTAATTTTGGAACCTTATGAAGCCTTTGCTCCACGAACACGTCAACATGAGTTACGAAAGATTTCTGAAAACTGTTTTGCTGTATGCAAGAATTAACGCACTTACATATTTATGCTTTGTATGTATATTACATCATTTACAATATTGTAAGCGTGTTATTATTCATTTCATAAGATAAGATAATCTTTTAGCCTGAAAAAGATTTTCCGATGGTGCTCTTCATCGTTTTTTCTATACAGGGACAGAAAACTCCCAAATCTTGCAGTTATTCAGAGAAACTTTCCGGTAGCGAGACACAATATCCAAGATAATACAAAAAATTTAAGTCCTAATCATTAATTTCAATCAACAAATTATCAAAGCATCTATTAGGTAAATAATTTTATTATGTGCCAATAAACCTTAAATGTTGATTTATCTTCTTCAAGTTGATAAGGTAATAATCGTTGTTATAGGCGATTCCGTCACCGAAACCAATGAACTCGCACATGTTTTTTGAGTGACTAAATTACAATTTGGGTGAATCGAAATTTTTGATTTGAAGATTAGGGGGACGAATTTGTTTATCGTGTGTCAAAATATTAACACTGTCGATGGTCGATATGCAAATTTAATATAACCTAACCTAACTAACCTATTCTATTTCAGAAACGGCTGAACTGACAGTACTACCATTTGAACAGCATTTTTACCGTTTTAAAGTGAATTAATTTTTTCCGTTTGGTGGAATTTCCAGGTTGAATCTAAACATTTATTCATTTGAACAGCATTTGAGCAACCAACTGTTGTAGAATCATGAAAGTTATTACCGAAAATGCAATTTTGAAACGCCACATTGACATCTTAGCCATTAATGTACCTTTACGCGGTAATTAGGACGAGAATGAAATCCTCGAGTAAGGTGACATTCGGTGTTTGAATCATTCAATTTTTAACGTAAAATACATTCAGGAGACGGCGGCGAAAACTGCTAAAGTTGATGGGTTGAAAACGGCAGAAGTTAAAAATTATTAATAGTAATTTTATTCCATGAATGGCTGGACTGACACTCGTGAAATTTGAATTAACATTTTTGCCGTTTTAAAGTAAATAAATATCTAGATTTGTGTGAATTTTCAAATCGAACTAAAAAAGTAACTTATGTTAGTTATTTATTTTAGAAATGGCTGCTCTGAAACTCGTGAAATTCGAATACCATGTTTTCCATCGTAACAAAAATAAATTTCTTGATTTGTTGGAATTTTCATGTTGAATTAAAAAACAATTCATTTATATTCAATCTCAGAAACGACTGAACTGACACATGGGAAATTTGCACAGCATTTTTGCCGTTTTAAGGTGAATAAATTTTTAGGTTTGGGGGAATTTTCAAGGTATAATTTGAACAGCATTTGGACATACAACTGTTGATGAATCATGAAAGTTACTACCGAAAACGCAATTTTAAAACGCAAAAAGTAACTCCTATTAAAACTGTAAAACCTAATTTTTCGAACGGCCACTCAGACATTTGTGTCATTGATGTAGCCACTGCAAAAATATGAAATGAATGAAATCCTTCTGTTGTATTCTGCTGTATCGTTGTAGTTATCAATGGAAAACGCAAATTTTGAAATGGTTGAACTCACATCTATAAAATTCATGCAGTCACTTCACACTTGAAAAGCGAATGAAATCCTCGAGTAAAGTGATATACGGTGTTGAATCATTAAAGTTTTAATCTGAAAACGCAGGCAGGGAACGGCTTTAATTTATGAAAAAGTTATTCAAACCTATTTCATTACAGGAAAAGCCGAACTGACTCTCCTGAAATTTGCACTGCAATTTTGTAGATTTAAAATAAGAAATTAGAATTTCTAGATTTGGGAAAATTTTCGAGTCGACTAAAAAACTCGTTTTTAATAACTAAATTTCAGAAACGGCTGAATTAGCACTCGCAAAATTTGAACAGCATTATTCCTGTTTTACAGTGGATTATTTTCTAGGTTTATATAAAATTCATATAACCACTGCGTAGATTAAAGCGAATGATATCATCAAGTAACGCGATATTTCGTGTTGAATCATTCAAGTTTTTACCGGTTCACGCCTTTAGAACGGAAACAGCTGCAATTGAGTAATAAATTGTAAATTGAGTAATAGTAAATTACTAATTCGAATCACCGAATTCGGTGATTCGAATTTAAATTACGAATCACCGACATGTGGAACTGCCTCCCCGATGACATCGTTGGAGCTCCAGGTATGAACGCGTTCAAGAACAGACTAGATGAAGCTATGGAAAAATATATGTTCAGATTTGAAATTCCTAGCTCCTTATCGAACCCGGTGGAAGTCTAGTAGCTACTTCAAACTACCGTCAGTCATGAAAAGATCCGGTCAAATGACACGAGTTTAGATCTATGAACAAAGCACGAAAAGGAAAAGAATCGGCGACAGGCCACATCAGGCCTACATTTCAGCGCCGACATCATTATGTTATGTTATGTTAATTATATATCAGAAACGGCTGAAATGACAGTCGTGATATTAGAACAGCATTTTTAAAGTTTTAAAGTAAATAAATATGTAGGTTTGTTGTATTTTTCAAGTTGAATTTTTAAGGTTGTTTATGCTAATTCTATTACATATACGGCTAAACTGAACAGAATTTTTTAAAAGAGTATTTGCTGTTTTAAAGTGAAGAAATTTAAAGTTCAATCTAAAAGCTTATTCATTTGAACAGCATTTGAACATAAAACTGTTGTTGAATTTCAGAGGGCTATGTTTATAAATTCAATGCCTAATTGGTTATTACTGTACGTATAGAAAAATGATGCATTTTGATTCGATCATGTAGATTTGATAAATCGTTTTAGAGAGAACATTAACCTTACCGAGTACGGTCATACGGACCGGTCGTATTATGATATTGTACAAGAGTGATACAGGTTAGTCATTATTTTAAGCTGAATGACTGCAAATGCCTTGAGGCGTTAACTATTAAATTGTATTTAATACGGAAGACTTTCATTCTTTTAAACGGTTCATGCAAACCTGGTGGTCTATACCATCTTGAGATGTAAACTGCAAACGTGCTTTTGAATAAAATTGGTGCTGTTTTCCATCCACGTCGAATAATAATTTGGAATTTGAATTCAGTTTTTGTTATTATGGTTTCCTCCTCGACACTTTTAATAACTTTTTTGGAGAGTCTAAAAAAATAAAAAATATTTTAGTCGCCCTTGAATTTTCAGTTTTTAAGAAATCCGACAAAAAACGTTTTTGAAGGGCGGCTCGGTAATTTTTTTCGTTATCCTAAATTGAGTTGAATCGCATTCCACTTACAAACACAAATTTGTTCAATATTGTTCAATTTCCTGCAAATTGAATTTCAAGGATGCAGGAAATTTGTTCAATACCCTGCATCAATGGAAATTTACACAGAACATTATTGATGTTAATAGAAACAAATGAAAAAGTGAAACTTAACATGAAAAAAATAATTCTAACAAAACCCCAAAAGATTTTGATGTTTTGGAGCAATCATCTCAATTTCATAACATCAATTCAAGCATTTATTTTTTATCTTATTAATACGTATGTAACAACAAAGATTTGGTAAGAAACCCACGGATGTAAAATCTAACATTCCAATCTCCTCTGCAGCCGTAGGGAAGCAGTCACTGAATTCATTATTTGTCATATAACGTAACTGTTTATACATATTCATATTACTACGATTTAGAATTGAAAGGAGCAGCATCATTATAGAGGAATTATTCTAATTATACTTCGATCGAATTCCCCGTCCATAATAAATAAAATTGATGAATATCGCAAGCATGGAGAATATAAAATTGATTAGAATTGCTGAACGCTAACGTTTATCATCTTATTAATTAATTGACTAAAACTGCAAACAAAAAACGAAAGCATATGTAGAAAATTTCTATTTTTTTTGCATAACTCTGAAGTGTGGTAACAAATGTATAAGTAGGTAAGATTAACTAAAATGTAATGATGGTTCAATAGGTTTTAATTCGGAATTAATTCGATGTATACGAACTTCTTTTAAAATAAAATATTTGAACTACCATCAACCGATGAACTACGTACCACCAGTAAAACTTACGCAACTGAAACTAAGTAGAGAAAGACTGGCTTAATACTATTAGCATTTTATAAACCAATATTTTATTTAGAGTTATTTTCACTGATATTTATGAAGATTTTATTACAAAAGAGGCGCCTCCAAGAAACAGGTAGCCTTTCATCCGAAGCTTTCTTTTTAGATTTAAATATCGAGCATTTAATACCCAAAACAGAGAATATATTATTTTGTTTTCTCTCCGAAGATCAAAAATATTTTATTTGTACTCATTATCCCAGACGCATTTATTTAGATTCCTATTTTCGTATTAGGGCCATCGGGTGGTCGATGTGCCTTAACGTAGGGTTTTTAGGAATGTATTTACGAAGTAGCCAATATTCCTTGCTGGTTAAACCTCCAGGTCCAAGTGCTCGCCTGAGGTGGCCGATATTTTTATGCATTCACTCGAATTATGCTTTGTCGACAAATACATGGACTTGTCCTGTATAAAAGGTACAGGGATGATGTCCTCATTCTAAACGAGTCACGTGAGGGTGAACTCAACTCGCTCCTCGAGAGTCGAAATTCGATGCATGAATAAATAATTTCCTCAGGGCGAGTTGCTCTGGATCCAACCTCCAAAATGAAGGGGGGTCTTATTTAAGATTTTGAGATATATGGCCAAATCACTGCGTGTCTTGTAGTGGACAGGCGAGTTTATGTTTTTCCTTTTATTAGAAATCATAAATTATTTGTTTTAAAAGATAATTTTATTCATTTATAAAGCAATGGAACCATTTCGTTTTAACTCGTCAGGCTCTTATGAATTATTCATTTTTTTCCCATTAGTTTTTTTCATTTTTGGAAGTTTATTGCTAAATTTAGGTCTTCGTTTTACGAATTTATTCTTTCTAATCTTGATTTGATCAGGAATTCTTTGAGGTTCTTGTTTCTTTTATAAGAGATTGTCGGCGGGGAAGGGAAGATTGGATGGAGTTCATGGTCTTCTTTCACAAAGTGCCAATGTTTGTTTAGGGCCTTCCTTAGTTTTAGGTTCGATATTCCAGGGTTGTACTTTGTCTTGAAGAAAAGCGAACGTTCCAGAGGTTTATTTTTTACTTTTTCCTTTTTTAATGCCTCCTTTAGGGGTTTCAGGAATTGTTCCTTACTGTATCCTCTTGTTCTTAAATGTTTGTAGAACGTTAATACATTATCAATAAAGTCTCGAACGTTGTTACAGTTCCTTTTGTGTCTCAGAATTTCACCTTTGATAAAGCCTCTTAAACAGAAGCTAGGGTGGGCGCTCGAGGCGTTTATATATTGGAACGTTTCAGTTCGTTTAAAGTAGGTTTTTGTATCCAGTAGGCTATTCTTCTCAAAGTTTGAACCCTTATAAATCGTAAGATCCAAAAAATTCAGCTCGTGGCTGCTCAATTCCATGGTGAATTTGATCGACCTATGCATTGAATTAAGCGAATGCATAAAAATATCGGCCACCTCAGGCGAGCATTTGGATCCTTGAGCGACCCCAATCTCTTCTTTATAGTAGTTTCCGTTAAATTCTAGGAAGTTGTTTTCTAGGACAAGCTTCAGAATTTCTCTAAAGTCCATCGTGTTGATCTTGTTTATTGCGTATGAGCAGTCTGTTGCATCATATGCGGCCACACTTGCGTCAATTGCCTCATCCAATGGAATATTGGTGTACATCGACACCACATCCAGGGAAACAAGTAAAACATTTTGGCTAACTCTGAGGTTACTCAAGATACTCAAGAGTTCCTGACTGTCTTTTAAATAGGTGCTTTGTTTCTTCACGATGGGCAACAAGAAATAATCTGCCAGCGCACTTAGTCTCACACATGGACCTTCACAAGCTGCCGTTATTGGCCTTCCAATGAAAGGTTCGCCAGATGAAGCTTGTTTATGAATCTTTGGTAACATGTACATCGTAGGCGTTCTTAGTTCATCCTTCCTTTGTTTCAGGAACTTATATGTTTTTTCATTAATTTGTCCCTTGCTTTTTAATTCCAGACATTTGAGTTGAACTTTTTTGTGGATGTCATTAATGGGATTTTCTTCAAGTTTTTTGTAATGTTCTGTGTTCAAATGTTTTTCAATTGTTTTTATATAGTCTTCCCGATTCAAAATTACAACAGCACGCCCTTTATCAGCTGGTTTAATCACGATATTTTTATTTGTTTGCAGTGTTTTGATGGCTTCCCTCTCTTCATAGGAGAGATTATCTTTCACTCTTGTCCGCGACATTCTCAGAATTTCGTACTTGGTTTTTTTGTAATAATTTAAGAAAGAGATATTCTCAATCTGGGGTGGGTTCCAATTGGATTTTGTATAAAAAGGTGTCATATTTTTGCTTTTGTTTTTGAAGAAATATTTGAGGTTCATAATTCTTCGTAACTCATTTAATGCCTTAATCAAGTCAGAAGATCTCTGTTTATTGGGTGTAGGGATAAATTTTAGACCTTTCGATAGTAGATTGATTTCGTTAGAGGATAGCTCATCGTTAGAGAGATTAGCAAGAAATTTATGAGGCGGAGTGTTGGTCGTTATAGATTTGGTTATTGTCCTTTTTAAAGGGTTATTATTTCTCTTTTTTGACCAAGGGATGTTGGTTTTTCTCCTCATTTTTGATTGCCGACTTATTTCAAGGGCTTAATTCTGTTTTTATCAAAAGTAGAAGAAGGCTCTGATCACCGCAGCAAGAGTGAGAGTAGCACATGCCAGTCTACAGAAGGGAGTAAGGCGGGATATATTAGTTCTTATGCTTTAGGCAAGATATCATAAGGTCTAGGTTTTCAAACCTTTATTAAAAATGATGCCGTTATTTTCTTCGTTAGATAAATTCCTTGCTCTCAATACCCAACTGGACTTTTTATATTGACAAAATAGTGAGATTTCAATAGCCGGGATGTTAGGCAGAATCCAAGAGGCTGTGTTATAGCAGGTCCATACGCGATGGTAACCCAGAACACACTGAGGCTCGCTTCACAGGCCTCGTGCTCATCAACCTGATGTAGGAACCACAGACGTCCCGGAAAAGCTCTTTTATTTTATAAGACTTTTTTCAAAGCTATGTGCCACATGGACCGATAGGTTTTTGAATAGATGGAAAATGGCTGCCTTAGGTTCGTAAATGAAACTTGAATATATTTTTCTTAAGTTTTTTGTGGCTCCTAAAAAGGAGCCGGGATAAAACTTTAGTTTCTAATGGTTTCTACGCCTTTTGGTTTGGTGGTAGGCATTCGGGTAGGACATATTAGAATGTTTCAGTTTTTTGTCCAGCATCTTCAGGGCTTCTTCATTACCGCTCAGCTTCTTAATAGCTTCATCTTTAACTTTCCTCCATTCAGATTTTGATGCGATTAACTGCATCTCTAGCTCCTTACTCCAAAGCTGGGTTAATTCCAACTCTAATTTACGGATGGATTTTCTCCACTCACCGGTGAAAGATTTGGAATAAGGAGAGAACCTGGTTGGTAATAGCGGAGGTTCCTTGTTTATTGAAAGCTGGGGGATCGGACGGCCCTCCGTCAACGCCAATTTCGTATTAGCAGACCACTTGGTGTACGTGGACATGAGGCGGTATTGTGGTTGTATCTCTTGTGCGATACTGTTCACTTTGTTCGCCAAATCCTTAACCACCGTGGTCGCTTCCTCTGGGCAGGGCTGCGACGGAGGGATATGGTCTGCCGCTTCCATAGCTTGGATTTCTTGATTTAGAATGCTGAAAATATCCTCTTCATCTTCCATCATGTGAGAAGGTCGTTGCTCCGTTCGACTACTGTAGGTGTGCCAATGAAGATGTCACTGAATTTCGGGGCCAATTTCATCCCATTATATTTCTCTTTATAGCACCTTTTAGGGCATTAGATTGAGGGCTCCCTGGGCTATAGGCCGCTTGTTCATCTCCAGTACTTGTGTCCGTAGTTCTCCCTGATTGGTTACGTTATGACCTTCTATAGGGTGCTCAACTTCGGTAAAAGGTTCAACACACTCTTGGTGAGGTATTTTGTATTTTGATTCCTGCAGCTCAGGTTCTTTGTATTAGAAAGCTTACTAAGGATTGTCAGCTCACCCACAGGCCAAAAACGCTTTCAAACCGTAGTTCCAGTTTAACCGGAGGCGATGAGCGCCAGGTTACGCGGGTGTTCTATACTCAGCTATCCCCGGTCATCCATCGCATCGCTAAGGCATTTGATAGTGTGTCCCTACACACTATTGAGCGTGCTATGGCTAGAATGGGCTGCCCACCTCCCATTCGGCACGTAATCATGTCTGGCTACCGGGACGCTAGAACGGTGTTGTCATACGGTGGTCAGACACTGGGAGAGGCCCGGCTAACGAGGGGTGTGAAGCAAGGGGACCCACTTAGCCTTCTACTGTTCAACTTTGTGGTTGACGAGGCGATTCAGGCGGGCCTGTTATGCCCGACTGGCGTCTCGGTGGAGGGTGAACGTGTGTCCATACTGGCATTTGCTGACGATCTGGTGGTCTGCTGCTCTACACCGGTCGGTCTGCGGAACACGGTTGATACTGTCTTGGGCGTGCTAAGGAGTGGAGGCCTATCAGCTAATCCTGGTGAATGCCGTGCCCTTCATCTGGAGGTGGACCGAAAGGCGAAAAAATGGTACGTAGATACCACACGGGCACTAACGGTGGGTGGAACACCAGTGGCCGCCATCGGTCCCGAAGACACGTGCAAATACCTGGGTGTTCTGGTAGGGGCGGCTGGTAAAAAGGCCTCCTACGGCAACATATTGGAGGATGGTATCACTCAACTCACTCGCGCTCCACTAAAGCCCCAGCAGCGGCTGTTTCTCTTGGTAAATCACTTGATCCCCAAGTTGATGCATAGACTCGTCTTGGGCCAAGTGTACAGGACTCAGCTGTGTCGGATGGATCAGCGTGTGCGGGTGGCCTGTCGTGCATGGCTTAAACTCCCCACCGATGTTCCTGACGCAATGCTGCACGCATCTGTGGGTAGCGGTGGCATGGGTGTACCAAGTCTCGTGACCCGAATTCCTCTGGCTAAGCAAAAAAGGCTCGCCAAATGCCTGACGGCCTCGGATCCTGTTGTCCGAGCATGTACCCGGGCCGGATCCTTTTTAAAGGATCAATTGTATTGGGCTGGCCCGATGCGTGTGAAGAGCACCGAGTGTCGCTCAGCAACTGAGTGCGCTTCAGCATGGGCTGTTGCCCTGCGGAATACTGTCGATGGCCGCGGGGCATTCCCTCAAGCCTCGGCTTGGTTCCTCGGCGCTTGGTTCCATAAAGTCCGACATGACTATAGAGAATCAAGTATTAGCTACACAGAGAGAGTGGCATACTCTCTCAATAACATCGTGGCGCACAGTGTGACCGGGCGGTCGTGCGACGATGCAAAACAAGTGGCCACAACTCTAGTACTTAACCGTTCGGCGTCAAAGGTCTGTTGTGCATAAGACCGATTTTGACACTAGAATTTTGAGAGATTCTTGAATTTGAGAGATTCTTGTGTGTTGAGTTGGGAGAATGCAGAATCTCTTCTCACACGCTGTCTCTCTCTTCTTGCGCGCTTTCCTCTTTCTCAATGACCCTCATACAACTCTGAGCGGTGGATCACTTGGCCTGTGGATGACTATATTGAGAATTGAGTCTGCTATGTTGGAATAGTTAAAATTAAGCTCTGTAAATACAATAGGCTGTTTTTTGCTAATACTGTATTTTAGGAGATTACAAAAGAGGCGCCTCCAAGAAACAGGTAGCCTTTCATCCGAAGCTATCTTTTTAGATATAATTATCGAGCATTTAATACCCAAATAGAGAATATATTATTTTGTTTTCTCTCCGAAGATCAAAATATTTTATTTGTACTCATTATCCTAGACGCGTTTATTTAGATTCCTATTTTCGTATTAGGGCCATCGGGTGGTCGATGTGCATTAACGTTGGGTTTTTAGGAATGTAATTGCGAAGTGGCCAATATTCCTTGCTGGTTAAACCTCCAGGTCCAAATGCTCGCCTGAGGTGGCCGATATTTTTATGCATTCGCTCGAATTATGCTTTGTCGACAAATACATGGACTTGTCCTGTATAAAAGGTACAGGGATTATGTCCACATTCTAAGCGAGGCAAGTGAGGGTGAACTCAACTCGCTCCTCGAGAGTCGAAATTCGATGCATGAATAAATAATTTCCTCAGGGCGAGTTGCTCAGGATCCTACCTCCAAAATGAAGGGGGGTCTTATTTAAGATTTTGAGATATATGGCCAAATCACTGCGTGTCTTGTAGTGGACAGGCGAGTTTGTGTTTTTCCTTTCATTAGAAAGCATAAATTATTTGTTTTAAAAGATAATTTTATTCATTTATAGAGCGATGGAACCATATCGTTTTAACTCGTCAGGCTCTTATGAATTATTAATTTTTTTCCCATTAGTTTTTTCATTTTAGGAAGTTTATTGCTAAATTTAGGTCTTCGTTTACGAATTTATTCTTTCTAATCTTGATTGGATCAGGAATTCTTTGAGGTTCTTGTTTCTTTTATAAGAGATTGTCGGCGGGAAGGGAAGATCGGTTGGAGTTCATGGTCTTCTTTCACAATGTGCCAATGTTTGTTTAGGGCCTTCCTTAGTTTTAGGTTCGATATTCCAGGGTTGTACTTTGTCTTGAAGAAAAGCGAACGTTCCAGAGGTTTATTTTTTACTTTTTCCTTTTTTAATGCCTCCTTTAGGGGTTCCAGGAATTGTTCCTTACTGTATCCTCTTGTTCTTAAATGTTTGTAGAACGTTAACACATTATCAATAAAGTCTCAAACGTTGTTACAGTTCCTTTTGTGTCTCAGGATTTCACATTTGATAAAGCCTCTTAAACAGAAGCTAGGGTGGGCGCTCGAGGCGTTTATATATTGGAACGTTTCAGTTCGTTTAAAATAGGTTTTTGTATCCAGTAGGCTATTTTTCTCAAAGTTTGAACCCTTATAAATCGTAAGATCCAAAAAGTTCAGCTCGTGGCTGCTCAATTCCATGGTGAATTTGATCGACTTATGCATTGAATTCAGTTGCTCGAGGAGCGAGTTGAGTTCACCCTCACTTGCCTCGCTTAGAATGAGGACATCATCCCTGTACCTTTTATACAGGACAAGTCCAGGTATTTGGTCGACAAAGCATAATTCGAGCGAATGCACAAAAATATCGGCCACCTCAGGCGAGCATTTGGATCCTTGAGCGACCCCAAACTCTTAAGTTTGGGGTCGCTCAAGGAGTCGCTAAGTTTGGGGTCGCTTTTGTTTTTAAGGACTGATTCAACTGATTATTGCGGGAGAATGCTTAACAGTATATGTGAATATTTGCTTCTCGCGAATATGAGAGAGGGTTCAATACTGGTTAAGGTGAGATGATATTTTGCTCAGCCGTACGTGGTAAATGTTTGGTATCGGCCCCTACTACCGCAACAGGTAGGAGTGTTTGGTACGGGTAAATGGGTTGAATGTTTCGTACATGGATGATGTGGGATAATATTGAGCTGTATTGAATATTGGAGTATGTTGATATTTGAGTGATATTGTATACTGAAGAATGTTTTGTTTTGGGAAATGTGTGAGAATGCTGGCTGCTGGTGAATATTGAAAATTATTTTGCTCGGGCAATGTGCGAGGGTCTTGCAATTTTGGAAAATATTAGAGGATGTTAAGGGTAATTTGGAAAGTCAGTGTTGAAAGTTTTATTAACTGATATTATTCCCGTTTCAAATTCGTGTTTACTTGTCACTTGCTTCATTGTGCCGCGATGATACATGTCTAGTCTGCTCATATATATATAGCGTACAGCGATTCAAATGACCCCCTCCCTTCCCCCCATAGAGGGGGGAAGGGAGGGGGCATTTTTTTAACGCATTTTTCAGATTCGGCCGTGTCTGTCCCGAACGTATCAGGTACCGAATACGCGAAGATTCTCTTTCGGCGCTTATTTCGCTCCGGCAACCGGAACCTAAAGCGGACATAGAGCTTCTAATTTACACCGCAAAAAGAACTTGGGGCGACCCTGAGCCAGCGGCTGACAGGCATCCAAATTTTGATAGGATAAAGCACTGCACTAGTACATAGGTGCAGCTGTAATATTTCTAGCGCTAACTACTGAATGTCATCACTCAATAAAAATTCCCTACTACCCAAATAATAATCAAGGGCGGCGCAACTATGGTTATAGGTATGCATGCTACATTATACATTATATGTGGCTAAACGATCCTTGCTACGCCTTGCTTGTAAAATATGTTTCGGTTAGATTGCTAGTCAAAAACTCTGTTATTTTAGGAAAAATATCCTCCTTACGCTGGAAGATACAAAGCAGTTCTCTATGGACTGACATGGATATTGTAATTTATCTACTTCGGTAGCGGCTTGGTTTTGCACGCGGGAGACTTGAGATCGATCCGAGCAGGCAGGGACTTTTCTCCAAGCGATTTCTCACGAGTTTTGTACATGGCGCTGTGATTATTTGTTCCTTCTTCATTTCCGACATTCTTGCTTGTACCGCCATGCTTGATGTGTATACGTAATCATCAAAATGTTTGATCGTATTTCGAAGCAATGTCGATCAGTGTGAGAATGAAGAAGCATTAGATTTAAAACTAACGGAAAATTTTTATCGACCTAATTCGAGAGATGGTCATTGATGGCTCATCGATTCGCCATCGGCCCCAGAGGGTAAGTTACTTATAGAAGAAAGGCTTTTAGATTGAGGTGGCCATCAGCAAGATATAGGTCGAACATAGGCCGGACATACCATCGATGCACCATCGGTGCTCCCCACCAATATTTGCCACCAATAGCCACCAATAATCGTCGATACTCCACCAATAATTTTTATTTGGTAATAGGTCGAATCGCACACAAACGTAACATGAGTGAGAATAACGATTTGCCTATTAAATCTTCATGGAATTAAGACTGCAAATCAATGTTATTTCTAACATCAGAATTAAGAGTGACTTTTTATAAGAGACACTCAGAACTTCACCTTCTGTTTTCAGTTAATTCTAAGTGAGTTCACCTCTACATTATAATACTGTATTTCATATTATGTTGTTCAATCCTATTGCACCTAGTCAAGTCCTATTGCATCTAGTCGTGACTTAGTTAAGCTTCATCCATTTACAATTTCATAATAAATATATTTAATTATAGCAAATATGTTGTGTCATGTACAGAAAAAACATGGATTGACTCACCACGGCCCAGTACGGAGCACCCATTTGCACGGCCGCTCCGTCACTCCACTGCCAAACATTGGTGAGCGTTCCATTTGTCGCGCCTAACCAGTAGCCGTTGTTGAAATCAGTATAGTCTGATGGAGTGCAACGTTAATTGTAGTAGAAATATTATTATGTATAATAATGTTAATAAAAAAGAGCTTTTATCGTTGATTAAAGCCTCTTGGCCTGTCGCCGACTCATAACTACCTGGCCACCTCCTCGAGTTTAGCAGCTTTTGCACCCCTACTCAGTTAAAATTTAGATCCGCCTCAGCTTCTGATTCCTCGAATCAGAAGCTGCCACGCCTCTGAATTTGGTTAGGGTAGCAGCTGCTCGGTCACCTCAAGCCGAGTGGTACGGACACCTGACATTTTCGGCTATCACACAAAAGCTGTGTTGTACACAGGGCCAATTGTGAGCGAATAGGTATTGCAGTGGAACATTAGTGTAGAATCAAATTCTTCCGCCCGCGGCTAACAGAGCATGCAAACTCATCATCTTTTCAAAAATCAGCGTAGAGGCATGCACAGTGTTTGTCTAATGATAATAAAGTCATAATGACATTGCAAAAAATTCAATCAGAAGTCCTATTACAGAGGAATTATGTTCGCTGAAATTCCGGTCCCACCATTAAACATCAAGTTGATGCATAGTAAGAGACTTTTTTTGCTAAAATTGACTACTAACTTATGAGGGTCGACTTACAATGTTTCTAAGATGACAAACATTTGAAAGCAGAAATTTGAACTCTGCTAGTTTATTGATATAAACATGTTTTCCTGTCATAACCTTACATCCATCGTTGACATAGTTGGCGACATCAGTGAAGGAAGCGCAGTCTTTAAGCACAGGCAGCCTGCCAAAGTGCTGGGTGCAGTAAGTGGCCGCTTCGTCATAAAAAGTAGTTTCAATAGTTTTTGTTATTATTTTTTGTGTATAATAAGGTCAAGTTTGCCCGGAAATCAAAAGAGAAGAAACAATTCAACAACAACAATTCAGTTCAGTGCCCTGTGTTTCGTTGGAAAATAAATAAATCTCCATGATACCTGTACAGTCTATTGCCAACATTCGTAACCTTTTATACGTAAAATATTGAATAATAATTCACTTTGATTTCAGTGAATTTCATCCTAACTTGCTAATAAACGCTTCAAAGCCATTTTTCGACAATGTTTGAATGTTTGCAGTGAACCAATTTTGTTGACACAGCATTTATTACAAATAGAAAATTCTGTACTATTGCATACGCTAAGTCAAGCTATGTGTAATAATAAATAATAATAATAATATGGTAATAATAATAATAATGATAATAATGAATAATAATAGGAATAATAATAATGACAATATTAATAATAATAAATAATAATAGGAATAATAATAGTAATTATGAATAATTCCAGCTATGGGCAATAATTGTTTAAAATCCATTCTTCTTTATTTAATTGTATTGTATTCATTCATTCATTTAATTGTATTAAAATCCATTCATCTTCATTCCTGTAGACTATGTTGCTGCCTGTGGCAGCTTTTCACTTTTGACACGTGCTTATTCACCAGGATGAAATAAACAACTCAACTCTGCATTATATTAAATGAGAATAAGCATTAATAAACTTGAACATTCACAACAAATAAGGAGATATGAAAGCAAATGAGTCGACTTTCAAAAATAAAGGAAGCCTATTGAAAAAAGTATGTCCTTCCAAAATTGAAAAAATATAAAGCGAAAAAGAAAGCAGCAAATTCATGTACGTTTCGCCACTGAGCTGTCACATGCATGGGTATCTAAACACAGTATTCTACTGCCTTTTGCAATGTAGAATCTAATTCAAAAGAATTTCTCGTCATTCGTACAAAATTTTATGTTTCTAACAAAACAGTTTCAATCAAATTAATTTTAGTAAAACTTATTAGATTTGCATTTAAACATTGTCGAAAAATTGCTCCGAGGCTTCTATTAGCAATTTAGATAATTACTGAAAAATCAAAGTGAATTTGATCATTTTTTCATATACAATGTATACATTGTATCAATAATTTTTTGTGTATACAATGTTACGTATGTTGGAAATAAACTGTGCAGATATCATGGAGGTTTTTACATTTTCCTGTGGCTTACAGGGCACTGATCTTGTTAATTTTTTCTGCACTTTTTTATTTCCTAGCAAGTTTGACCTTATTCTACCCAAAAATATCAACAATAAACTACTGAGAACATTTTTTTAGAAGCACCTCTTCAAGTCCTGCGGCCACCTCACTCGAGGCCAGCACAGACATGCCACAGCAGTGACCTGAAGTTGGGGATTTGGCGCCGCGCGATCATATCAAGTTTATCATGTTTGGAGCTGAAGTTTTTTTCAGAGTTGATTTTAAAAAGGATCGAACTTGCGAGTCAAATTTCATCAAAATTTATGAAGGTCAGATGTGACAGATTTTCAATCAAAATTAGTGCACTTAACATCGGATGACCCTTTACTAATTTGGAAAAGAATTATAAAACATTACGAAAATTTTTGTTAAATCAGCCAGGGTTGCTGAATGATTTTTACTGCTTTTATTAATGTCACGGTTCGACAAATCATTTCACTGCCAATTGACTACCCTCTTAATAATAATAAGCAGACACTAACAAAAGCTGGAACTACTAAGCAAAAGCTGACAGTTCTTCACCTAATGGTTTTTCTAATTCCTATGCAGAAGACACTCACCGATGATGAGCAGTAGCAAGCAGATGATAGTCGACGGAAACATCCGGGTGGTCCTAGGGGAGTATAACTCTAAATGAAACCTTTTATAAATTTAAATACAAACGAAAGTCAACAAGTTTATTAAGCCATTTGAAGGAAAAATATGTTCAGGAGAAATACCATCAAGTAAACAGTGCGTTGGCATAATAAGTTACCTTATTTATAGCGAACACAGCAGGCTGGTGTTTCTCACAGATTCACTGATTACACGACAAGGTCAGGTATATTCTCATAGCTACAGCTATTCTAGGCGAGTGTTGTGAACGCAACATGTGCATTGGTTCGTACTTGGACTCAAAAACGTCAATATTTTCGAGAAACCTATTGATATGTTAGCTGTCTGAGGATATAAAAATAAATAAATATAAAACCCTTTTTTAAAAAACACGTTTTCCTAACGGACAAAAAAGAAAAACATTAACACCTGCATAACATTAAAGTTATGTAGAATGTTATATAATGTTATGTAAGAGTTAATGTTTTTCTTTTTTTTCTGATAAGAAAACGTGGTTTTAAAAAGTTTTTTTAATTTTATTATTTCATTGATTTTAGTTTTGTAACCACCAGAAAAACGTGGTTTTTAAAATGGTTTTTTATATTTATTTATTTTCTACTTTTTAGTTTAGAAATTTTAGCAATTTAAATCCTTTTCTAGGGTTGGAAACTCTGGATGTTCAACAAAGAAATTCGATTC